>NW_018127960.1:1403196-1413890 GCF_001952655.1 Monopterus albus
CTGAGGAGTTTATTACCAGGAAATATGTGATGTACTGTTTACATTCTGTTTGCACATGCATAATTGCACAATGATTGTTGACTGCTGCACATGCTGCTCTCATGTAGCATTTATATTCTTATATATTTTTATTATATTGTTGCATTTGCTGCTTAAAGTGCCTTAGATTTTGTGTTATCTACTTTATATTAGATTTGTATTTTGTGGCATTCATGTGGAGGCAAAGTAAGAATTTCATTGTACAAGGAAACATGTTTCCTAACTGTGCATATGACAAACACTTTGACCTGACCTTGACCAGTGTCCCTGTCGCACCAGCTGAAACCTGCAACAGTGGAGTGTCCAACATTATAAAGACAGTAAAGACCAAAGATTATAAGCTGTGACACTACTGTAAAATAAAACGTGCACTCAAGTGTTTGTAGTCAAAATTTAAAGTCAACAGTTTTTCTTTATTGGCTTTTTGCAGGCTCTAATCTGCACATTACATCTGCCAGTTTGACACCACATACTTGGAAATAGCACAAAATCATGTCACTATAATCTGACTGCTGAAACGAATTTGCAAACTCTAAATGTAAAGGAAGATTAGTTCGGTTTACCTTGTGCCAAATAATCCCAGGTTAAAGAACAAAAGTATCAGTGAAAATAGAAACTTTAAAATGTTAAGAAGCTTAAGTCTTAATATTTGTGACAACACTGTGATTTAAATTTTTTTATTTTTTTTCTGGATTAGTGTCCGTGGCTGCGTCCTCACATGCTGCAAAGAGAACCAATCTAAAGTGTCTGTTCTCTTGGGATCCAGTCTGAAGTCCATTTCACTGCCTGCTGTAGATAGATTATCAGAAAAGTCAGTTATTGGATATAATCCGTGGTCACTGAATGAGAGTAATGACAGGTTCATGCTGTCGTGGGGTTTGCAGGCATTTATTCATTTGAGAGATTCACATACCTTTAGCTGCTAAAATTCAGATACATTTGTATCAGTCAGGATAGCACAGTGGAGCAGAGGTTAGCGCTGCTGCCTCACAGCAAGAAGGCTCCAGGTTTGAGCAGTGGCTGGCCTGGAGTCTGCATGTTGTCCCTGTGCCTGCATGGGTTGTCTCCGGGTGCTCCGGCTTCCTCCCACAGTCCAAAGACATGCAACTTAGGTTGACTGGTGACTTAAATTGCCCATAGGAGTGAGTGTGGGTGTGTGTGTGGTTGTTTGTCTACACCAGCCCTGTGAGAGACTGGTGACCTGTCCAGGGTGGACCCTGCCTCTCGCCCAGTGTGAGCTGGGATTGGCTCCAAAGTTCCTCTTGAACTCATGTGCTGGATGTAAACAAAGTCAATACTGACTACTGTATTGTATCTCTGGTTGTGTTTCAACTCAGGAAATTCCCCCACAATAAAATAATTAGTAATGCAGCAATTACAAGCAATGATAACCCTGGTCACTATAATTATCAAAGTGTGTGTGTATGTGTGAGAGAGAGAGGGTTTTCCCCTTGGCAGACAGCAGGGATTACAGGATTACCATCTCTCCCTTGCTTTGTGGATTAGTTTTATCTACAAGGTAATCAGGGATTTATTCTGGTCTGACAGGACTACAACTCCCAGTCTCACACAGCATACTGTACAAGTACCAGTAATACAAAATGTGTTCTTAAAATGGACTGAACAAATACCAAAGTTACAGTCTAAAGCGCTTCTGCATGTTCTCTGAATAGCCTTTAGTCATGTGCATTATTTTGCTTTTCAAAATAAAAGCAGTACATTTAACATGAATAGCTCAAGACACTCAGATCACATTCACATACTGTAGGTACTTTGGGTAATGAGGCAGTGGCCACAATAAACACAGAAGCCGTTAAAAAACAAACTGATTAAACTTACAAAACCATAAAATCAGTAAAGAGTGGCACAAGGTATGGGATTCTGTGCTAGAAGAAGTTAACGCCATCAGATTGAGATGAACCAGAGGGTGGAAACTTCTTTGTGTTCATCTTTCTCTTGATTGTTGTCTCATATCATAGCAGTTACAAAGTGATTCATTATGATTTTATATGCACAATTTGGCCCATTTAGTTTTACATGCTTTGTTTTCTTCTACTTTGTGCTTGCCAGTTATTATGACAAATATTTTGGATTTTGAAATTCATTTATTGTTGAAAGCAAAGTCATGTATTAAAAAGGAAGCACTGCACTGTAGAAAGGCACTTTTTGCCAGAAATACTTTTTTTTCTTTGATTTCAAAAATTGAAATTTCATACAATTAAGGTGAGTTCACCTTTTTTCCATGTAAACAAAATGTTTTTAATCACTGAAGGCAAAGTGAAAACAGGGTTTTATCAAAAACAAGAGCGATTAGCCCGCACTTACAGAGATTCATGCACGATTACCGTTGCAACCCAGTAGACACATACACATCCACACAGGACCCTTTAACCCTTTCACCACGGCTGAACTTCTTTTTCAGAGACAAACTTTCCGTGAGGTCCTGTAGCTCCAGGCGGTAGCAGGGCCAGGTAGACCGGAGTGACAGCGCCCTCATCTGGTGACTTGGTGGCTTTCGGACCGGCCATGTCTGTGCGCACCCAACCTGGGCAACAGGCGTTCAGTAAGATCTGTACAAATAACAAATGTATGTTAGTGGTGAGTTTTCGCTAGACACTAATAACTTTAATTTATAATGTGCATTACTTCTTGTGACATCAAGTTTCTTTGTTGTACACAGGATATTATAAACCACATTACAGCATGTAACATTTATTCATCTTTTTATCAGTTGAAAGCAGCTGGTGTGCTGAACAAAGTAGATGTTAGTGCATAGTTTTGTTTGGTGGTTTGATTAAAAGTTGTCATATTTCAGTTGTTACCCCGTCATTCGGTCTCTCCTTGGACAGACGACGAGCCTGGATCATAGACAAAGTCTACAACACAAAAATATTTAGAATTAATGTCTATACGAAAGGAAATGTGGCATTAGAGAAGCATTTCAACCAGTCCTTTATTTAGAATGATGAGTATTGTGGTTGATATAAACGTTTTCCTGCATTTTTACTAGGGCTGCACTATTAATCATTTTTTGAGCAGTTTAGATCCCAATGTAGATCCCAATGTGATCTCAAGCCTCAGGTGACAATGATTCTACTGTGTAAGCATCAGCAAGGAGATGCCTTGCATCAAAACAAGCGCTCCCTTTTCCTCGCTAATCTGCGTTAACCACTAAACAAGGAATGTGTTACATCACATGACAAACTGTAGACGAGACAAGACTCAAAATTCAAAAACAAATCCAACATGTTTGACCATGCTGAAAGATATTCTGTGCCCTCATGCAACTATTCTTCAAGCGGTGCACCCCGTGCCCTGCAGAATACCAGTTGAGGCAGAAATATGAGAAAGAAATCACTTTGCATTTATTAGTTAAAGAAGCTCAGCGAGGAAAAGATAGTGCTTAGTTTGATGCAAGTAATCTTAATGCTACAGCAACCACAGCAGAATCATTGTCATGTGAAACTGAGATCACATAGGGATCTTTACAGCGCTCGGAAAACATTTAATTGGGCAGCCCTAATTTCTACACATTTTAAAACTAAGACAACTGATTAAAGCCCTGAAGACAAATGGCTCAATCATACCGTCAGTCCCAGCTTGGACACTCCGTACGCAGTCTCAGGCCAGCCGTCTTTCTTATGCTCTTCCTTCTTGGTCTTATCAACAAATTGCTGCATCAGTCCCACCAGCTCGTCCTCTGTGATGTCCTCGATGCGGAAACGCTGCTGGAGCGCCGGGCTGCACTGGTTCAAAGCACGCAAGCCAGAATTGCTTGAGACATTAACCACACGGCCTGAAACACATACAGAGGATGTTTGATGCTGTTATAGCTGCTCTACCTGAAAGTTTTTCAGCTTAGAGGGTCTGGTGTGGTTCAAAAAGCCAAACCAATTACTGTTGCTCTTTCTTTGTCCCACTCTCTCTGTGCCAACAAACACCGTCTCTTCACTGTGGCAGCCACTGCTCCAGACTTTTAGCTGCCCAGAGCTCCTCTATGGCTGTTTGACATGACTACTCACTGTTATCAACATGCTTCTTCTAACCTCGGCTAGGTGGCAGGCAGGGCTAATTTACAGACTGTACTTTGACAACACAGGGTGGAGAAGCTGGAATATCAACAGGAGGCTGTAGGCAGCAGTGTCATGGAGGGGGAGTATATTATAAAACCCATGAAAAGAAAGGGATCCATTTGATGTTTTTGTTCTCATGGCAGCCATAATGTTTTTAATGTTTCAACCAAGGGCATCATCAAAAATACCTGCAGACATTAGTAAGAGCTTGAAGGAGAGCTGCAAACTTCATTTTTCAAGTTAAATAAAAATCTAGATTTGTTTATAGTGGATATCTTAAAACAAAAAAAATATTATACTATAAATAAATATTATACTATAAAGTCAGCTGTGCACTGAGGTGTTTATTCATATAGCAGAAAGCAGAGAGTTGACTTGGTCCAGTTCTGTGTCCGTACCTCCAGGTTTGATCAGCGGCAGGAAGTGAATCAACATGTCTCTGGTGGCGAAGAAGTTTGTCTTGAGGGTCACCTCAGCCTCGACTGCACAAGGAGTTGTTTCTGGCAATGAAGAGAGTGAGAGACGGAGAGTTAACTAGCTGCACTTACTGTATGTGCCATTGATGCTTTGCATTTAGAGTTCATACATCAAGTCACTGTACGATCTCCTTTTTCAGTGTTGAACCAAACATGCAGGATTGCAAAAGGAGTTGTGTCTGCCACTGAAGACAGTGAGAGAGAGTTAACTGAAATATAGTATGTAATATAAAATTAGCTGCACTTACTGTATGTGCCATTGATGCTTTGCATTTAGAGTTCTTACATCAAGTCACTGTACGATCTCCTTTTTCAGTGTTGAACCAAACATGCATCTGTTTTAACCCTATGATTAGTGTTTTCCAGATGCAGCTGTGGCAGCAGGTGAGAACCTTTTCACTGCTCAAGCAATTAATGTTAATAAGTGGAGCTAAATCTTTTTAATTCTGTTTAATGGTTTGTTTGCATTTCCATCTTTGTTGTTACTGAGTGTATGTTTGAGTGATGTTTCTGCTGCTGAATTTGTAGCAGTACTTAATATGCTTGAACTAATACTAACACGACAGAATACCAATCTTTGTAGTAATATTAATATATTTTAACATTCTCATGTGCATGGCTCTACTGTAGTATAAATATCACTGTAATTCTACCTTTGAATGCTATCCCAGCATTATTGATGAGGACGTCCACGCCTCCATACTTCTCTTTAAAGTAAGCAGCGGCGGTGGTGATGCTGTTCAGGTCATTGATGTCCAGCTGCTGAAACATGGGCTTCAGTCCCTCTGAGGTCAGAGACGCCACTGCTTCCTGACCACGGCCACTGCAAGAAGAGCAAGAGGTCTGAAGTTATTTCCACTTTGTCTTTTATTCTTTTAAGAAACAGCTGTCAGTGTCAGCTAGATAGTAATTGTGTTAAATTTAGATATTTTGATGAATGTGGAGAAGTAAGAAGTACAACATGTAAGTCTGACCTGTAGTGGAGCACAAGCATAGACACAGACATGTAGAAGGTTCCCCAACCCTCATACACAGGAGCAAGACTTAGATTTAAAGAGATTGTCCTTTGCATCTCTTTGTTTTTCTTTGTATGATAATTTTGCATCTATTTTAGTAGGTTTGTGATTTTTGTGCCTGTATTTAGCTGTTCTGTGTCTCCTTGATGGAAGACACTGAACCCCAAATTGCTCCCCTTGGCCAGGCCAGTGCCCTGCATTGGTGTGAGTGTGTGTATGAATGGGTGAATCTGTAAAGTGGTTTGTCCAGGTAAGGTAGCAGAGCACTATAGAATTGCAGTTCATTTACCATTTCAGTTATTGATCCATGAGCAGAAAAGAAAGAAGTGACAAGAAATAAAAATACTTATTGAAAGTAAAATAAAAGTACCTCAAATCTGTACAGTAGTTGACCAAATGCTTTTACATAAGAATAAACAAGCTGTATTTGAAAAGTGAGATCTGGTGAAACATAAGAGTCAAACACACTTGTTGTTAAAACTGTAACCTACTACAGTGTGTAGTAGTATAGATTAGCCTGGTGCAGGTGTTGCCAGGTGAGTTACCTACATGTCTCTGGAAGTGAGGTAAACATCCCCCTGGAACTGCTTGCAGAGGGCTCGGACAATGGCCAGACCGATGCCCTTGTTACTGCCCGTTACCACGGCAACCCGGGTGGACATATCTGTCCACAGAGAGACATCAATGCATGAACTCAAATATTAATTATTAAATAATAGTAGAAAAAAACTTGCATCAACACATACACATGAAACACACACACACACACACACACACACACACACCTTCAGCTATGTGAAGAGCTGTACTTTAAACTGTACATTGTGTTAGCTTAGGCAAATTTAACCCTACTGTTATGTTGCAGGTCAGGCTCAGGAGGGTTAAATTTGCCTAAGCTAACACAATGTACAGTTTAAAGTACAGCTCTTCACATAGCTGAAGGTGTGTGTGTGTGTGTGTGTGTGTGTGTGTGTGTGTTTATGTTGCAGGACAAATTGCCCCACATCACCTGAGAAATGAACATAACAGGAGGGTTCCCTCCTGTTATGTTCATTTCTTCATATCAAATATTTGTCTCATTTAAAGCAGTTATGTTCGTGGGTCAATTTGACCTGCAACATAACAGGAGGGTTAAGTTGTATAACACTGATGAGTGTTTCTTGTAGCTGGCAGACCATACCAAATTCAAACATGCACAGCTGCTAAAATGCAAAACTTTTTAGCAAGTAGCAGGTTATCTGACTAGGAGGTGAAATGTGGACACCTTACCTGAAGCTGGTGGTGTGTTGCTGCACGAACTTGCTAAAGTAAAGCTGGAGAAGGCAAAGCAGAGCAGCGGGACAGAAAAGGTGGAATGCTGGAGGGAGTTTGCATACAGTTAGTGCTAATACCTGGAACAACGATCCAATCACGTGAGCACTACATGTGGGGTGATAATACAGAGTGGCGATTTGATACAGTTGATAATATTATAGGTGTTTTTTGATTTAAACTATGTCTTTACAATTAATTGATTGTGGCGTGAGTTTTGTTGCGCATTGCATTTTGTATTGAATGGGTTGCAAGAAGTGCTTGCAAGCATGCACTTGAAAGTATATAATGTGAATACATATAATATAACCTTTAGTTAACCAGCTAGTCTCATAGAGATAAAAATCTCTCTTGTTACAGAAACCTGAGTACAGAAAACCAAACACAGCCAGAAACCAGAAGCGCATAGCCAATCACACACATCACTAAATGGATTCCAAGTTGAAGTTGTCTCACTGGATGAGATATTCAGGTTTTAGAATCCTCTATAATTCTTTACATTTATAAAGTGCAAAGTAGTGGCAGTACAGAAAGTTAACAGATGCTGTAGGGAAGTTGTGAATAAGGTGTGGTTGGATTGCCAATACAGGGATCACAGGGGTTTTAACATCAATGGAAAAGAGAAACATTTTTTAAATGTTGTGTTTGTTGGGTGTGTTTAAGGGAACACAGGTCAGCCGGAGTCATGAGGGGTCGCTGCCATCGGGCTGGAAGAGCTGCGAGGAGGAGGAGGCAGAAACGGGAACACAGCACCCAGCCTGGTATTAATATGTCTCCTGCTGCAGGCTGTTAAAGCACATACAGATCCCATCACTAGTATGTCTCTCCCTGTTTTTATTTTTCAGTCACTCTGTGTCATCAGCAGCAGTATGTGAGGCTGATGAAGTTTCTTCACCAACGAGGATTCACCTCATCACTGCTGCAGCCAGCCCTCTTCACTGGTATGACTGGTACCACTCTGTCTTACATATCCTCAGGACTGTTGCATAACCTTCCGTGTTAGATGTTTTGTTGTTTTGTTTTCTGTCATTCTTCTACCAGTATAAATGTGAAAAGGGTGCTGAATTTGATTCATTGCATGATAAAAAAGGTATTTAAAAGTCTTGAATTTAACTTGATAAAACACTGAAGAACATTTTAAAGTCTGTGTGTGTGTCCATGCAGACACAGGCAGAGCACTGCAGACTCTCAAAACTATAAAGGTAAGTCACTTAATATTGACCAGTGTAAAATGAACTAAGGTGCTAGGTTTTGAAGTTGCTACATAGGTAATGATGCAGGTTGCCTAGTAATGACTTGAACACCTGTCATAGAGAACCAAGTTAATAGACAAGGTGTTTATGGTTGGTTTTCATTTTTACCAAGACACTTGAATAAAAGCAAGAAACAAATTATATTGAATAAACCAACAGACATAAGATATAGTTACCCTATGCATGCACAAGGACGGACACACAGGCAAAAATCCAGTTACACAGTTAGAAAATGTCAGTACAACAATGACAAAACTAAGAATACTAGTTGCCAAAAATGATACTAACATCTTGTCTGTCTGTCTGTCTCTGTTCACCTCTGTCAGCCTGGCCAGCTGATCATTTCCCTGCCAGAGTCCTGCCTCCTCACCACCTCAACTGTACTGGACAGCTACCTGGGACCATATATCAAGAGGTACACAAAAATATAAAACATTGGGATGCAACTATCTTTTCTTTGGCCAATTTCACATAGAGTAGTAGCGTTACTAATAAATGCTACATTCTCTGGCATGTGTGATTTTGTTTAGTGTTTGTGAAGTCTGATAAGTCAGTCAGTCACTGACTTGCTGTCAGCTAATGGCCCGTAACACAGCAAACTCCACACACGAAAGCAGAACAAGATGGAACCAAACTGTCACTGTGTTCATCTCCACAGCTGGAAACCCCGTCTCTCTCCCCTGTTGGTGCTCTGTGTCTTCCTGGTGTGTGAGCGGCACCGAGGAGAGGCCTCTGATTGGTTCCCCTACATTGACGTGCTGCCCACCGCTTACACCTGCCCCGCCTATTTTACAGATGACGTCATGTCTGTTCTGCCCATCAGTGTGCGGAGGCAGGCCTTGGAGCAGAGGGAGGCAGTGCAAGAAATCCATTCATTAAATCAAGACTTTTTCAAGTTAGTGCCGCTCATGGGACACGTGTAAGGGTGTGCGCAGCCTAGAATTAGTGGGGTAGCATCTACATGCACATTGTGTATCATTACTTGCAGTATGTGATATCTTGACACACTGAATCTTTGCTGAAAGAATCAAAATTAAAATGAAATAGTGTTTGATTTGTAATATTTATGGCGTTTAAATGGCATTCTTCTGTGCTCCTTGGAGTGCTTATTTTACAACATTTCTTATTATCCTTCAATATGCAAATATAAACCTCAGCAGTTTTACTCATGTGAACAATGTCAGAAACATACCAAGCTGTGAGTTACTGTAAGTATTTTTTATCCAGATCCCTGCAGCCAATCCTGACTCAGCCTGTTGAGGAGGTATTGACATATGTAGCATTGAGGTACGCGCACGCACGCACGCACGCACGCACGCACACACACACACACACACGTAGAAGTTAAGTACAAGCCTTCCTATAATTTGGACATGTGTGCAAAGATTTGTTAGTTTAATATTTCAGTCAAATACATTTTCAAGAAAGCAGGATGTCTCTCATCTGTTTTTATTTATTTATCCAGGTGGGCGTGGTGTAGTGTCAACACACGCTCCGTCTTCATGTCCCACCCGTCCAACAACTTCCTGGCTGGAGAGGACATTTATGCTTTAGCTCCTTTCCTGGACCTGCTCAACCACCAGCCTGATGTGCAGGTAGTATACACATACTGTATGTCAAGGCATTGCTGAGCTTGTATAGCCCAATATAAAGAATATACTGTATACCCTATTCTGCTTAGACAGTTGGAAAGATGGAGAAGCTAAATTACAGTAGTTTTCAAAAATGGCATCAAGATTATGTTTTTTTTCCAGGTAAAAGCAAGTTTCAATGATGGGACAAGATGTTATGAAATCAGGAGTGTTTCCGGGTCACCCCGCTACCAGCAGGCCTTCATTAACTACGGTTCCCATGATAACCAGCGCCTGTTGTTAGAGTATGGATTTGTCACCCCCTGCAACCCTCACAGTGTGGTCTATGTGGACACAGGTACACTACAGCTGGAAAGATAGAAGCAATATACCATCTCAGATTCAGTTTTATCAGTGCGTAAATGTTAAAAGATTCAGGTCATACAGTTTTTCTTACATTGTTTGTATCTGTATGTTTGAACCTAAACCCTCAGATCTCCTTTGTGATGTTTTAAGTGGCGACAGGAGTTTAGTCCAGAAGATCAAGTTTCTCGGGGCAAACGGCTTCCTTCAGTATGTTGTTCAGCATTGTTCCTCTTCCTTTTATGTGTTGTGTGTAAAAGTTGTGCATGCCTTTTACACACAAACCAAAACAATACACAGTACTGCTGCTAGTAATTGTAGATGTTATTACAATATGATACTGCAGAAGAACTTTAGGTTAAAAAGGAACACTTCTTATTTTTGGAAACTTTCATGTTAAATCTCTTAGTGTAAAGTATGTTACTGCTTTTTTATTTCTGTTAATCGGCTCCGTCTTCTGAAGCTCATTACAGTTAGTCTGAATTGCTAAAACGCGTTTCCTGAAACCACCACTCATTTTCTCAAAACCTTAAACACAAATCCAAATACTCAAACTAAATTCACAAAACCTCTGACTCGTCTGGCAAAATCA
>NW_018127960.1:1414464-1415926 GCF_001952655.1 Monopterus albus
CTTATGATTTGTACCTTCTCATCACATAATTAGAAACAAGTGTGAACAATTTTGAATCATTGTGTGTAAACGATGACAACTGTGCTTTAGTTGTGTTTACGTTCTGCTGTCCTCTGTTTAGTGTTTTGCAACACAAGTTTATCACAGTGTGAATTGTGAGAATGTGTTTAGAGTTTAGCAAAAAGAGTGCATGAGATTTGCAAACAGAGTCTAAGTGGCTGAACTTGTTTAAGGTTTTGCAGAAAGAGTGATTTATTTGGCAAATTGGTTTAGGCTATTGAGAATTTGGTTCAGAGAATGGGGTTTATTGTTTTAGTAATTCAGAAAAACTGTAATAAAATCATAAGTCTAAAAAAATAAATCTAATAAATAAAAATCTAAAACTGTATGTGTAAAATCACTCGAGCGTTTTCCTTCTCACTTCCACTCCTTGTCCCTTTCAGTAACCTGACAGTATCCAGCGAAGGGCCCAGCTGGAGGCTGATGACGGCTCTCAGACTGTTGTCTCTGCCACAAACGCTATAGTAAGTCCTCACACACATTCATTCACGTCCAGAAATGCTTTACATAAAGGGTAAGTTCTGCAGTGTGTAAATGGGTATACATGAATTATGGGATGTGTGTTTGTGTATGTGTGTAGTCACCACTGGAAGGCAGTGTTGCTCGGCCAGGCGGTGTGTGAAGAGAGGGAGAAGTGGAGCATCCAGACAGCTGGAACTCTCTGTCAGCGACTACTACAAGACACACACGGAGCTCTGGAAAAGGTCTGTGTGCAGACACCACAAAGTACCAGAGTATTTTCCCATGATGCAACACATCCTGATTTATTTTCCTGTGCGCTCTGTGTAGATCTCCCACCTCCTGCAGCAGTGTGACCAGTCAGTCAGGGAGCAGCTGGATGTGGTCAAGTCTCTGCGACAGGAGGAGAGGTGCATCCTGGGAAACTGTCTTGAGGCGCTGGAAGGCATGCTGAGTCAACCATATAACCTGTTGTCATACCAACCTGATGTTGTGAGGTGACAGCTGATTGGTGGACTGGCCTGCCAGTCACTACAAGAAAGTAACTGGTGACACTGGACAGTCTTTGTATTTACAGTATGTTCTGCTTGTCAGCCAGGATGGCTGACAGAGACTGTAGGTTGCCTGATGCCTGGTAACCTGGTTTCATTCCAGGTATGATAAAACTGCCCCGTTATAGCACGGACAGGGACAGAGAGAGACTTAACAGGCTGGTCAAGAGAGCTGGGTCTGTCCTGGGCTGCCCCCTGGATTCCATCAAGGAGGTGGCGGACAGAAGGATGCTGGTAAAACTAACATCCATCATACATAACCCCTCCCATCCCCTGCAACACACAGTGGAGCCTCTGAACAGTTCGTTTAGCACCAGACTGTTACATCCCCAGTGTAAGAAGGAGCGTTACCGTAGGTCGTTCCTCCCCACAGCAATCAGACTGTACAACAC
>NW_018127960.1:1416145-1419403 GCF_001952655.1 Monopterus albus
ATGGGAGTAATATTCTTGTCCTTGATTTCTTGATCTCTTGAATACTATATCTTGTCTTATTTTAAGGTATTTTTGATTTGTTCTCAGGGATTAATTGTGGCAGGATCATTCTTGTACTTGATTGTCTCTCAAATACTATATTCTATTTGGTTTTAGGTACTTTGGAATTTGTTTCTTAAAATATGTGTGTGGTGTTTGTTCTTATGGTGTTATGTTGCTGCTGGAACACAGGAATTTCCCCATTGTGGGATTAATGAAGTCCTACCTACCTTGTAATACCCCTAAGCGAGACAGTGAGGCTCTCGCCATCACCACCATTAATTGAGCTAAATAAAGGTCAGACATACAGTACAATAACAATACTGTATAAAAAAATGCAGAGGCAGATCTATCAGAAAGACCAATGCATTTCTTGAAGAGAAGAATTTTCAGCTCTGTCATGTTTTATTTTCTGATTAATTGTCACAGTACAATAATTTTAAGAAGCTTTATTTTATTGTCATTGTGACACATACAACAAAATTTTGTTTGGAGCCGAGGGCCCCAGGCCGCTGCTTGCGTATGCGCCGCCATCACTTCGACATGTGGACTGCAGGCACCGAGATTCGAACCTTCAACCTTCCGGTTGGGAGACGGCTGCTCTACCCACTGTCGCCCTGTTCTTGGTCATTTCTATTATGAAGTTGGATTTTGTTTGAGGTTCAAGTTGTTACAAAGTTCAGAAGACACTTTTTATGGCAGCAGCATAAATTGCAGCTTCTGTTTATATTGTAATGTGGATGAATTACATCAAACTGTATTAAAAACAAAAGCAACTCCTTATAAGAAACTCGCTATCAGTTTTTTTTTAGTTTTTCAGTGTTTGTCCAGTAATGGAAAGGCGGTAGGTTCATCGCTGTGTCTGAAGTCACTCCCACCTCACTCGTTCGCTGCTCCCTACGTAATGTACACCAAGTAGTTCAACCAGTAGTGAACAGAAAATTAAGATTTCACACACTTATCAGCATTTGTGTCATCACTAACAGCTGTAGAGCCGTGTGACGATAATTTCTCATCTAATAAAAGCATTGCATTGTGGGATTGTTAGCAGAAGGTAGTGTACATGGCACGTGCACTACTTTTATACGTTCCATTGTGGAATTTTTCAGTGCACTATGCAGCGGATAGATTTACACACTTAGTGTTCGGACACCACTACAATATGGCGAACACACACTACAGTGGATTCTACAGTGAGTAGGGAGTGATTTCGGACACACCCCATGTGTTCCTCAGATGCAGGCTGTGTGAGCATCCCAACGGAGTGTGGTTATTTTGATCAAAGTTGGACAACAGCCTTTTTCTTCTGGTGAAGCTGGACAGTCTCCATGGCAACTGTGGCTTCGTAGCGAGGTACCGCCTCTTCGGGCTCAGGTCTGGAGGGACAGATTGGAGCCAGACAGACAGACTGGATTTGATTAGGCCTCCAGTTGTGGTGGTGCTAACATGACTAAGACAAGTCAAAATATCTATAGTGACAAATGTTTACACATGTTAACTATAAACTCAACTGTGTTAAGTCTCAAATTTGGGGGCACTAAAATTAAAAAGTATTTTTAAATATAAAATTTCAAATTGATAACTTATTGAAGAACTTGATGCCAGTATCTACACGTAGGATTACCTGAGCACTCCAGCTGACATCTTTTCCACAACATCCTTCAGAATATCTGCACAGTTCTGTTAAAGACTCACACAGACTTTAAAGGAGTGTTGTGTGCTGATGTGCATAGGTTTTAAAATCACACACTATAATCACAGGATACGAAGGTATCTTCCTTGCTGAGCTGATGAAGCTGTCCACACTTCAGGGTTGAGGAAAGACACAGAGGCTGATTTTAAAAACAATAATCTGCAATCTGGAGGATCCAACTGCAAAAATTCAAAGACACACAGAGATGATGTGTTTGTCTGTTAAAATTGAAATTTAGGAAGCAGAGGGATGATAAAGTCACTATGAAGTAATCACTGCTGTGTCTCCAATACAGACTCACTTGCAGGTCTTGGTGGGATGTGACCCAGTGCCCCCCGACCCCCAGCACACTGATGATGTCATGTTTATGTGGGAGGAGCTTTGCCTCCTCAGACTCCTCCTCTTCCTGCAGACGCACTACACACACAGAGAAATGTTCTCAGGTTGAATTTTGACATCTTAGAGCCCTTCCATTTTTATATTCACCCTCACATGTTCATCGGTATAAACAGTGTGAATGCTTTTACCTCCAGAATCTATGACTATATCCACTCCCAGTCCCCCTGTCTCCTCCATAACCACTGGCAGCAGGTCTGATGAGCCGTTATCCACTGGAATGACCCTGGCTTCATACATAAAGGTACAGCAACATGACATAACCACTCATTCTGATCTGTAATATATTTAAACCAGTTTACAGATCTTCTCCTAAATATACCAAATATTTTAACACAAGCTCAATAAGTTGCAGTGTTTGCAGTTTTTAATATTATCCACATGGAGGCAGCAGGTTGACATTTTTCATTCAATCTACCTTTTACACAGGATGATAAAATAACTAGGTCTAATCTTGCCGTTACTCTATAGTAATATAAACTGCAATAAAAATGTAAATACATTTTACAAATACAACTGAAATTAACTGACAATTATCTATACACTATCATCGTGTAACCACTATTAACTGTAGGAATTAGAAAACCAGCAAAGAAGCTAGAATGCTAGTCAGAAAGACGGAAAGAAAAGACCTCACCTACTAAAGGATCCTGAACATCTGTGGAAAATACGAAGGTATGAACAGAGGAAGAAGAAGCAATGATAAAAAGGTTGGAAGGAATAAAAACACAGTTCTGCATGAAATAACTGCCAGAAATCTGTAAACACTGAGGGAAGGATGAAGTGATGCAGGAGGAGCTGATAGAGAGTGCACTGGTAATCCTGAGCATTTTTGCTGGGTGGGTGTGAGATTTACGTGCTTTACAAAGTCTGAAAACATGGTCTACAGATGTAACATCAGTGTGTACAGACCTATACTTGGCCGGAGCTGCTGCAAGAAAGTGTGTTTCTGTGGTGAGTGTGAGGTTGTGAGAACCTTCACTCCGTGGTAACAAGCCAACTGGATGCACATAAGGCCAAAAGGCTGAAGAGAGAGAAAAGAGAGGGCGGTTGAATACACTTACATGAACACAGAAGTTCATGTTTTTTAAATGTAGCCTTTTGTTAGGCAGTTTTGTGAGGAAGAGGAA
>NW_018127960.1:1419440-1434423 GCF_001952655.1 Monopterus albus
TAAAACATGGGAGAAGGGCGTCCACTGACGAGCTCAAACTGAGAGCATGCTGAGTAACACAAACTGCTTACTGACAGTGAAGTTCAGTTCTTTGATAGTTTTACATACACTGGCTCCATCCATGACCAGGAGTGTGTGTCCAGCTGCCATGCGAGCGTGTGTGTGTAGAGCAGTGTAAGCACAGAGGCCGTCACGTAATGCTCCCACAGCACACACTGAGCTGAGCTTCTCTGGCTTCTGAACTGCAGAACGTAAACAGAAACACAGGCTTACTGAGTCAGTTTATGAGGAAATTATGATGCCTTAATGGCATCATAATTTATAGCTTTGAGAGAGCTGATTTAGTTGTATATAAAATCAGTAATGCCATGTTAATGTTCCTTTCTCCTTATAAATTCTTTTCAAATGGTTTTCCAACCATATAAAAGGACGGCATACTCATTTTCTTTTCTTGTCCATGACTTCAAAATGAATTCTGACAGAAATTACAGGTGAAAGAGATTAGCTTTTTACAGTATTCTGCTTCTTTCACACTGCCATCACCATTTTATTTTAGCTTTGTACTCGACTGTTAAAGTTTCTGAAGTGTAGACAAAAGGTGAACAGGGAGCAGCTACTTCAGAAAAGCTCTTTGTTTGTCAGAATGGAGCAACTGAGAACAGTCTGACTGGTCAGATGAGAGGCCTGGGCTAGCTTATAATGCTAAGGATAAAGTGGAATTTCATAAAATCAAGACATGAATTCAGAAAAATAAGCAAGTTTGATCTGTAGGTCATTTGTAGATATTGGTTGACTGTGCGGTGTGAATTTATGTTTGATAATGGGAGATGCTCATTGCAAGAACAAAGTGCATATTATACAAAGTACATTTTTGAGACTGAGGATGTATAAGTGTGTGTGTGTACAGTATGGTACCTAAATAGTGTTCATCTACATCAATGACATCACAGAGTCCAGAGAAGGGAGAGTCCAGGGGAAGTATACCTGGAAATGGAAGACGGGGGTAAGACATAACATCATATTGTTTTGTCATGTACACTGCTGCTGTCTAATGTGTAGAGGGTATGGGCAGTATGGACACCATTAAAGTGGCGATAAAACGTGCTACGATACAGTTATTCAAAACCACATGGTAAAGGTTACATTTATTTTTATCTAGTTTTACTCAAGTTCTCCTAATTCAAGTAGAATAATCTACTGGATTTAACAGTGTTACAGTTTTTTGGTAAAAAATGAACTTATAATTTAGACAAGAGAGTTTCGAATACACAATAACTGGTGTTGAACATTATAATTACAATAACATTATTAAAATGAATTATCACCCAGCTCCAGGATTGCCAGAATTCTGCATTACTTTAAAAAAAAAAACAACCTGAACCTGCTTCCTCCTATGATCATATACAGCACATGCTCTGCTTTACATTAAAACCACTATCAGCGTCAGAAGACATCTTCCACGCCAAATCAATAAATGTTTCCTACCAACAACCTGGTCTTCAGGATGGAAGGAGGAGACCTTGGGGCCCACTGCAGAAAAACCAGGCAAACACACCAGTTAAACCAGTGCTAACATAGTAAGTACAATTACTGCTGATCACATGTATTGCTTTTGAGCCCATCATGTGACACAAATGAAAAACTGTCTTTGTGAGTTTGACCTTGCATGACGAACCCGGTCACCTCTCTCCCAACAGGAATTAAATCTCTCTGTATCCCCACATCGCTGAGCAACTGGGGAGCAGGACAGAGGAGCAGAGGAGAGGAGCTGTTAGTGGTCCTTTAGCTTAAAACACTGGGTAAGGATGTAACCTTTAAGTTACAGCAGATCACTGACAGTACAGGCTTCATGCTGGATGTATGGGCACAGAAGCATGATTACTGATCAACTATAGACCTTTTCAAATGTATTTTGCATAGTACAAAATGTAATAGGGCACTTAAGGGCTGTATCGGGATCATCTTATTTTTGATTACTTTAAATGACAAAACAAATCCTCCATAAACTACATCTGTTACTGCAATGGTTAACTTGATTGGTTGTGGCTCATTGGGAGTTAATTAGGCTTTTATCCAACATCCTGTACCTATGTAACTGTCTATTGCTAGTTGGACGGCTTTTTAATACTTTTGATGTTTTACTGAACTGAAATGCATGATTTGTGCACGCTTTATCATCTTTTTATACTGCATTATAGACATTGTCTTGTGTACAGAGTGCACATCAAACAGAGGTTTAACAACTCTCATTGGACCAATCTGTATATCAAATGATCCAGTAATTATTTCTACTAAGGTAACAATCATGCACATATACATTTTGACTTGATTCAAGTACCTTGAGGTCCAGAGGGCTGAGTCCGCACGCCTTTACCTGAATTCTGACCTGATGGGTGCCTATAACATCTGGAAGACTCTGGAGAGGAACAAACATACACTAACTATTAAAAAAAGATGGCGACATAGAGAAATTGTACTTTAAACAAATATACATTGTATCCAGACGGAGTGGGGGTGGTATGTAATTTAGCACATTTGCTACCTACTACTGGGCAGTGATGTCTGCAAACGGAGCAATAGTTTCACACAGACAGATTAAACTTGCACAGTTTCATTTGCTTCCTTCCAGAACGGGTGCTTTGATGTGTGATGCCATGAAACACGGCATATAAAGATCTCCTCCTTATAGCCAGAAATTCACCTGCAGAGCGAGAGCCGGAAAATGAAAACACAAACTCACCGCCTCCTGAATAACGAACTTGGGCTCAGCATCACTCAAACCAGCTCGGCAGTATAAACCTTTCATTCTGTCACAGCTTTAATTTAAGCGCAGAGACCTTATTTATTCTCTTCTATTATATTTTCTAGGTGCCGCTAAATTGTGTATTTTATGTCAGCTGACTATTATTTCTTCTTCTTCTGCTTATCTTCTTCTTCGTTTACATTTTTTTCTGTTGGTATTACAATACCACCATCTACTGGATGCGATGGAAAAGTACCATAGTCGTCCTAATGATAACTGCCGTGTCAAGTATTAGTATTTATCAATCATTTGTAGCACAAACAGATGGTATGGCATATCCACTGTGCTCCAGTATTTGTCTATTTTGGCTATTGCAAGTGCAGTCATGAGTTTTGTTGGTGGCTGTTTTTATTTTATTTTCTGTGATTTGACAGTAATTTATATTTGTGAAACTTACATATATTCACTCCGCATTCATATTTTTATTGTGTGACTTAATCAGGGCAGTTGTAAAATGTTTTCAAATAAAAAACCCGAAAATTTAGACCCTTGAATGGATTTTATAAAACAAGATTCTAAACAACATGTCCTGATCATCTAAGCTACGTGGTCTTATTCAGTGCTTTACGCTGTTTAACGTTAACCTATTTGATTTGTTTATCAAGTGTCTTGCCTTGAGAACTTTTAGACTCCATATGAAATTGTATTTTTCTCTTTTTTTCTGGGAGCAAACATCATATAGTGGATAAAACTCTTGTGGATTTATTGCATTCGGGTTACATCCTCGATCACTTTATTCTTGTTTACATATGTGTTACTATCGGTATATTTCCATAAAACGTGTTTTTTAACTAATAGTACCCGGCAGAAGCGCTACTAAACCCTTTATTCAGGCAAGCCAAAGCATTAAATTCACGCGAGATTGCATGTCAATATTTGTATAGCTAATGTCACGTCTCGCGATATGTTAGTGGCGTTACCCCATTTTCCAGCTGTCCCTCACTTAGTCAGGATTTCGGAGCCACGGTAGAATTGCTGGGAAGGGTTTTGGTGATAAAACAGCATCTTCTGGGAGATAATATCGCATTGTGTGGTTACATAAACACGCAACGAGCTACTTTATCCAGTATTTCATGATGGAAACAGAACTATGAGGTAAGGACAGAGCGTAGTATGTGTGATGTGAAAGAATGTCCCTGAGCGGGTTGACGTTAGCTTCACACTGGTTAGCCTGCTTGCTAGCTGCATTGATACATGTAAGTGCGGCTAGTTGGTCATTTTTGGCCGGTATAGCGTGCTATTATCAGCGTATAACTGTAATATCAGCATATCTATATCGGTCTGATATTGGTCAGTGTAACAAGATCTGACCGACGAGACATTATAAAACGTTACAATCCAGCTACTAGTAACAGGTAACGTTAGCCAGTAACGTTACGCTAATGCAAAATCGCTGCATCTGTGCTGCTTGTCTGTGACCTAACGTTAACCTAGACTTTTCTGTGGTTAATCTTAGCTTTTCCTGTATGTGAGAATAAGGTGATGAATCGACAAGGTTGGTGAAAATGCTTTAGCAGATAGCGACTAGCAGGGTGGAGGTTACTCAGTTAGCCTACGTTTGCTAACATTAAACCTGATGTTATTCGGTAACAGTCAGTGTCCATCTAGCTACCGTCTACTACACCTGTACAGTTAAAACAGCCCCTCTGACTACCCCATTATGTGTCTGAAACATGCCTGTGGTTGCTGAGCGAAGCATCCTATCATATGCGAGTCCAAGGAAATGATACAGGAAGTGAGAATGAATTGTGAAACAGACGTTTTCTGTGATGTAAAGTCTTAGCAAGCTCCATGAGTGAGAAGCGGTTTCCATGGTAACCCGGTTACTGACAGGTGCACTTAAAGGTGGGAGTAGGATTGCAGATATTTGATTACCAAGTTGATCAAAATGCTCAATAATGCTTTACTGAAGCACCAATATTGATTCCTATGAATGCGTTTAATACTGAAAACCCCAGGGAATTTGTACAGAGAATGCTACAGACAAGTGGCATGTTAAAGGAAACACCTCAATACATGAGTCAGTAAACAAAAAATACAGATGCTGGCGTGGCATGGGTCTTCAACCCATTTGAAGATTTTGGAGCAATGCATTAGACAGCGCTCTCCACCACCACCATCAAAACATGAGGGAATATTTTCTGGAACAGTGTTGTTCATCCTTCCAGTAGAGTTTCAGACATGTAGAAGCATTGCCAAGGTGCAGTGAAGCTGTTTTGGTCGCATGTGGTGGTGGCCAACACCTTACCAAAACACTTAATTTTATTTGTAATATGAGCAAGAGAATGACTTCATAACCCTGACATGTCCTCGTGCTCTTCTTCAGGTGAGCTTGATACATCCCAGGCATTTTCTTGCTCTCAGTTATTATGTTGATACTGTTAATGTTAGCTAGCTGTGGAGGCCAGGCAGCTTGTTGGTATGGAGGGATGACAGGAGGGAGCCCAAGAGAAGGATGGAGTGTTGCAGGAGGAGCTGATGTAGAGTGCACTGTAATTCTGTGTATTTTTGCTGGGTAGGGATTTTGTTACCTCTCAGGTCTCACCATTTGACAGCAATGTGATAATAATGTCATAGTGTGTGCTGGAGAGAGAGAGAGAGAGAGAGAGAGAGAGTTGTAGAGCGTTGTAGAGCTTAGGGTCAGTATCAGAGGGTGTGTTGCAACGAGGTGTGTCTTCAGTGTGTGATTGAGAAAGCAGGACACCCTGAAGTTATGTGTGTGTATTTTATAGATGTGTATTGAATGTAGACCAAGGTAACTTCCTCTTAATGTCTTGCTTTGTCTCACCAGCAGTGCAAATCCTGAAGATATTCAGTTTGTATTGTCAGAGAAAGACAATGTTTGACATTTGCATTTTATGCCTTTTCTTAAAAAAGCCTCTCTTTTCTTAATCAAATTATGAATTGACTAATTGTTTTTGCCATAATAAAAGGCATGTAATCCAAATAATCATTGGTCATTTACTTTAAAGAAAGATAAGAATAATGAAGAACATCCATCATTGTTTACCACAATCAATAACTTTTATTCTTCAGTGATACTAAAACCAGGAAAATCTTTAATTTTCAGTCAGTCAACTAATTGATTCGTCACTGAATCATTGTTTCTGCTCTGTTTCAAACTAGACCAATAGGGGATGAGCTGCCTCCTGGTTGAGGGTTTTACTCAGCACAGTGAACTGAATGAACTGTTTTTGATGTATCAGGAAAAATGAGAGAAGAGAGTCTGAACCCTAATTTGTACCAAGTTCTGAAGCTGGCTGCTTAAACAAGCATCTGTCACCAGCCTTGATAACAGACTGACACCCCAGTTACATCCCAATGCTGTAATTATACAGTAGACTAATCCCATAATCCATGTACACAGGCAGAGCAAAGTATTAAACCCCAGCCACTCGCTGATGACAAAGGAAATAGGAAATGCTGCAACAAAGAACCAAAGAACTTTCAGTTTATTTTGTCTATCAATAGTTTTGGCAGCCAGTTAGTTTTTCATTGAAGTTTAACTTAAGGTTGGAGCTGGATTTACCCACTGTGAGTTCCTACAGCTCCACTGAAGCAAGATTAGTCTCTGATAAATGCAAAAGATGTGACCCCTTTAATTCAGCTTGTAACATGAATTCAAAACATCTTTTTATGCTAAAAGTTTTCCCTGGCTGATTTGTTTCTGTAGTTCAGAACTAACATGGTTGACTAGCAGTTTGGCAGAAGTCTTCTGTAGTCGCATAACTGCTTTAGTAGTCTCTCAGGGCAGCTATGAAAGTGTGTGTCTGTGTGTATTTGTACAGGGTGGGCTTTGTTTCCCTGACCTAGATAAGATGGTTACTTTGTCTTCCCACTCTTTTGATAATGGGACAGACACACACGCACACAGTCAACAGGACTAGTGAAGAAAAAAGTCCACAACAATGTCCGAGTAGGTGTTTCTGGAAGGAAACACTGCAGTTGAGTTTTTTGATGGTTTGTCGACTATGGGTTAAATTCCATCTACTTCCATTATATTGTGGCGGTGGCAGAAGTCTCAGAAGTGGAACTCTTGGTGCATCATCAAATAAAACTGATATTGCAGGGGCAGAATGGGACAATTTCTCTGTGTGATTTGGGTGAACTGACCCTGTAACCGAGGTTCTCCTCATCCCTTAGTAAGCAACACATATTTGTGTTTACATCATACAGGAAGAAGCCAGTGACCCACACTTGCACCCAGACACCTCGACTAAGTCCATGTCTGTTGCAATGTGGGTTGTCTGTAGGCCACAGGGATACAGGGGAGGGAGGCAGGTTTGGATCTGATTAACATACCTCCACTAGGGCAGAGTTATGTCTCACACACACACCAGGGCTCCAGACTGCGAGTGATCAGTCACATTTTGTGACCAAATTTATTTAAGGTGTGACTGACTTTTTTCAAAGGTCGCACTGGGTGCAGCTGCAAAATAAACATCTTATGCACAAACGACTGGTCTCACAGTGGTGGACAGAGAAGAAGAAGAAGCTTTTATTTTATTGTCATTTTAACATTGTGACACGTACAACAAAATTTTGTTTGGAGCCGAGGGCCCTGGGCTGCTGTGTGCATATGCGCTGCCATCACGGGCAACTCGGGGAGTTCAGTGTCTTGCCCAAGGACAATTCGACATGTGGACTGCTCTACCCACTGCGCCACTGTCGCCCCGCCCCGACTGCCAATCTTTCAAATGTGTTGATCCACACTAACTCTGAGACACACGCGTCATCCCTGAACCCCATTTTTATGCTTCCAGTTAACTTTTTCCTTTTGTACATCTAAAGTGTAATCACTACAGACAGCTGTTTAAATCAGGTAGATCACCTGTTAGTTTGTTTATGTGTTGGAAACCTTTTACTTGAATCATTTTTGATGGATCAGGCTCCTAGTGCTGTGAGCTTTCTGGTTTTACTTTCTCCCAGTCAGAGAAGGGGACATTAATAAAATAAATAAATCAGAACATCAACGCTGCTGATTCCTTGCTGATGAGCCTACTTGAAAACTAGTTTTGTCCTTCTGCTGTCAGTCAGCCTGGTGAAGACTGTGCTGTTTTTCCGCTGACGGCTGCTCTGACGAGAGAGGCTGCACAGAGGTCAGAGTCGGTGTGGACGGAATGGATCAAACACTTAAGCTTGATTTATGGTTCTGCATTTAATCTAAGTAGAGCCTATGACATAGGCTATGCATGTGGCCTACACCGTTGTGAGAATTTGTACCTGTCTCTCAGATGGTGGCACCAGTGCTGTTGAAAGATGTACAGATATTCTCTCAGATGTTACTGTCACTTATATTCTTGTCTATCACTGGACTCAAATATAAAGGTAACCAAAGATATGCCTCATCAAAACCTCAGAGTTTGATTATTGCTGCTATATTGCTAAGTTTGTCCAAAAAAATGCATGTTCTCAGACAAACCCATCATCTTCAAAACACTAATTCCCTGTTTTTGGCGTCTTTTAGTCAGTGACTTTCCAGGTAATGTTGCTTGAAAGATGTGAAATTGTCTGAAAGACTCCAGGGTGACCAGTGATTATTGGGTCCTGTTAATATACTGTTCATCATCTAGTGCAATTGCAGGACTGGAGGCTGAAAACACTAGCTCCTGCACAGTGAAAAGATTGTGTGACTCATCACTGAAATGTTGTTAATGGGAAGCAGTTATATTACTGATTATTTTATTACTGGTTTATTGAGCCAATAAAAACACTCCATGTGGTGGCTGATTCAGATAATCTCATCATATGCTTTTCTCAATGTGTTGTTTCAGGTGTTGTGTAGCTAAAGAAGACTGAGCAAACCATGGCACAGTTCCCCACCACATTCACAGGTCAGCATGTGTGTTTGACTGACATAAAAGAAATGTATAATGGAAGTTGATGTTTTGATTTTCTTCTCAGAGATGACGACTAAGAATGTAGTGAGGAGTCTGAGCAAAGTGGCAGCACATTGCTCCATTAATTCACCATAATAATTCACAAGCCCATTAGAGACCAAACCAGAGCTTGTCATGAACACACTTTACATTCATATCTTAAAAGCTCCCCAGTCTGTCAGGCCAGTCTGTCAGGCCTTTAGAATTACTTCAGAGTAGAGGCAGAAGAAAGGAACATGGGACCAAGACAAGTGAAGGCAACATCAAAAGTGTAATGCCCCAATCTCCCAGGAAAAATATTACATATGAGGACATACTGTACAAGCAGATGTAACTGGTATCAAAGAGCCAAACAGACAAAGAGATGGAGAAAAACTACACAGTGTGATATTTGGCATAAATCTAGTCTTTTGTCAGAATATTGATTGACAAAATATAGCATTGGACAGAAAATTTGGATTGTTACTGTAGCCATAGAAAAAAGAATTACAAAGAAAAGCTGATTGCTAATAGCTGTTTTTCATGTGTTTTTTTTCTGCATACAAAAGTACAGCTGAATAAGCATCTTTTCCCACAATAGTTTAAAAAAGTAGGAAAAGGAAATGACATTTCTGTCAGCAGCACTTGAGTCAGCAAATGGTTCAGGATGGAGCTGTCAGCTGGAATCAAAGGAAACCACTTTTTAGCTAGATGAAAGAGGTTTCGAACTAACTCTGATGTGGCAGCCAATTTGACTGATCAAGGAAAACGGAACAAAGTGGAAACTGGGCTATTAGTGCAGAGAGTAAAAAGATGAGCTAATTATTGAGTAAGGTCACTGGCAGATCAATAAAACTGACTGGAGGGATACTGGCTCTGGGTTTCTAGGAGGCCCTTAGTGTCAAACCAAACATGCAGAATTGTACTTTTGTTTTTTGTTTTTTATATTGTTGGATAACACATTCACTAGAGAGAATGTTTTGGCGTTTTGGCTACATTTTTGATTGACTGGCTATGTTTGGTACCAACGGTGTGTTCACACATACGGATTCAAAGTAGCTGACTGCACCTGGCCCTTGGTGAATATGTTGTGGGGGTGTGTTTTGTGTTGCACACATAATTTACATCCTCTGCTTCGAATGGACAGTTGTTTTCTGACATATCACCAGTACTTCATACTGCTACGTATATCAGCGATTTGGTTCCGCATGTTGTCCTTTATGTCCTGGTAACCGGTTAAAGACATCCTTGAAAATTGGGAAGGTGGAGACTGCAACCACAGGTTTTTCCTCCATTTTGTTTAAAATACTTAATGTGGTGGAGCAGTGAACAATTCTGCTTCAGTTTCTACTTGTGATCCAAGAGGATTGTGATTGGCTCTCACCTGGCTGTTGCTCGCACTGCATCAGAGGATACTTGCATAAAGTTGAACCTTTAGCTGGGTGTTTTCTGAATCTGCCGAGCTCCTCGTGGGCACAGGGCTGCAAAACCAGGGTAAATGGTGTTATACTTGTATAGTGCTTTTCTACGCTTTACAGCACACTCAAAGCGCTTTTACACTACTCGGCCATTGACCCATTCACACACCGGTGACATCTGGGGGTTCAGTGTCTTGCTCAAGGACACTTCCACACGTTGACTGGACAAGCCGGGAATCAAACCGCTAATCCTCCCGTTTGGAAACAACCCGCTCTACCTCCTGAGCCACAGCTGCCCCCAGTGTCATTCTTTGAATCTGTATGTGTGAACACACTCTAACCAAAATCCTTCCTGTCAGCATTGATGAATCTGTTACTTTCACATTAGCGATTCATACACAGACTTGACGTGTACTGTGCTTTCTAAGGAAAGGCGATAGTCTCTAACTCAGTCCCTCATCCACTCATCCTCTTTTTCTTTCCTCGTTACTCTTAGTTAGTTTAGTTACCTAATAGGAATCCTCTAACAGGAACTGAGCCTCATGACTAAGACATTCTTCTCATGCCCCCCTTTCCTCCTGTGCCTGTATCTGGATTTGTCTTTGGGTTTGGTGCCTGATCTGTAACTGTGTGTGTGTGTGTGTGTTAGGTTCAGATGTGTTTCTAATCTCAGTGGATGAGAGAGCGAAACATGATCAGCAGTTTCACAGCCTCTCTCCGACAGCCGGGGGTTACATCACAGGTAACAGTCTCTCTTGTCTGCACACCTCTCTTACAGTTTATGGTCTGGTGAAGATTAGGACATGAACGGGGGCAGTGTCACATGGCTTATTGTTGGCCATGTTGGGAACTTGCTGTCAGGGAATCAATGTTCTTGGTGCTCAATGTGTGTGACAGGGAAGTGCATCAGAATTAAGAAAACTCGTGAATTAATTTGGAAAAAAACATTGGAAATTACAGCCTAATTTTAGTTGCATAACAATCCAGTTTAAAATCACAGTGTGCCTCACAGTGAGAGGTCCATATTTTTAAAGTGAAAGATATTGTTCACAATAATGCCCGATCATTACTATTTGGATGTTACATGGATATTACTCAGTGATACTGGACAATAACTGCCTGATTAACTACAATCAGTGTTTCAGTTAAATGTCAAAAATATGATCAAACTAGACTTTGACTTTCTTCACGTGATCTAAAGTGGTCTTTATTTATTTTTTGTTTGACTGTCAGGTGACCAGGCCAAGAACTTCTTCCTTCAGTCAGGACTGCCTCCTCCCATCCTCGCTCAGATCTGGTGAGTCACATACCTACAAAGTTATTATTAGCTCAGACACTGGAAGGTATTACATAGTCAATTTCATTATTTAAACTTCACCCTAGTCTGTTCACACCCATGGTTTTTCAGGTTGTTAGCGATTTAGTCCAGCAGTGTGCTATTTCTTTCTGAATGTTGGTGAAACACTCTGTCCATCAGGGCTCTGGCTGACATGAATGGTGATGGCCGGATGGATATTCATGAGTTCTCCATCGCCATGAAACTCATCAAACTGAAACTCCAGGGTCACCCTCTGCCTCCCACTCTTCCTCCCAGTATGAAACAGCCCCCATTGCCTTTACCCCCACAGACTGGCTTTGGTAAGACACAGAAAAACAAGAGCACAGTGACCTCTGAATGTGAAATATTTGCTTTGTTGGGTTTGGTAACCTGCATTGTTTTATTTAATAGAACCATTACCCTCAAACCATTTGCCTTACATGCAGTTTTAAATGACTACAAATTGAGGTTTTAAATGTTTTTGATGTGGTGCACTGCTGCTTATAGTTAATACAGAACAGTCACTGCACACAGTTTGTCATAAGATAGATGGAATCTGTTATGGTTCATGTGACAACAGCTTTCCCTTGAGTTTCTCAATGTCTTACTGGCCCTGTAAAAAAAAAAGGCAGTGATAACACTGTGTGCTGGTAAAGCACTCCAGTGTTACAGTGATGAGTCACTCAGAGGTCAGACAGAAGATGTTTCTCTCTCAGCGTTGCCTCTTCCTTATTGCGCCTTCAGCGTTGATCAATAAAGTTATAATGCAGCTGTATAAAGTAATAATCATCCTGTCTCCTTCAGGCTTGCACTGTAACACCAAAATAATAATGTCAAATTCAGCAATAAAGAAATATGGTTCATGTCACGTGGTTCTCTCTTCCTTTTTTCTCATATGCTGCTTGACAGACTCCTTTTATGAAAAGAAAATGTTTGACTATCATGACTATACTGTATGTGTTTTTTCCAGGGATGCCCCCAATGGCTCCCATTTCAGCTTCTCTACCAGGTGTGCCCCCGCTCCCCCTTCCTCCTCTTCCTGTTTCCCCCCCAATAGTCTCCTCTGTCCCGCCTCCCCTCCCCCAGCCTATCGCCAACGGAGTTCCTCCCACAGGCTTGATGCAGCCCATCTCAGGCTTCTCCCACCAAGGTAACATATCGGTGGGGAAGGGTTGAAATGTTTGTGTTGGGTGTGGGCAAAGGTCTCACATTTAAGGTCCTATTTACAGATACAGTACTATAGACAGTGACATGACGGTTTATGAATAGTAACAGGTCACTGTTTTTGTAGTGAATTTACTTAGTTTGTTAGAAGCCCAGTAACAAATCCTGCTATAAGCCAACAGCAGCTTTGAATTAAGTGTTTGAAGTTGTTGCTGACTGACTGAATTTAATGTCGCACCCTAAGAAAACTGACATGAACCACACAGTTTATACTTTACATTAAGGGAAGTGTTTGAGATGGGTATTTGACCACACGCTCAGACTGAAATGTACTGTTCTCTCTCTCAGCTCCGTCTGTCAACAAGCCTTCGTTTAATCGCTCCAGTGCCAAGTTGCAGAAGGGCTCGTCCTTTGATGCTGCTGGGTATGTCAGATATTGAGACGTTTATGCTGTTTCTCCAGATAGCAATCTTCAAACATAACATTTTCATGGCGTCTCCCAATATCATCACAAGCTGTTGGCGAGTTGTATGTAGGCCGTACACTTAAACCATTTCTTTTCTTTTGACCTGCTCTCGAGTAATTCTTGGATGTGCCTTTTCATTGTCTTTCCTTTTGCTAAAAGCCACATCACTGTATTTTGTTTGTTGTTGTTGTTTATCTCTGTTACCGGGTCCAGTAGCCAGCCTCCTTCTGACTGGGCTGTTCCTCAGTCCTCAAGGCTGAAGTACAGACAGCTTTTTAACTCCCATGACAAGATGATGAGTGGACACCTCACCGGTACACACACACACACACACACACACACACACACACACACACACATGCACACACAGAGTAATATATCATAATTTGGGATAGTATTTTTTATTCTTTCATGTATGCACAATGTGTGGGTGCTTCTTTCTGTATAACTTACAAGATGTGTTTGTGTTTATGCACACATTCCA
Source organism: Monopterus albus (assembly GCF_001952655.1). Taxonomy (NCBI): domain Eukaryota; kingdom Metazoa; phylum Chordata; class Actinopteri; order Synbranchiformes; family Synbranchidae; genus Monopterus; species Monopterus albus. Next base: position 1,432,952 of record NW_018127960.1, read on the forward strand.
GGTCCTCAGGCTCGCACTATCCTGATGCAGTCCAGTCTTCCTCAGAGTCAGCTGGCCACAATATGGTCAGTACATTGAGCTGTCATCTCAAATTTAATCATTCCCTTTTAATCAAACCAGGAGGGTGCACACAGAATACATTAGTCCTTCAAATGTGAAATAGCTGGCTCCTCTTCTTCAGTGATTTTTTTTTTTTTTTTAATCTTTTATTCCCAGGAATCTGTCAGATATTGACCAGGATGGAAAGCTAACCGCGGAGGAGTTTATCTTGGCCATGCATCTCATAGACATGGCTATGTCAGGCCTGCCCCTACCCCCTGTGCTACCAGCAGAGTACCTCCCACCAACATTTAGGTAAATACTGAGTTAAATGTGTCATTCACTCACTGAGAGATAGACAAGTAATATGGTAGATATGGTATTTGAAAAGTTATGTTTCATTTGCTATTACTATGTTTCAGGTCAACCAGATTTGACCTTTTCATGTTTTTACAAAGAAACAATAGTTTTTATTTATTAGGTTTTATGTTGCAGTGGGTATTTTAACATAAAGTGAAGCAATGTAATGTGTTTTCCAGGTATAGGTTGTGGAAATATCAAAGCAATGCGTATTGATGGTCTGTGCTGTCACTGTGTGTTAAAGGCGTGTGCGAAGCGACAGTGTTCAATCTGACCAGAAGAGTGTCCAGGAGGAGATGGAGGAAGAGACTGAGAGCAGCCAGGAAAAGAAACTACCAGGTGACTGATCCTGAGCAGCACTGGGTTTGCACGTGACATTACTGGTCAGACTGGGACTGAACATGCCCTCAGCAGTTGTGTTTTGGATTACAGCTGTTTATTTGCAGCTATGTTGGCTTCCAAACCCCACTGTGATTTTTTTTTTATAAACATGAATGTTTCAACAACAGCAACTAGTACTCATGTCCAACTTTAAAATACTCAACACAAACTGTCTTTACAAGACACATTGCGTTGCAGATTGTTTACAACTGAGCCAGCTGCTAATGAGCCACACTTCTGCTGCTAATGTAAGACAGTTTTACCCTAAAGACGCTGTGATATTTGTATCCGTAATGTTAAGTTTGCAGTGCTTCGTTTTAATCTACTGTTACTTTGTTTTTTGTATGCATACTTATCAGTTTAATGTTGAACATTATGTTTAGGGTAAAGAACTTGAAGCAAGGCCACAAACTGGCATTGTACTTTTAAACATTTTGCCATAGCCACTGTTTTCTACAATGCCTTGCAAAAGTATTCATACCCCTTGAACTTTTTCACATTTTGTCACGTTACAACCACAAACTTAAATGTATTTTATTGGGATTTTATGTGATAGACCAAGACAAAGAATCGCATTGTCGTGAACTGGAAGGAAAAATGATGCATGGTGTTCAAGATTTTTTACAAATAAAAATCTGAAAAGTGTGGCGTGCATATGTATTCAGCCTCCTTTACTCTCATATCCCTAGATA
>NW_018127960.1:1434572-1439323 GCF_001952655.1 Monopterus albus
TTTTTTTAATTCTGTCTCTCAGAGTGGGAATGCACCTACAATGTGAATTTCAGACCCCTCCATGATTTCTAAGTGGGAGAACTTGCAAAATCGCAGGGTGTTCAAATACTTCTGTTCCTCACTGTATGCACGGCACACTTTTCAGATTTTTATTTGTAAAAAATCTTGAACACCACATATCATTTTCCTTCCAGTTCATGATTATGCGATTCTTTGTGTTGGTCTATCACATAAAATCCCAGTAAAATACATTTAAGTTTGTGGTTGTAACATGACAAAATGTGGAAAAGTTCAAGGGGTATGAATACTTTTGCAAGGCACTGTATATGAACTGCCTTTTTCTCTCTTTAGTGACTTTTGAGGATAAGAAGAGGGAGAACTTTGAGCGAGGAAACCTGGAGTTGGAGAAGAGACGTCAAGCTCTGCAGGAGCAGCAGAGGAAGGAGCAGGAGAGGCTGGCTGCACTGGAGAGAGAGGAGCAGGAGAGAAAGGCAAACTACACTGACTTTATTACTTCCACATTTGCACACTGTTTGCATTCAAAAATTGAATTGATTATGGCTTATGGAAAATTATTTGCATGTATAATAGCCACAGTGGTTTCACTGCAAGTCCCCATCTCCCATGTTTTTGAGATGTATCATTTATTTACATATATCATGAGTGCTGAACCAGGAGGAACTGAAGATGAATTGGGGTTACCCATAACAAAATAATTGATTGTTCTTCCTGCTTATTTGTGTATGTTTATGTTTCAGGAGCGTGAGCGTCTAGAACAGGAGAGGAGACGACAACAGGAACTAGAAAAACAACTGGAGAAGCAGAGAGAGCTGGAGAGGCAGAGAGAAGAGGAGAGACGCAAAGAGATAGAGAAGAGAGAGGTATAAAGGAGGGAGCAGAGGAAGAGAAGCAGCAGAAACATTTTTTATTAAGTGTCTCTGTTTAATTGAAGACTTATGGTTGAGTTGAGGTTTAACTGTTGCAGACATGTAATTGTTTCTGCTGCAGAAAACTCAGAGACCTTTCATGCTTGTGCTTACTCTCTAGTAGAGAGCCTAATTTACAGTCCTGCTGCAGATGGCTTGTTGTGTACAATGAAGTGTAATATAGGTTTATTATATAATGTGGTGCAATATCAAATCTTGTGTAAGTTTGAAATGCGGTTATTGTTCTTTGAGCTGTGGTATTGTGTTGTGAAAATAAACAGTACAATTTACTGGGTGTGTTTTATCTGTCCAGGCTGCTAAGCGTGAATTAGAGCGGCAGCGTCAGTTGGAGTGGGAGCGTCAACGTCGCCAGGAGCTTCTGACTCAAAGAAACCGAGAGCAGGAGAGTATAGTGCTGCTCAAAGCCAGGAAGAAGACTCTGGAATTTGAACTGGAGGCTCTGGTAATAAAGCATTCACACCTAATCGCATAATCAAACACACTAGTAGACAAGAGAATATAGTGCTTGTCAGTCTAACAGGGCCTACGCAGGTCCTTAAGTCTAAAGTCAGTAATCTGAATTTTAGGCCTTAAAAAAGGTCTTAAATGTGGTTTTGATAGATCTTAAAAACTGATCGATGCTTAAGTTGATGTTATTTATAGTGTCACATTAACTTAAGTCGTGCTTTTATGTGTTTTGGGGAAAATGTTGGTTCCATGCTGTAGTTCTTTCTCTCAGCAGTTTGTATTTATCATGCTGTAAAAAATACAAAACAAGCCAACTTGGAATATCAGGTTATAGGTATTATTAACAACAGGCAACACCTGTCAGATTGCAGCAGTTTGTGCGCAGCTGTCATTCACTACAAGTGTTCTTTAAAAGGCCTTAATTTAACTTAATGAAGCCCTGCTCTAAGAGAGTCACATTTTGAAAAGCTGACACATCCTACTACATGACAGTTATTTAGAGTGAAAGCAGTTTGGTATAACCTGCTGAGGAAATGCTGCAAAGAGATGCTCTAGCTCGGGGCGTCACCTGGCAGCAGCAGCACTGCTAGCTTGTGCGAGCTTCTTTGAGCTAATGGAACTGACTGTCACTGCTTGTGCTACATTTAATTAATGTCATCTTAACCATGTCACTGTATTGCAGAGTTACTGTTTGAACTGAAAGTGGGCATATTAGTTTATTTGACATTGGTGAGCTTAAAGTAAACCAAAAGCACTCAGCTGATGCCTACAGGAAGAACAGAACAGCTGACATCAAATGCGCTCTGTAACTTAATACTTTGTACATATACTGGCAAAACCTAATATGTTCTTTTCCATCTCTCCTTTCTGTTGTCTAGAATGATAAGAAGACCCAACTGGAGGGCAAACTGAAGGACGTCCGTTTTCGTCTTTCAGCTCAGCGGAGAGAGGTGGAGCAAACCAACCAGACCAGAGAAACGCGGATTGCTGAAATCACCCTGCTACAACAGCAGCTTCAGGTGCACAAAACAAATGCAAACACAAACTGGTGAGACACACAGGTCTCCCATTAATTTCCAGTTCATGTTGTACAGTTGTGATCAAGAACTTTGACCAGAGTTTTATGTAGTAAAAATGGGATGCTCTGAACTTGCTGTGGGATGCTGTGTGCTGATTATTTAATTAGTTTTTTTGACGTTACTGTTCATGCTTGTCTGCAGGACTCCCAGCAGTGGTTGGGGAGGCTCATTCCTGATAAACAGAGTCTCAACGACCAGCTGAAACAGGTTCAACAGAACAGCCTGCACCGTGAGTACCACACACACTAAACACACACTCACATGTAAACTGCATATGCTTATTGTTGCCAATATGTTAGAGATCATCCTTGATGGGATTTACAGTATTGTACAGTTGACATGCATCATGGCTTAAGATGGTTGTTCCAGTCATTGCGTCCTTCACTCTTGTTTTCACAACAAGAGTCAAGCATGTTTATCCTGGTTAACACTCTGTTTGCCACTATGTGTTTCTCTCATACTCGTGTACTATTTTTCACATGACCTTGACTGCCTGTATGTGTGAGTAACTAACTTGACCTGATATCACACTGTGTGTGCGTGTGTGTGTTTAGGTGACAGCCTGTCATCCCTGCAGAAGGCTGTGGAGCAGAAGGAGACCAGCAGACAGCAGCTCAGAGAACAGCTGGATGCAGTGGAGAGAGAGACGAGGGCCAAACTGCTGGAAATAGATGCTTTTAACACCCAGTTGAAGGTAAACAGCTGACTAGCCGGTGCATTCATACGGGATAGGAAAGAAAAGCCTGGTCACATAATCTAATTAGTTTTAATAAACTGATAGTCAGTTAACTAACTTAGCAGCGTAGATGCTGTGGATTGATGGCAGTTATTGTAGCTATTAGAAACATGATGTCATGACACAACAGAAAAATGAAAAATTATTTACACTAAAATAAAACATTTGTGTGGCAGTAAAGCATCTTGAAGGACAGCAATAAACTTGTAAAACTGACCTTCTCTTGATTTTGTGCACAAATGATTGTGCTATAGTATAGTGTTTGTATTGCTTATGTTCTTTTGTCAGGAAAGTAAATTGTGAGTGCATTCATGGTATTTACAAGTTGGAAGGTATTAATTGCTTTGTCCGAGTCTTCATAAATGAACCTTTTTGTTAAAAACACACTCCACTCTTATGTTTCTCTGTTGAAGGGGCCTGTTGTGTCACATTTGTTGGAAAAGCCTTAACCTTGAAAAATTCTTTCTGACACTTCATTCAGAATGATACAGCATTGTCTGAATTTGATATTCAGGCAAAATGGCAGATTTTTATAATATTCAGGTAACAAACATAATCATGTGAATTATTGGCATGTACTAATACATGTATACTTCATTTTCTGTGCATTTTGATACATTGCTGTAGTAAGTCTATTTAACTAAACAGCTAATTAACCAGTTCACTAGACTGCTAATCTACTAATTGCTAGATGAAACGGTGTCTGCACTGCGGGTTGGTGTTGTGACTATAAATCGTGTCTGGCCCATCCCTCATAACCTCATCATCACACCAGTTTAATGTGGTCTCAATATTCATGTTTACCAGCGTGTTAGACATGTATGCCTCACTATCTGTGTTGTGTTTATGTTGTTTTATTATGTGTACAAATGCTGATTCCTGTGTTTTTGGCAAGAGCTAGCTGTGCATAAGAACACTGACTGGTTTCCCAGGCAGCTGCTTTCAACTTTTTAGAAATTTACTATTAACAGAGGAAGATGGAAGGATTGTTGTTATTTTATTTCTTAGGGTCGGAGCACACAGCAGTCTGCTTATGTATCTTAGACCACCTTCTGTCCCTGTATCTTTTCATTTTCTCCTGATTTCCCCAGAAGAGAGTCCAAATCAAGGAGAGGAGAATTAGTCCCATGTTCTGTTCCAGTGAGGAAGAGAGAAGGAGAAGAATGATAGAGAAGGGGAAAAGCAGGGACAACACAGACCATAATAAATTGGTTTTCCAATGGCTAATCAAATGAACACTCACTTTTATTCAGTGTAGATTGGATTGATTTGGGAAAGTGGTGCAAAGCCTTTGAGAACATACAAAGCCAGCAGTGTTGAATATCAGTTTTCTCTAGAGTAAGGTGCACCCAGGTCTCAGCAGTGTAAATCTTTGCAAAACAGAGGCATAGACCACTGAGATGCGAACCATGTTTGACTGTACTGCCCTCCGATTTCCTTTCTACACCACTTCCTCTTCGCCCAGAATCTTCTCTTGTCACACTGCTGTGCCTCCTGTGTCCTCTAAATCCACTCTTTGATGACTATTTTCTAATTCCTCTC
>NW_018127960.1:1439365-1441866 GCF_001952655.1 Monopterus albus
TTCCTATTCTTTGTTTAATTCACATAATAAACCCTTCATTTTATTTTTTCTACTCTATTCATGTCCTACACTGGCCTTTTTGCTCCTTTGCCCATACCAGTCTCTCTGTGAGTTCTATGCCAACCACTGTACCAGGATAGAAGCCCTGCGACGCCAGCTTCAGGAGGAACAGAGAGGGAGACAGGTAGAGCACACTGCCACTGCTGGACTGGGGTGGTACTGTAAACATCTGTAACATGAAATTATATCAAATTATGTGATGAACATTCTGTCTTTAATTGCAGATCCGGAGAATAGCACAGTTTTTGAATTCGGATTGAACCTGGACTGTCTGATTTGACAGTATATTAGAGAAATTGTTACAACTGAAACTCTGTACACCCTCTTGTTACACTACTAACCTGCAAGCTTCAAGTATGTCAGTCACTTTAAAAGGCTTTGTTGTCTTTAACACCAATGAACCAGACTTTTGAAACACCTGGTTTGTTCAGATATAGCTGTTTAGCTTCACTCTGCTGCTCCTGCATGGCAGAAACAAAATAAATGTGAGCAATCTCTATCATGGTCATTACTGTCCTAAACACTCTAGAAACAGATCTACAAAACATTTTGGTGTCATAGTTATTATCTATACTTCATTGCACATAGGTCAAGAAATTTGCAGACTCAATGCATATTGCAATGCATGCACAAAATAAGCTGACAACTGGACAGTTGCCAGCTTTAGCCAGTTTTTGTAACACCAGCTACACTTGTAACAACACATTATTCATCATAGTGCATCACAGAGCCTCTTTCCTCTCCTTGCATTAGTCAAGACCTTATTGTGCACTGTTTTGTTTTTTTCTTTTTTATCTGAGCTTCAGAAAACTGACCATCCTTTGTCAGGGATTAGAATAAGTATCCAGTTAGAAATATCATTTGAATGCACAGAACCAACATTTAACAAGTAAACCTAACTGCCAATGTGGCTAACATTGACTTGAATGAATGCAACAGTCAGATAAGAAGCCATTTTATATTGTATATTCATACAAAACATTAAGTGATAGTATTAAAACTTCTGAGGACTTAAAATGTCCAGTGTTAACATCTCAGATTCATTTTCAAGAGCAGACAAATAATGCTTTTTTAATAGCTTAATTGCACAAGGTGCATAATTTATGGCTTAAGACATTGACTGTCTGTGACTGACTGACTGTCTACAGAGTGGTTGATGGTCTGTGTTGGTATGTATATATGTGTTTCAGTGCCAGGATCAGGGACAGCTACAGGAGTTTGTGTCAGCCGTCAGGGTGTGTCTGGCTCAGCTAGACTACATTATAAAGGTCCATACAAAAACCCATCTTACCTTCCACCTGCCTCTCTCTTTTATCTCTTTTCTCAAATTACCTCTTCTTCACTTCTTCCTCATTTTTTTTACCTCTTCTCATTCCTCCTTTGTCTTTTTCCTGTTTCTTAAAAATAATCATTCTCTATCTTTTTCTTTAGCACTCGATTTTCATTTAACCTATTTATCCAGCCAGCTAACTATGCTCCCATAGTTAATGTGGTTTGTTTTTTATGCTAAGATAGCAAACATGCTAGATTAGCAGGTGTGCTAATTTAGGTTTAGATGACTTAATGCTGGTGCTGTGCTAGGCTGTCTTACTATATTTTTACACTGTACTGAAATCCTACCTGAATGCTACCAGATGATGTTTCAGCCAGACAGGTAGAAGCTAGTAGAAGTTTACTAGGCTAATTAGATGAAAAACCTTATTTGGGTGAATGTGTGTGTGCCTGTGTCTAATTTGTGCATGCTGGAGTGTATGCTAGGCATGCTGTTGTCTCATACTGTATGTCCCCCACTTCCTGTTTCAGGTGATTTTGGATTCTCCCCAGAGTTGTAGTTTTACTCCTCCATCAGTCTCTTCTAGCTGATTGGCTTGTTTGTTTCCGAAGGTCTCCTCTCATTGGTTGTTTGGCTGAAACATGCCTTGTATTGTTATATAACAGAGTGTGATCTAAGGGCACAGCTGGTTGTCATGACTACACAGAACTTCTTCCTACCCCACTGCATCCTTTGCCCCCCCCCCTTTTTTTTATTGTTTGTATGTTTGTTTAATTCTAACCCCTCCCACAAACATACAGTGCTTCATGCAAGCTCTGCCCTACCACATTTTAGGCTGGGTGTGTGCCAGGCTACAGCAGCAACAAAGGCCCTCCCAGTAACATCCACACCCACATCAATATTCACATCCCAAAATTTTACCTAAATTACATTCACTTTATTTTCACACTGGGAGCAATTTTTAGTTACAACCCTAGTCAGATGGACAAACTCAAACTGCACTGAACACACAAGAGAAAGAGATGGAAGTGGAGTGGTGACTGATGGGGGGTGTTACTGGATCCCTTGTCACTTATTGGCTCCCTATGAATCTCTTCAAAATTTTATTTACCATGCAACCAGAAAGTTGCAGCATAGCTACAGCCCCCACCCTGCTGGAGGCCAGAGA
>NW_018127960.1:1441930-1453531 GCF_001952655.1 Monopterus albus
ATCTAAACAAAAACAAGTCCATTCATACCGCAGCTAGCAATTGTCTTAGCTAACTACTGCCAGTTCTATATTGGGTGGCAGTGAAGCAGGATGTGTAAAATGTTTTAGTTGCAATCACAGACTCATGATGACATACAGTATCTGCCAGTGGGGCAGTAGTATACTTTTGTGTACTTTTTTGCTCGCTGAAATCAGAGCCAACCAGTAAATACATGGGAAATCGGCTCATCAACACAAAGGACTGTTTCTAGCAAGTTTGCTGTTAAGTCAAGGCAATTGTATGATATAGCCTAAATCACAAATTTGCAACAAAGGGCTTTGCAATTTGTGCAGCAAACAACAATGACTACATTAAGAAACTTGATCTTGATGAGATAAGAATGACGAGGGAGGAAACTGCAGGAGGAGAATCTAATAGTGTATCTCTCTTCCAGGGCGGACATGGAGGTGTCATTAGTACAGAGCAGACAGAAATAGTCTCTCTTTCTGTCGACTGTTGAACTCGTGCTGGTCAGTGCGCTTCAGGACAGATGTGGAGGATGTTAGTGTCACCTAATGCAAAGCATCAGAAATGAGTCACATTTTGACTTCAGAACCAATGAGCTGTTCACCACCCATGCCTACAAAGACTTAACATTTAAACAGTTGCCATAGCTACCAGCAGGGACATCTTGTCACCTCTGACACAGCCAAAGGGACGGAGCTTGCCTTGATCACCTGACTGATATGTATTTGCTGTTGCTGCTGTTGTTGTTGTTCTTGTTGTTGTCGATGGTAACCCGTAGCAACCAACCCTTCTGATCCCACTTCCTCCTCACTGTTCTTCCTTCCTGTATCCCATGATGCCTTGCAGGAGCTGCGGGAGATCCACAGCCGGAAGCAGAGACAGAAACAGAAGGAGCTGGAGGGAGATGCACACTCACACATATACACCTCAAGTGAGAGAAAGTCTGCTGAGCTGCAGGAGAGCATGTAAGAATGAAATAATTAGAGGTCTTGAATTGTATTTATTTATTTATTTTTATAATAGAATGAAAAGTGATTTGTGTATACTTTAAAATGTCCCTCTCATCCCACAGGTTGTCGCCAGAGGAGGGTGTGGCCTGGAGGGATGAAGCAGGAAGCTCTGCCCCTAAAGCCCCTAGCCCACCCTCTGTCTCTGCACCCCATGCCTGGCTAAACAGGGTGACTCAGGAAGAGGAGGAGAGGAAGAGGAGGGGCATGGAGGAAGAAGAAGAAGTCAGGAAGGGAGCAGGATCAGTAGAAGGGAAGGGAGACGAAGGGATAGGCAAGAAGGACATGCAGGACAAACTGAACAAGCTGTTCAGCCAGCCAGCAGACCCCTGGGCTTCAGCAGGTGTGTTGTGGTTGTTAGAGTGTATGCAAGCATGAGATGACAATATGAGACCCCCAAAGCAGTGATTGGTTTGCTGTTATTTGTGCTTGGTTATTATAGTTATTTTTATATTCTGCCAATTTTCTGTGCTATTTAAAACATTTTTAAATCTAAATTTAACTCAATGAACCCTACAGAAACCCTGTTCAAATATCTCTGTTTCTCTACAGTGGAGAAGACTACGGGATCCAGTTTGTTTGACCAGAAGGCATCATCCAGTGGCTTTGACCAGCCGCAGCAGCCAGTGAAGGTGGTCTACTACAGGGCTCTCTATCCATTCGATGCTCGCAGCCATGATGAGATCAGTATCACTCCTGGAGATATAATCATGGTATGTACAGTAGTATATACGCTGAGTTTAAATCCATACACTTGAATCCTTCAGCCATCTGCCTTTGTACAAAAAGAAGGAAACACAGGACAATGATGCTGCAGACTTGGGTCATATGAGAGTCTATAGTGGCCACCATGACAGTTTAACAAATGGTATATTGTATAGAATGAGTTTACCTTAGATTGGTTGGCCTGTATTTCCTAAATGGCTTCCATAATACATACAGTAATACATGGGTATACATGTGTGAACAGATATTTTAATGCCTCCTTTGTATTTATACTGTATGTGTGTGTGTGTTTTAAAGCCCCCTGTGTGTGTATGTGTGTCTCTGCCCTCACTGAAAAGTGTGTCTGGGTGGGTGTGTGTGTGTGTGTGTATTATTAACGGTTTCCTCTCTCCTCTGCTGTGCAAACTGAAGGTGAAGGGGGAATGGGTAAGTTCTTTCCCCCCGCCCGGTGTTGTGTTTCCACCAATCACAAGCCAGCACTTTTACTGTCATTGTTTCATCTCATGTCATTTCCATGTTCATTCATTTGCTAGTGGGTGAATGGCTTATGTTTGTTTTGTTTTCATGGTTAATGTGAAAAGTTATGAATGTGCTTAACTGTGGGTCAAAAAAATGCAAAAATTCAGAGTCAGACTGCTCAGAATAAATAAATGCTTCCTTTCATAAAATTCATATAATCAGCTTTTTATTACCATAAATAAACAAAACACATAACTAAGACAAGGCTGTCCAGCAGGTTTTTTAGGCATAGTCAGTCCCTACACTTGGCAGGTTTAGATTTAAAACACACTAAATTTAAATCGGCCCTATTTTACAACACATTTGTTTGCAGACTTATCAGTGTGTTGTTGTCAAACTTCTATTTCAACAGTGATGGAGTAAGACCAGGTTCATCCAGATGTGATTTTAGTTAGATCCTTCAGTAGTCCACTATACAGCAAGTGCTTGCAATAAATCTGGATTTTTGATGATTCTCAAGTTATCGAAGTACAATTATTGAATTAGATAGGCAGTTGAAAAGGTCTTTGTTCATTACAAGAGCCTTGTTGGCATGAAACAAGACGGCCCTGGAACCAAATATCAACATAAGAACGGTAATTCCCATAATTGTTGTTGTTGTTGCTGTTTACACCACTGCTCTGCTGTACCATGAGAGTTTCTCATGTCTCTTGTATGATTGTTACTTGATCTTCGCTTCACATCTTATGTGGGTGGGATTAAAATGCTAGGAAAAGACACCAGTGAGGGAAATGAGGAAGCATATAAGTGACTTGAGAAACACCCCATTAATCTGAACATGCAGACATCTCCATACATTTTGTACTGTGTGCTTGTATAGTTGAACTTTATTTTAATCCTGCCCCCTGTTCTGATAGGTGGACGAGTCCCAAACAGGTGAGCCCGGTTGGCTGGGAGGAGAACTCAGGGGGGGTTCTGGTTGGTTTCCAGCGAATTATGCAGAACGGATACCTGACAGCGAGGCGCCAATCAGCCTGCATTCCACAGCCTCAACTGCACCCACATCAGCCCAGCAGCCAATTACCACGCCTCCCCCAGCCCCTGGACACGCGTCCTCCGCCAACAGTAACTGGGCTGACTTTAGCACCAAGTGAGTAAATAATAATAAATTACTTGTACATCTGTTTGATAATTACAAGTGCAAAAAAGCAAAATAAAAAAAACTGGGGGGGGGGCTGCATCACCAGGCACTAACTCCTCGGAAAGATGATCAAAATCTATTTATGTTAAATGTTACAGTGGGGGGCAGCACAGTGTCGCGGTGGTTAGCACTGTTGCTTCACAGCGAGACGGTTCCCGGCCGACCCAGGGCCCTTCTGTGCGGAGTTTGCGTGTTCTCCCCGTGCTTGCGTGGGTTCTCTCCGGATGCTCCGGCTTCCTCCCACTGTCCAAAGACATGCAGCTTAGGTTGATTGGTGTCTCTAAATTGCCCGTAGGAGTGATTGTGTGTGTGAGTGGTTGTTAGTCTGCGTGTTAGCCCTGCGATGGACTGGTGACCTGTCCAGGGTGTACCCCGCCTCTCGCCCGCAGCTGGTTGGGATTGGCTCCGTGACCCCGTTTTGGACTAAGCGGTATAGAAAATGGATGGATGGACATAAGAGCCAGATTTAATTTGTCTTCACTAACATTGAAGGACTAAATATACTGTAAACTGTCACTGCTTAATATTTAAATGAATGTTTTCCCAGTGGACTATTACTGGCTCTCAGAAACACTTTCTACATGACTCCTAATATATGCGCTGTTGTCTGTGTCTATTTTCAGTTGGCCCTCAAATACTGCCAACCAATCAGATAGCGAGGGATGGGATGCATGGCCGACCTCTTCAACCAGTCAGAATCCTTCACTCAGTGTTCCTTCAGCACAGTTACGGCAACGCTCCGCATTTACACCTGCTACTATGACAACAGGCTCCTCTCCTTCACCTGTACTGGGACAGGTAAGAATATAATGACACTGTGCAACTATTAAAGGCAATGCACATCAAAACACCTGCAACCATTATTTTCAATGTAAGCCCACACATCGGTGGTGAACTGTCACAGCATCAGGATACAGTGCAAAAAATACTTGAGTAGTCATCAATTTTGGTAGCTCCGCCCTGAATTCGTGCTTCTCCCGGTGTGTGTTATGGGAGTCATGCGATGCGCATCGCATGACACACCCCGCTGCACCACCTCCAGTGTGCATTGCCCTTTAGTCCCAGAACAAAATGGGATATAGGTTTCTCAAACTGGGCCCCAGATCTGAGTCAAGGATAAGGATAATCAGTATGTTACACACAAAGAATTTGTTTCCGGTACAGAACCGAGGCAGCCATCTGCGGCACCAACTCAACCGATGGCTCTAACCATCGGGGGCAAGTTGGGGGTTCAGTGTCTTGCCCAAGGACACTTCGACACATGGACTGCAGGCACCGAGACTCAAACCTCCGACCCTCTGGTTGGGAGACGACTGCTCTACCCACTGAACCACAGTCGCCCCACAGTCAAGTAGAAAACTCAGTGCCCACGTTTTTATTTTTGTTTATACATGAACATTCCAACTAAGGCTACGCTCACCATTACAGGCCCTAATGCTCAAGTCCGATCTTTTTGTGTTGCTGATTCGCATTCATGTTTGCAAGTGACATGGCTCCAGTGTGAACACCACTGAGGTCTGGTTTAACTGAAATTTAAGATGCATGTGTACAAGAATAACAAAAATAACCTAATCTGTGTGACAGTCAAACTGCGCAGTTTCCATAAAAATGCTATCCTCCAAGTTATCTTTATTGGTGTTTGAGTGGCCGACACTGAATGGTGACGACAGGTGATGTGCAGAGGAGGGAGATGTTAAAGAAAATGTCTTTTTGTCAGGGGGAGAAGGTCGAGGGTCTTCAGGCTCAGGCATTGTATCCCTGGAGAGCCAAAAAGGACAACCACCTCAACTTCAACAAAAATGAGGTAAAACTGTGAAAGCTAATTTTTTCTGAGTGGTATAATTTGCTTAACTGAGTAGAACTAATGGTGTTACTGTTGTTATTAATATAGATAATTACAGTGCTAGAGCAACAGGACATGTGGTGGTTAGGTGAACTACAGACTGGACAGAGAGGCTGGTTCCCCAAAAGTTATGTCAAGCTCATCTCTGCCACCATGACAGCCTCCGCTGGCACCACAGCACGCAGCAAAAACACTAGGTAGGTTAAACTGTCATATCAAATTAGGTACTTCAGTCTCAAGTTCTTCAGGGCTGGGATATTTCCACTGTGGTTTCACATTGTCAACTGTCTCACATTATAAAACTTTTGGTGTATGGGCTGTTTACAGAAGGTTCTGTGTCCTCCTTGTCTCCTCTAGTGAGTCTGCAGTATCAGACAGCCCACCCAATGGAAAACGACCCTCCCCTTCCCCAACAAAACCCTCAGATTCTGGAGAAGGTAACATGAACAAATATGTATGCACATGAACATTTGCTATAAAGCCAGGTGAATTGTCACTGACTCTGTCCATATGCGTCTCTGCAGAGTATGTGGCCATGTACACTTATGAGAGCAGTGAACAAGGGGACCTCAGTTTTCAGCAAGGAGATATTGTCATGGTGACCAGGAAAGAAGGGGATTGGTGGACGGGCCTGGTAGGAAGCAAGACTGGAGTCTTCCCGTCGAATTACGTCAAACCACGCGACTCAGCATCAGAGGTGAGAGCTCATTTGAATGGGAGGTGGGATTTGCACACATTGAGAGAAAAATTTGTGATGATTGTTAATCTTATTCTGTTTGTAGTCACTGGGACCAGCAGGGAAGACGGGCAGCCTGGGAAAGAAACCAGGTGAGCCTTATTTAATTCTGTAATCCTGCTCAGTTACAGCTGCTGCAGGCAACTTTTCATCTGTCAGTATCATTTCAATCTGATCAGTTTGCATAAACGGGTAAAAAGTGAAACTGTTAAAAAGCTAATTAAAAAAAAATCCATAATGTATTAATTGCATTTATAAAGTGAATCACCTGTCACTGTTTTCCCTGTACTGTCTGCAACGTTAAACACAACACTGTGGAAGTGTCAAACAGTAGCTAGTCCGAACAGATTTTCAATTGTTAGTGTGGCTTTTAGCAGCTATACAATAAAGCACAACTTCATTTCATGTGAACTCTGCTGCACCACAGAGAGCGCATGAGGATTCTCGTTCACAGCGCTGACGGTCTCACCATGTTCCATTTTTCTTTTGTCCAGCATGCTTAGATAAATAAGGCCTCAGGTTTTCAGGATATGTAGGGGCAGAATTAACCATATCTTCTGCTTCTTCTTCTTGTCCCTTTCCCCTTTAGAGATTGCCCAGGTCATCGCCCCCTACACTGCTACAGGAGCAGAGCAGCTGACTTTAGCTCCAGGACAGCTCATCCTCATCAGGAAAAAGAACCCAGGGGGCTGGTGGGAGGGTGAACTCCAGGTACACTGCACATTTTCCAAAATATGCAAAAAAAATGTCCAGTGGGTAGAGATTATAAATCATATTTACTTATAATTAGTTTACAGTGTATTCCTATGAGGCTCTTTTATCAAGTTTATCTTATAATACAAGGACAGGCAGATGCTTGTTGTGATTCATGACTAATAACTGTGTTCTGGTTGCTTCAGGCCAGGGGGAAAAAGCGCCAGATAGGTTGGTTTCCGGCCAATTATGTAAAGCTGCTCAGTCCCAGCACCAGCAAGACAACACCCACTGAGCCCACGCCCCCTAAACTGGCACCTGCCAACACAGGTACACACACAGTGGAGTACAAATCAGAATCAGCTTTATTGGCCAATTGTATTGAACACACGAGGAATTTGACTCTGGTACAGTGGTTCTCAGTGTGTATCTACAATGGTCTTCTGTAAGGAAACAAAGTAGATAAGTAAGCAAGATAAGACTGAAAGAACAGGAAGAGAAAAAGTGTGCAAACAAGAAAAAGGAATGTGCATTAGGCAAATAAAAATAAAGTACTTTTAAATATAGAAATATATATACACAGTTTTTCAGATAGATATATATATGGAGGTATTGCACTGTTCATCTCCAGTATTTTGACCATGTTCAGCGCCACGTTTTTGCGACCACACCACAGGGCCAGCGTTCAACCTCCCGTATCTAGGCCGACTCATCACCGCCTTGGATGAGACCGATGACCGTTTTGTCATCTGCAGACTTTAATGGCAGGGTCCTCCAAGGTGCAGTCATTAGTGTAGAGGGAAAACAGAAGCCGGGAGAGCGCTCATGTCTGGGAGGCGCCTGTCCTGATAGTCCGGATGCTGGATGTGATTTTTCCCCAGCCTCACCTGCTGCTTCCTGTCTGTCAGAAAGCTGGTGATCCACTGACAGGTGGGGGCAGGCACAGTGAGCTGGGTCCGTTTAGAGTGGAGGATGTCTGGGATGTAAAGTTGTAAAACGTGAACTTCTGAGGAAGTCTCAGGTGTGTAGTTTAAGAGTCAGGGCTCGAAAACACAAAAAGGAACCTGCACATTAGGAAAGAAAAGATTAAAATAAAACTGAACAGTTTACACATTTTTTCATAAGTTCATTTTAATAAATGAAAAGGCTTGTTACCATAGAGCTGAAAATACTGACTTCCTGTCCGTCACCTCTGTCTCTGGCCCTGAAGCTCTATGTCAGGTGATCGGAATGTACGACTATGTGGCCCAGAATGATGATGAGTTGGCCTTCCAGAAAGGTCAGGTGATCACAGTCCTCAACAAGGATGACTGTGATTGGTGGAAAGGAGAGCTCAACGGGAGGGAGGGTCTGTTTCCCAGCAACTACGTTAAACTGACTACGGATACGGACCCGAGCACACAGTGTGAGTACACACAGACACACACACGTAACCTAACGTGCATCACAGAACACATGCACAATATAATAAAATGAGCATATTAACATACTCTCAATGCAACAGTCACACTACACTGTGCCACACACACATCCCAGAGCCAGGTGTGGAGATGCTGTCCCTCTGTCAGTCTTTGACCCTTGGTTGCATTTACCTTTGACCTCTCACCCTGACACTCCTTTGGGCCTCTTTGATAACCTCCCAGTCATGCACCACCTCTGGTTGGTGTTTGCATGTGTTTGTATGGTGTGCATGTGCATGCCTGCGTGTGTGTATGTGCAGCGTTAGTGTAAAAGTGTTTCTATTCTTCCTGCATGTGTTCCTTCAGCATGATCCACCATAGACTTTAATATATGATCATATCCTGTTATCTTGTTTTACAAAATAAAAGTCTCATGTGTATTGGAGAATAATACAAATATTTTTTAAATTCAATATTGTGATCTAAGCATTTCTTATTAATATTGTGACAATGATTTCAGCTATATTAAGTCTTACCTGCAAATTTGTTCCAATAATTGAAATTAGTTAAATATTTTTATAGTTTGTTAGTGTAAAATAAACATGCATCTAGGTTCTGCAAAGTTCTGTCTCATTTGTTAAATTATATTTTTTTCTGGTGCAAAAAGCCGGAAAATCAACATTATAATGGCATTATATATATCAGCCATTGAAAAACCCGTTAACAGTCAACCACTACTGGTGTTAATTGTAGAACAGTCACAAATAAAATGAAACGTCAAAGAAATAGTGACAAAGAAGTCAAAGCAGTTTTGCTAATTTTAAGGAATTTCCTTAAACAAAAATGGGTCAATTATTTGTTAAAAGCATTGGGGCATTGGCTGAAAAATTATTGTCACTTTTGAAACAGATTTTTCAGTCATTTACCTTTTCCTGGCATAGTTTCCTAGAGCCCAGTGTCATATTTTCAATAGATACCTACTGTATGTCTGAACAATAAGAATGCATGCACAGTCCGTTCACTGTGATCTTTGCTAAACATGCTGACTTGTCTTCACCTTTATGTACAGCTCACCTGTTTCACAACTGAAGCACAGTAACTGTCTGCTGCTGAGCTGTTGCCCACTCTTGATCCTTCATTTCTATGCTAGGTTAGATCACACCTCCACACTGTCTTGCTGCATGCTCCACCCACCTAGCACCTGATTGGTTGTTGTTGTTGTTGTTGTTGTTGTTGTTTTGTTTAGTTGTTTTTGTTGATGTTGTTGTTGTTGTCCTCTCTCTAGGATCATATCATTACCCAGAACCCCCCCTCCTCAAAGCCCTCAAAGAGACCCACTAGGCCACGCCCACTAGGCCACTCAACCAATGGGACAGCAGCAAGAGGTCACATGACCCGGAAATGGCGACTCTCCACCTATAGAAGCCAGAGAGAGACAGACAGACAGACAGACAGACAGACAGACTGTAATGTTAAAACGCCCAGTGGTGGCGAGAACTCTGTCTATGCATGGCTCTGACTGGACTTATATAAGGCTCTGGCTCCAAACAGCACTGTTCACTAGTCAGAACTCCTCTCACACTTTCTCCTCCTCCTTCTCCTTTCCTCCCTCTGTCCTTGCTCTTGTTCTCTTTCAGTTGGAAGGTGTTTAGATGGGGAGGGAAGGAGGACAGGACATTAAAGGAGAGCAAAAGAGGAGATGAGACTATTGAGCTCCTTTCTCCCAGATTAGGCTGATGAACATGTTTGACTGGATCATAGTTACACACAGCAGACTCACTCACACACAGATATCATGTATCTGTACACAGCTCTGTCTTAGTGTGGTAAAGTGGATAGTGGGTCATTTTGTGGCTTTCTGGGAGGTTCTGTCATTAGACTCAATAGCTCAGCTCACCCCTTCCTCCTTCCTCTTTGTCTATTTCTATTTTTTAACGTCGCTCCCATTGGTTCAGCCGGTTCCTCCCTCTGTCAGTCAACGCAGTCCCCCATCACTAGTCCCTCTCCTCCCACAGCTTGACAGAAAGACCCACTATCTGCTGGAGGACAAGTCTCAATGTTAGTCTTTCCCTTTCCTCACTTCTCTCTTCATCTTTCCTCTCCTCTCCTCAGTGCTAAAGACTCCTCCTTCCTACTCCCTTTCCTTCTCCTCCCTTTTCAGTTTTTTTCTCCCACAAAAAAGGAGATGAAAAATAGGAGAGGAGAGGAAATGATGAGGTATTGAGTTGCATCCTACAGCAGTTAAAGGCTAAGTTTCAACCCACAATGCTGCTCCCCCTAACCCTAACCCTAGTTTGTTAGTTTCTCCTTCTGCCTTTCTTCTCTGTTAGGAAAGGAGGCAAGGAGGTTTAGAAGGGAGCAAGCAAGTGGAATGGAACTCAGGGCTAAAATGAAAAGCCATGCAATAAGTGATTAGCATGCCAGCTAACCAGATTACATGCGCGCACAAAGTACAGCATGGTACAAAGAATATAGGAGGATACACACACACACACACACACACACACACGTTTCACATTCTGACAGTGAAAATGTTTTTACCTGTAGTAGTTTAACATTGGCAGTATGTATTAATGAACTGTTGTATGTTCTGTTATTGTTTTTGTTTACTTGTTTACTATTTTGTGTGTTGATGTGATGATGAGATGCTGTCACACTGTTGAGGGCCCAGCCAGCACCATGGACAATATTACACACAGATTCTCTACTGAATACGTAGGGGTGGAATGATTTGTCACGAATCATTTAAATCATTCCAGTTAAAAGAGAAGTTTAGACATTTTGGAAAAACCACTTGTTTACTTTCTTACCGAGAGTTTGATGAGAAGATTGGTACCACTCTCATGTCTGTGTGTGAAATATTAAACTAGAGCCAGGAGGACATTAGCTTAGCATAGCATTAGAAACCAGCATCCAGAGCTCAAACATACACTAAAAACACATCTTAATCCAGCATATAGCTCCTCTTAAAATGATAAGGCATCTTTTTAACATATCTGTTTGTGCACAGATCTAATTGGTGAGATTCTGAGGTGTTTTACTGCTTGTATACTGTTTACAGCTTTACTATACATACAGTATGCCAGACCAGTAAATGGTAAATGGTCGTATACTTCTATAGTACTTTTCTATGCATTGCAGCACACTCAAAGCGCTTTCACACTTTTTGGCCATTTGCCCATTTGCACAGTACTGATCTTATCTCACACTCAGTAAGAAAGCAAATGAGCATTCTTCTCAAAGTGTCAAAACATTCCTTTAAATAGCTTAGTGGTTTTAGCTGTGGCCTAATTTCACAAAGTAGTTTTTAAGTGATTTAAGTTTATCTCCTTCAATTTTCTACAATGCAGTGCTCAGTTTAGTCTTTGTCATTGCAACCAAACTATAAATGCACAAAAAGTTGATTTTAAGTTGCTTCTCTTTGCATTGCAAACCTACTGTATCACACTGTCAAAATTATTCCACCCCTACGAAATATTAAGGCAGAAACAGTGACCTGTGAAATGTTAAACTGTCCCTGCAAACACCT
>NW_018127960.1:1453595-1457309 GCF_001952655.1 Monopterus albus
AGTTCACAAATCCAGTTTTACAGCCCTGACTTTACTGCGCTTCATAGTGAATATTTAACACAGTTTGTTCCCACTAAATAGGCCGCCAAATAGAGAATCACGTCTTTACAGAGCTCTACCAAGTCCTCAAAACATCATATGTCATATTTGATCATAATACTGATTCACTAGGTCTGTGTTGAGGGACACACAGAAACAAACAGCACAGCATCACAATGCACAGTATACCGTATGTCTGCGGATTCCCCCGTTACAGCCGTTTCCCACAGCAACAGAACCTATACCATAGACTAGTATTGTAGTGGTTGCCATATCAGTCATATTGTTTATTTGTTGTTGTTTTTTTGTTTTTTGTTTATCCAGATGGCAGTATTGTGATTTTAATGTTTACCTTCAGAAACACAAATGATGAATGAAACTGTTATAGAACTATAGAACTTTTTATACAAGCAATAGTTATTATTATTATTATTATTATTAACCTTTTGGGATCCCATTGGCTCCTCAATATGTCAGTATTGGAGGTGAAGCTCTCTGATTGGTTTAGGAGATGAAAACCATCGGTTGTTGGTACAAAGTGAGGCTCAAGGCCCAGACTGGGTCACATGCCATTTGCTTTGCGAGCAGCTTTGTTTTTAGCAGATCCTTGTTGTCAGGGCTGGTAGCCGATGGATGAGACTCCCCACAGTCAGAGTGAGTATTTTAGATGAAAACAAAGACCCACCTAAACCAGAGCCATGCTCCACACCAGCTGCATCTGTATTACACTGGTTCATAATGTAAGTCTGCCTGTTACTGCATGCTAATGCTGCCTTCTGCAGCCATTCTTGTCCCTAAACCATTTGGGGACTCACAATGGCACAGGTGGAAATAATACATACTCTGCATTTAGACATTTTATTTTAACATTTATGTCTTTTACCATTTTTAACAAAGCACTGCTCTGAAGCATGACTCTGGTCTAGACTGGTTTTTAAAGGAATTAAAGCTCTGTATGATCTGTACTTTATCTAATGAATGGTAAAGGTTGATGCTTCACATGGATATAAATAACAGCTCTGATTAATGGATGAATGGATTAACAGCCAAGCCAAATGTAACCAGGCTGCACTTGGTGTCAGCATGTGCATGAATGAATGAGTGTGTGCGAGTGAGTGGAAATGAAAGCATGCATGAGTAGTGTTATGGACATGAATGGTCAGATGGAGCGAAAAGGATACTTGAATGACTAAATGAAATGTACAGAATGTTAGCGTAGTGCTGACAGTAAAAATGTCCTGAAGTTTTATTGGCGGAGATTTTGGTGAGGTGGTGAATCCGACTGGTCCTGATGATTAAACCCTCTGAGACAGACTTCAGTCATCTGGCCTCATTACTCTCTCTCTCACACACAGTTACTCAGAGCTGTGGTGTACAAACCTTAAAACTGAAAGATTCCTGTTCAGTTTTTAGGTAAAACACTGGTTTTACACAATGGTCCTGTTGTAACAGCTGAACAAATACAGGGTAACATTTTCACTTCAATAAATAAGCTGCTTCAAACAAAACTTTATATTAACATTGAATCAAATGATTAATGAGATGTGAAAGTGGTCACTTGTCCAGAGAAAATGATCACCAACGCTGCAGTGTTTTCAGCTAAGAAGATGTCATATAAACTGTTTGTCAGCTTGTTTTATGGTTCCTCTGCCCTTGAACACCACTTTTGTCCCAAAGGCCAGAACATTTAGGAAAATAAAGATCCAAATCACTCCACTTTGCTCTGCCCAGCACTCCCTCTCCCTGCTCCACGCTTTGCTCAGCTTTTTAGATATTTGTTATTACAATAAATGTGAATCCAACAACATTTACTGGTCAAGCAGAAATAATTGAAAATCTCTGATTGGTTAGAGAGGTCAGTCCTGCTCCAAATCTTTTAGAAGTTAATATCTCTGCACTGCTGCCAGTGCTATTCAAAATATTTGAAATATTATATTTGAAAAGAGTTGCATACTGTAGCGTTAAAGTTGATGCTGAGAAATGAAGCGATTCCACAGCAGCTCTGAGTGTAAAACAAACTCAGGGTTTCTGTAGGTGTTGGAAAACCTTAAACATGCTGATTTCAGTTGGCTCTAAAAAGACTCTCACAGGCAATAATGTTAGAGAATATTCTGAATATGATGTTTAGCGAGAACTGCCTGAAAAATCCCAAGTACTACTGTCCCAGGCCTCTGATCTTACATTAAATCTTTTAGTTAGGTTTTATTAATGCATCCTTTCATTTTCTGCTGCGTGGCCAGTTGTGTTTAAAACAGGTTTTATTTTTATATACAACAGAAGTTGGATTTGAAGGTTGGTGGAGCGTAGATATATGCCAACACCCAGATAGAGCGTGTCTGCTACCTACAGTCAAAACAGAAACCTTAATAGGAAGCGACCTTACTTAGGTAAACGCACAACACACAGACAGTGGTGCACACATACTTTGGGGATCTGAGTGATCAGAAATACACAATGGCAGCTTCATGGAGCACAACACAGACTTGTGGTACAGGGAGTTGCCCCCAATGCCTGTTTGTTGGTCTCAGGTATGTATGTTGTTGATAATGTATTAGCACAAGTAAAACAAATGATTTGTTTTCTTCTTGTGCTGAGATGTTTTACTGACAGCTGTGCGTGTGATGTTTGTGTTTCAGGGTGTGCTGACCTCCACCTACTGGACATGCTGAGTCCCATGGAGAGGAAGAGGCAGGGATACATCCATGAGCTGATTGTCACCGAGGAGAACTATGTCAACGATCTGCAGCTCGTCACAGAGGTAAACATACATTGACCGTAGTGTTGATAACCCGGGCTGTACATCACATAACACACATATATTTACCAGTTAGCCTGTAAACACATTTACTCTGAATAACTGTCAATTGCAAATTCTTCTTTTTAAGCTGTTGTGCATCTCTGATTTTTCTGTACCACAACAGCAGTATAGCCTGACTTTCTTCTGCTGTCCTTCAAGAGCTGTAATTAGTATTTTATAGATGATGCACTATGTAGCTTTATGAAATAGTTCCACTATCCCAAGAATTAAACTGAGTAGGAAACGATGCAAACTTAATAAATACAGCACGTGAAATTTAAAATGGAACCAAATCTAGTAATCCCTGTATTTTGATTACAACTTGTGTGTTGAACTCTTTTGCATGTTTGTGTGTGTTGCTGTGAGTAGATCTTTCACAAACCTCTGTTGGAGTGCGAGCTGTTGACGGAGAAAGAGGTGGCCATGATCTTCGTCAACTGGAAAGAGCTCATCATGTGCAACATCAAACTGCTCAAGTAAGAAGAAATGCACTGAACGCACAGCAGTATCACGCGCTCGTGCACATGGATTAACAGTAGTGTGTAGATGTCTTCAGTATTACATTTGCTTTCAACAGCTGTCACTGGCTTTCATTTCAATTTCAAAGAAAACATCAGCCTTGCAAAGTTCAGCTGCTTTGAATGTTGCTTTTAGATCCAGGTCCTGAAACACAACAGTGTACTGATTTTAAATTTTGAATAAAGCCAGTGAGCTCTGGCACTGACGTGTAGTTTGAAAGCCACGTGGCTCACTGGCCTTTATTAAATGTTAAATCTATTTCAACTGTGCTTCGCTCACTTTTTCTGGTGTTAGTACAACCTCAGTAAACTCAGTCAACTTACCATCATTCGACTCTTTCACTTCAGAGATCTGAGAGT
>NW_018127960.1:1457322-1461032 GCF_001952655.1 Monopterus albus
CGGATGCCGGTGAAGATGATTGGTGACATCCTGACCAACCAGCTGCCTCACATGCAGCCTTACATCAGGTTTTGTCTCTCATCTGATGAAATGTTTCAGTTAATCCTGACTTTTATCATGTAGGAAGTTATGTCATTCCTTTCTTTAAAAACTTTAAAAGGTAAATGTTACTGAAATATTGATCAACTTTATGTTCAGATTCTGTTCGTGTCAGCTGAACGGGGCCACGCTGATTCAGCAGAAAACTGACGACAACCCTGAGATTAAGGATTTCCTCAAGGTGGATATAAAGCACACTCTGACTACACACACTATACCGTATATATACAGCTTGAGTAACAGAAGAAAAATGTAAAAAATGTTAAAAGCACGACAGTTATTTGAAAGACTTTACACAGGCATGTATTTAAACTTCATTTTAAAACATACTTGGAGTCGAGAAGCTTCCTCACACTACACACGGCTTTTCTCTGTCTCCCTGTCAGCGGTTAGCCATGGACCCCAGGTGTAAGGGGATGCCTCTGTCCAGTTTCCTGCTCAAACCTATGCAGAGAGTCACACGCTACCCACTCATTATCAAGAACGTATGTAGAACACACACACATCCTGTGCACTTGTGTCACACTTCTGTGTAGATTTTACATTAGTCTTCAGGTTTTCGGTTTATGTTGCATCCTTTCTTTCTGTTGTCAACAATTGCAGATCCTAGAAAATACTCCAGAGTCACATCCAGACCACAGCCACCTGAAAGCTGCTCTGGAGAAAGCAGAAGAGCTATGTTCGCAGGTAAACACACACACACACACACACACACACACACACACACCTGCTTTGAAGTACTTGTTGCAAAACTGTGAGACATCTGTCACTCACAAATCCCAAATGGTGGCTTTCTATACTACTGCTATACATTATATATACTACTGCTATACATTATATATAAAATATATAAAAGAAACAAGATTCAGTGTCTCGAACCAATCCGGTGATTCTGTACTTACCCCATAAAGCTTCTTCAACACCAACCAAAATTGTTAGAGATACAAATTTAAAAGAGAAATTAGCTGCTTTTTAAAAGACTTTTTAAAAACTATTTTATGATATAGACTGCGGTATAATACCTGTTTCTTGATCGTACCAGCCAAAGTTTAATTTGATGATTGATATGCTCTAGAATTATTTATTAACATGATATCACATTTCGACTACTTCCCAGCAATTTACAGCAGTAATTAATAACGATATCATTAATTAAATTAACACATCCTGGTTAAATGGGTTAAGAAGTGAAACATGATTCACTTGCCTGTAATGAGCTGATGACCTCTGTAGCTCCAGCAGAGGTGACGGTGTTCGCTGCAGGGCTGTTGGTGCTGACTGAGCAGCCTCCTGGGCTGGAGGCTATATAGCCCTCCTGGGCTGGAGGCTATATAGCCCTCCTGGGCTGGAGCCAATCCCAGCTGGCACTGGGTGAGAGGTGGGGTCCACCCTGGACAAGTTGCCAGCCTGTCACAGGGCATACTGTCACATAACCCCACAAAAATAGACAGAAACAGTATAGAGCAAACATCACTGCCTACAGCAGGCAAGAGCGAATGTGTAAGACTTTTGTAAATTTAAGACAGTTGAATATCTTCTGTGGCTTGTTCTGAGGCCTACAGATGCCCTGACCTAGATCCTTACCATGGAAAAAAGAGGCTGTGCTGTTTATAAGCTCAGTACATCTGAACACACAGGCAGTTAGCATGTTAAGACCATAACATTCAACATGCTGGTTTAATAGTATTTATTTTGAACGTCTAACTCATGACAACACTGGAAGATGCTCATACTCAGTGTTTTGGTCTCTGTACATTTGCTTGTTTTGAGGTGAATGAGGGCGTCAGGGAGAAGGAGAACTCAGATCGTCTGGAGTGGATCCAGGCTCATGTCCAGTGTGAGGGCTTGTCAGAGGTAACTCCCTCACACACATATACTCACACGAGTGCGATTTTTCTGTTGCTGTTTGCACCATTGACTACATCAGTGTTGGCTACCACATGCTATGGCAGTTTAAACATAATATACATACACACATCTTCAGGTTAGACATCTTAACTGAAATCTGATAAGCAAAGCTCCACGAGTTGGTGCCATGATTTAATTCCCTCAGATCTACAGTGTATCCTTCTGACCTCATCCAACCGACTCTCAGCTAAGGATGAAAATATTATTAATATTTATGGGTATTTTATACTGGGTAGACTGGGAGAGTACGCATGCTGTCAGCTTAAGAAAACAACAGGAACCAGACAACAACAGAGTCATGAATTAAAACATGAATTAATCTGTGATGGTCAGACAAGCTTCCATTTGAAGAGAGTAGCTTGTGATTTATCATTGATTGATTTATCATTATGTCTGACATCTTATAGACCAGCTTATGAATTCCTCCACAGAAAAAAAAAATGAATCGTCTTTCCTTCTGTCCATCAGCAACTGGTGTTTAACTCCGTCACTAACTGTCTGGGTCCCAGGAAGTTTCTCCACAGTGGGAAACTGTTTAAAGCCAAGAGCAGCAAAGAGCTCTACGGCTTCCTGTTCAACGACTTCCTGCTGCTGACACAGGTGAGTCTGCTGCTATCACTGTGTGGTTCTGCTGTTGGTTCTCTGGTTCTGAATCCACCGTCCTCTTCGTCCCTGCCACAGGTCACCAAGCCGCTGGGCTCGTCCGGCTCGGACAAAGTCTTCTCCTCAAAAACACACCTGCAGTACCGCATGTACAAGACGGTGAGACTGCATGCACACACACGCTGTCTTCACTTCTGTATAAACAAGATAGTGGTGGGTCCTCAATTTTAAGTTAATTAGTTCATTTTAAAAGCTTGAACAGAGTTAAAATACCTGTATATGTGTAGGTGTAGAATACTGAATTCTTTCTTTTTATTCTTCATAATAAAGACAGTAGTTCACTGGTGACATTAATAACAGTAATAATGATCTGACCTGTAGCTCGGCTTTCATGTTGTCATTCTCATACAGTGGCGTCCTCAATCATACATACGTATATATTAGCACACTTAAAACAATGTGACTTTGTGCACACAGACCTCACATACCCCAGTATTTCCTACCAACAAATCCAGGATTTACTTTGCTCAACACAACAGCTGGTTTGTCTCTTTTCGCCTTCTTATTTCCCCTTTTTGTCTCATTAGGTCTCATGGTTTTTAAATAAAACAAAAACAACAGTTTACTTTTGCCAGTTTAATCATCTTACAGTAAATCTTTGTGAAACCTGCAGGTATTGGATGGTCAACTAGATGGTCCTACTCTGTGTGTAACTCCTAATATCTGAGTTGTTGATTGTCTCTTTCAGCCAATTTTTCTAAATGAAGTGTTAGTGAAGCTTCCGACAGACCCATCGGGAGACGAGCCTCTGTTCCACATCTCTCACATAGACAGGGTCTACACACTCCGAGCTGAGAGCATCAATGAGAGGTGTGTAGAGACACACAGGAAACACAGTTGTAATACAACACAATCCTAAATCAGACGCTTCTGTCTAATTTAGTTTGTACTGGTAATAAGGTGGTGGTGAACCGCCACCTTATTGTGGTGGAGGGGTTTGAGTACCCGAGTGATCCTAGGAGCTATGTTGTCGGGGGCTATATGTCCCTGGTAGGGTCTCCCAAGGCAAACAGGTCCTGGGTGACGGGTCAGACTAAGAG
>NW_018127960.1:1464069-1486010 GCF_001952655.1 Monopterus albus
TTCCCCCGGAGGAGCTGGAGGAAGTGTCTGGAGAGAGGGAGGTCTGGGCATCTTTGCTTAGACTGCTGCCCCCGCGACCCGGCCCCGGATAAGCGGAAGAAAATGGATGGATGGATGGTAAAACAAATCAGAATGTCTGCTCTTACTTTTTAAAGCATGAGTTTTCTTTGTGTCTTTTTGCAGGACGGCGTGGGTTCAAAAAATTAAGGCGGCTTCAGAACTCTTCATCGAGACAGAGAAGAAGAAGAGAGAGAAGGCGTATCTAGGTGGCGCTGCTTTTACTTCCTCCATCCTGAATGTGTCTCCAGAAATAGAAAAGCATTTAGGCAGCCGAGCTGATTTTCCATGATCGAACTTTGATATTCAGAAGCTGTGACTGATGCCTCTGTGTCTCTGTCTCAGTTCGGTCTCAGAGGGCTACAGGTATTGGGAGATTGATGGTCAACATAGTGGAGGGAATTGAGCTCAAACCCTGTCGCTCGCACGGTACGTGCACACACGTTTTACTGGTGTTTGTAAAAAGTCATCAAAGAAGTGGGCAGTGTCATCCTCAGTAGGTAAATGTCTGTCTGTCTGTCTGTGTTTCCAGGAAAAAGTAACCCTTACTGTGAGGTGACCATGGGCTCCCAGTGCCATATCACAAAAACATTACAGGTATGAATATGGGTGATTCATTTATGGTCCTTACATTGTATTGTTACACTATTGATTAGAGATTAAAAGACACTTGCAAGGGTGTGTCTTCCATCACGTATTCTGTGAGATTGAACATAGAAAAATAGTGTGAAAATTCAACAGGCTTCCCTTTAATGATTTCAGTCAATACTACTGTGAATGTTTTGACATTTAATTTTTAAAAGTTTTAAGTCAAAGTGGTGTTAAATGCACATCGAGAGATGGTCCTATGTTGTGATAAAAAGGCTAGTTAATAAAACTATAGCATATATAGAGTGACTCTGAGCTCTGAACTGACTGTAGCATCCTTTTATTTTCTGTACCCAAGGCTAACATGTGCTGTTACTGATGATAATGTATTATAAGCTACTGAAGTTTCTACTCACTCTCACTATTTGAGAAATATATGTCTTCAGCGTGTGTATCAGATCACCGAGGGTGTTGTTCTCTCTCTGTGTAGGACACGTTGAATCCTAAGTGGAACTCCAATTGTCAGTTTTTTATAAAGGACCTGGAGCAGGACGTCCTCTGTGTCACCGTGTTTGAACGAGACCAGTTCTCACCTGACGGTCAGTAAGAATCACACACTGATTTGAACGATGACATTGCATTGTCATCACACCTACCATGTGACTTTCTCCCTCCAGACTTCCTGGGCAGGACAGAGATCCGGTTGGCTGATATAAAGAAGGACCAGGGCTCTAAAGGACCAATCACAAAGAGGCTGCTGCTCCATGAGGTTCCCACGGGAGAGATTGTTGTTAGGCTGGACCTCCAGCTGTTCGAGGAACCATAAAACCAGAGCAGGACCATACTGGGCTGAACTGGCTCAGATAGGAACTGAGAGACATGATTTGGACTTGAGAGTTGGGCTGGATTAGACTTGACTGGTCTGGATTCTCTTGGTTCGATCTGGTTTAGTTGCAAAGTGCTTACAGGCTGTTTGAGAAGGGTGGTACATTTGGAAAGAATCAAATAACACCTTTTACCTGTTAAATTAAAAGCACAAAAATGAACAATATTTAGCAAATCAGGAGCAGCAGCGCTGGATTTACCAGAGCTCTAGCAGAGTCTCTGCAGGTCTGGAAAAGTCTTAAAATGCACTGAATTCAGGTCCCTGAAAAACAACCTTAGAATTGATTAGAGTCTTAAACTGAATATTTCGTCTTGTCTGCTGTAGACAGTGTGTTTGTATGTGACTGAATACATATCTGTAAACTACAAGTGAGACTGGTGCAACAGTGCAGGAAGGTTTTTCATTGTTTTTTGTATTTTGAGTTGGGTATTATTAGTGAGCCATTAATTTTCTGACATGTATCTGGGTCCAGATCATATCAATTGGTTGATTATATCACTAAGAATGAGACCGTGGGTCTTGTTGAACCAGCCAATTTTCTGCCATTCTTTGACCAGTATGGCCATGAAATAAGTATTAAAGTTTATTTTACTGTAAGTCAGATTAAAAAGATCTTTAAAAGCCCTACGTTAAACTTGGTAAACACTGCAAGAATTCTGTCTCAGAATCCAAAAAGCTGTAGACTCACTGTGTATCAGTTGCTTTTTGGTAATTTGATTAATTTGCTAAACTACTGTATAATATCATCCCAGTCATTACATCACTGCATAATCATGCAGCCCTGTTTTGTGTCAAAATGAAGTTCTAACATCTTCATTACTTTAGTTTATATTGAGAACATGTGGTGCATTTTCCTAAAGAACATGTGTTTCATCAAAATACCACAAACTAGCTGACATACGAAAAATCAGAGCAGATAGTTATGCATGATAGGAGTACTACTTCAAGGGCCTAACAACAAAGATTTGCCCCAGGGGCCCCCAAGACAGGTTAATCTAGCCTTGATAACACATAACAACATACAGATATGTTTATAAAAACATTAGCCGTGCTGCTGCCTTTGATTATTAAGTGGACGGGCAAAGTGAGAGTCTTAGCCTTCTGGCAGTACTGTAGCATTTACTGTACCAGTTAAGTAGATGCTCACTGTGATGGGAGGTTTTATAGATGAAGACAAAAACATAATGGACACGTGCTAACGGGCCAGTTAACTCAGTCTGTTTCCAGTCCAGTCCAGTCTACTTCCACCCTCCTTCAGTCTGGTCCAGTTCAGTATTTAGTCCAGTCTGGAGATCAACCGGGTCTTTACTGTTTTCTCTCCCTTTGCTTCATCAGACAGTCTCAGACACTCCGTTGACAATCCCAGCCCTCCTTCGTTGTCCCAGCAAACTTCTGTGAGTGTGTGTGTGTGCCTGTGTGTGAGACAGACAGCTGGTGTGAATGCCTGGACGACTGAGTGTCAAGGTGGACAGGCTAATTAAAGGTACAGTTCAGTTTACATTTTCTTTTATTTCGACTCTTACAACTCTCTCTGAGTCTTAAAGTCAACTCTTCAGGCTTTCAGCTTCAAGGTACTGCATGTAAAGGGACCTTGACCTTTTTAAACTTCAGGTCTGTTTTGACCTTCACACAACATTTGCCACATTATCTGAGAAAGTGCTAAATATGTACAGGTTTATTGAGAAATGCTAACGATGCTAATAAGCTGGAACTATAGAAGGACTTTGCCCTAACATATGACAAGTGTCCAGTGTAAATAAATTACAGACATGTCCCTTTCACATGGGTCAATTATAATAGTATGGCTGAAACTGAGACACCCAGGAAAAAGGTGTGACAGCTAATTTGAACCGAGGTACTGTAAAGAAGAATATCTTAATGTTTCTTATTTTTGATGTTGAACACACACGGGTTGATGGTTTGATATCATTTCTGTCACACATCTAACCCCTGTTATGTTGCTGCTGTGTGGAGCTGTCATAGTGGTCTTCACTATGCAGGGAGGGAAAAATCTGAACGAATCAAGGGGCCAGGGGTAGGTGGGGGCCCTCGAACATGCTACATCAGAAATGCATTTTCTAGGAGCAGCGTTTTAGACCATTTCCACAATCTGACCCTGAGAAAGCTCAGCGCAGAAAGCATTTTACTGTGGGCCAGCACTTCTAGCACTGACTCTACTGATAAATGTCACACAGTGGTCATTTTGAATAGTCAAGAGTGGGAAACCTAACCTGGAAAACTATGATAAAAAGAAACACCTAAAGGATAAGACAAAGCCTAAAGCAACCATGTGTTAGTCTGTCTCTCGTCTTTCCAACTTCTCTGCCCTGTTTCTTGCTCTCCAACCCCGGTAGTTCCTCCTGAACATGTAAATCTTTTTTTAAGGTCACAAATATATCATTTAATTTAGAGTAGCTTCCTTAAACAGGGCACTGCCATTTTTAGCAGTAGCTACTCAAACAGGGGGAAACGACACCTTTGTTCCGGACTACTTTCACCAGCTGATGAATCCACATTTGGTCTAGTGAGTATTTCTGGCAGCAGGTCAGTGTATGTGGGAGTCAAAACAAACTATGGTGTGTGTTCATGGTAGTGAAGGAACAGTGCAACAGTGTGGCTCACTGATGTGTTGTTAATAGTTTTTTGGACAACAGTGGAGCTCTATGGCACAATGGAAGGAGCGCTATCAAACTTCAGGCACACACAAAAAACTTGATAGCAGGATTACTGAATTGTTTTAGGCTTTACATGAGAATTATTGGGAGTAAGACAAAATAGAATATCACCAGCCTTATTGTTTAAATATAGATAAGAGTTGTCATGCATTACCGTTATGAGCTACACTAGAAATTGTGAGGACTGCTTAAATAAGCAAGGAGATTGGCTGGCTACACTAGTTTGTTTTAGGCTGGGCTGTGGCCAACTACCCATCTGCTGGTTTTAAACGGACAAAAATGACTCATGAGGCAATGTTTTTTTGTTTTCAGTTTAATTCATTGAAATACTTATCATTTACTTAATGTAAAACACAAACTCAGGAGTTAATCTTTAGGCAGCATTAATCTTCCATGTGGAGTTTCCCTTAACCTGATTGTTCAAAATGGCCGCAGCATTACCAGATGGTCAGAGAACAGGTTTGCAGTTTGTTTGCTCAGCAGAGTTGTATATATGTTTCTTAGCTAACTACATGGCCAGTTAGTAAAGTTACAGTAGTTAGTAATTTTTAATTGAATGCCACGGTTACAGTAATGTACTGAATTACCACTGAGTCAACCGATAGTTACCTTAGTGACCAGCCACTGTCCAATCAGAAGTCAGCATGGCAGTTGCAGCCCCTTGATTGTGGGGGAAGGTGTGAACCAATGTGTTTCCCCAGACTGAAGCTGATGATGATGATGATGATGATAATGAATGATGATGAAGTTGTCTTACATCTCTGTCAATGCCCCCTGTACTGTTTTCCAGTACCATCACCCCACCCCCTCCTCTCCAAACTGTACTGAAACTAACCTAAATTCAGTTCAAGCCTCTTCTTGCTGTCGACCTTCCAGGATGTGTATAATATTACTGCTATCTGAGAGTTAATATATGAGCGCTACGGGGGTGACAGAGACAGCCTGCTGTGTATTATCACTGTAGAAGATGATGTATGTTGTTGTCTTTTAGTGTTCAGAATAAACTTCAGTTGGACCAAGACTGCAACTGTCTGCTTTGTTGGTTTCTTACAGATCCACACTAATTTATTCCACAAGCACAGATAGTGCATTTTAACAAGCAGGATGTGCAGCTGTTCTGGTCAGGAATTAATCTCTCTCTCTCTTTCTGTATCTATCTATCCAAATCTAATTTTATCTATTGGGAATCTAATATATCTATCTATCTGATCTAATTATCTATCTAGGGCAGCTGATATGATAATTGGAATACATTTTAGACAGTTTTTCTCTTGATACAGTATCTATGTCTCTATCTTGTCAGCAAGATGATCTTATTAGACATAATGAGTTACAAATAGTGGCCAATGGATAATTTTTTATCACAGATTGACAAATGAAAGGTCAAACCACCACCCAGCGCTCAGCAGAGCCTTGTTGGTGCCGTGTCTCCTCTGTCAGAGGGAGCAAACA
Organism: Monopterus albus; assembly: GCF_001952655.1. Classification (NCBI taxonomy): domain Eukaryota; kingdom Metazoa; phylum Chordata; class Actinopteri; order Synbranchiformes; family Synbranchidae; genus Monopterus; species Monopterus albus. The sequence goes on from NW_018127960.1 coordinate 1,469,728, forward strand.
TCCTCCTTCCACACCAGATTCCCTCATTGTGTCCACTATACAGTGCCATTCTCATGAGGCCATTCAGCGACCTAAGGCTGCAGCCATGAGTCAGTTCACTGGTAGAAAATTGAGCAGCAACTAAATAGAAGCAACAGTCATCAACATTTCTTGGTTCTGCCTTCATGAGTGAGAGGAGTTGATGCTTTTCAGATATGAGAATCAACTGAATCTCTGTAGGTCTGTTGGGTGGACACAACAAGAACTGTGAAGACACCACCTTTGGCTCTGGAGAGTCACCGTGGGACTTTTTCCCAGTGTTTGACATTCTGTGAATAAATACTTGTATCACAAAGCCTGCTTCACATTTCAATATGTGGTGACAAAAAATGTAAATATATAGCCAAATGTACAGCAACTTCTGTTTTCTCTCTAGAACCCAAATGGACCAGGACTCCAAATGAACTGTGAATGTTGCCTCCTGCTCTTTATGCTCTTCTCGACCTCTTCTCATCTCCTGTCCTTTTTGACTCCCCAACTCCTTCGTTACCTCATTTCAATATTTTATCCATGTGACAACAGAATAAAAGATACATAGAACCAATGCTTGTTTGGATGATGTGCTGACTGTTTGTACTGTGCAATAAAGATAGAATTTTCTTTTTTATTATAACAGCACTTCTACTTTCTGATCTTGAGAATGTGTGTTTAAGAGTGTGTGAGGTAAAGCATTGCATAGAGCAGTCAAGGCCTCAATGAACAGCAGGTGGAGCTCTCAGTTCAACATTTCTCTACTTACAGTGGGTACGGAAAGTATTCAGTCCCCTTAAATTTTTCACTCTTTGTTATATTGCAGCCATATGCTAAAATCATTTAAGTTCATTTTTTTTCCTCAATGTACACACAGCACCCCATATTGACAGAAAAACACAGAATTTGACATTTTTGCAGATTTATAAAAAAAAAAACTGAAATATCACATGGTCATAAGTATTCAGACCCTTTGCTGTGACACTCATATATTTAACTTAGGTGCTGTCCATTTCTTCTGATCATCCCTGAGATGGTTCTACACCTTCATTTGAGTCCAGCTGTGTTTGATTATACTGATTGGACGTGATTAGGAAAAGCCACACACCTGTCTATATAAGACCCTACAGCTCACACTGCATGTCAGAGCAAATGAGAATCATGAGGTCAAAGGAACTGCCTGAAGAGCTCACAGACAGAATTGTGGCAAGGCACAGATCTGGCCAAGGTTACAAAAAAAAATTCTGCTGCACTTAAGGTTCCTAAGAGCACAGTGGCCTCCATAATCCTTAAATGGAAGACGTTTGGGACGACCAGAACCCTGCCTGGAGCTGGCCGTCCGGCCAAACTGAGCTATCAGGGGAGAAGAGCCTTGGTGAGAGAGGTACAGAAGAACCCAAAGATGACTGTGGCTGAGCTCCAGAGATGCAGTCGGGAGATGGGAGAAAGTTGTAAAAAGTCAACCATCACTGCAGCCCTCCACCAGTCGGGGCTTTAGGGCAGAGTGCCCCGACGGAAGCCTCTCCTCAGTGCAAGACACATGAAAGCCCACATGGAGTTTGCTAAAAAACACCTGAAGGACTCCAAGATGGTGAGAAATAAGATTCTCTGGTCTGATGAGACCAAGAAAGAACTTTTTGGCCTTAATTCTAAGCGGTATGTGTGGAGAAAACCAGGCACTGCTCATCACCTGTCCAATACAGGCCCAACAGTGAAGCATGGTGGTGGCAGCATCATGCTATGGGGGTGTTTTTCAGTGCTCTTAGGAACCTTAAGTGCAGCAGAAATTTTTTTTTGTAACCTTGGCCAGATCTGTGCCTTGCCACAATTCTGTCTCTGAGCTCTTCAGGCAGTTCCTTTGACCTCATGATTCTCATTTGCTCTGACATGCACTGTGAGCTGTAGGGTCTTATGTAGACAGGTGTGTGGCTTTCCTAATCACATCCAATCAGTATAATCAAACACAGTTGGACTCAAATGAAGGTGTAGAACCATCTCAGGGATGATCAGATGAAATGGACAGAGCCTAAGTTAAATATATGAGTGTCACAGCAAAGGGTCTGAATACTTATGACCATGTGATATTTCAGTTTTTCTTTTTTAATAAATCTGCAAAAATGTCAAACATTCTGTGTTTTTTCTGTCAATATGGGGTGCTGTGTGTACATTAATGAGGAAAAAAATGAACTTAAATGATTTTAGCATATGGCTGCAATATAACAAAGAGTGAAAAATTTAAGGGGGTCTGAATACTTTCTGTACCCACTGTAGATCCGTTTATCTCTGTCTACCTCGATCATATCTCAGCTTCTCACTCTTATTTTTTTTCTGTAATTTCTCACTTTCCTGCATTTGTTCACCATATTAGTCCTTAGATGCACTGTCTCTCTCCATCAGTGCTATCTGTGTTGTGTGGTGACAGAGCCAGTCTTTGCCAAGTCAACTCCCCCCAGTCACGACTCTGTGATAGAGATGCCATGAGTCACATCCACATATGCACACACACAAAACACTGAGGGCAGCACCAGACTTCATTCTTAAAGCAGCAAAAATAATCCTATATTAGACTTTTACTTTGATAGGGGAAAGCCGCATCTGACCAATAAATTAATGTAATCGAAACAACAATTCGGCTATGTAAAACGACAGAATAGAATAAAATAGAACAATATAGAGCTGCTATTCAAATTAATTCAAATCCGGCTGTTGATGCGCTCACTGGCGCTGTGATGACGTCATTCTGTTTAGGCAGTCACACAGAGTGCCTGCGTAGAATAGCAGTGTACATGTGTTGTGCGTGCTCGTGTGTGTTGTCCTTCGCTGTTGGTGTAAATGCACGTGACCTCGGTTGTGTGGTCAGTTCGTGACACTTTAATGGGATTTGTCCGTTAGCTAAACGTTAACGACAACACCAAAGACCACTTTACCGGCCGCAGCTACACTGATTCCCATTGTTTGTGTGTGGCTGCACGCGCTTTCTGTCCATCACACGCTGCACATCACCCGTTACAACCACCACACGCGCTCACACACACCGCCATCCTGCGAGTTACACAGCTGGTTAGCTAGCAAGCTAACTACTACTCACAATCTGGCAGCGTTGTCATTTCGTTTTCGTATTGTTATGTGTAGACGTGAATATCGTTGAAACAAGGGACTATCTACATCTCTCCTCGGCTGACCGGGAGCCGCCATGGAATGCCGCGTTCTGTCCATACAGAGCCATGTAGTCCGGGGATATGTTGGCAACAAGAGTGCCTCTTTCCCATTACAGGTAAGGACATACACCCATTATCGGACAACGAGCGGCGAGACGCTCGTTATCGGACACAACCCTGACACGCTTGGGTCACTTTTGCCCAGACCACCTGACCGCAACTTTCCATCAAGACCAACCCGACTGACATAAATGCCGATTTTTGTAGTGATACATGCCAGTTACATTTTACAAAGTTTGTACATTCTTAGCTAACAATAGTCTGTGAGACACCGAAACCGTCGCTGGACTAGTTCATTTGTGGTTAGTTGCATCTTTCCTGCTGTGGAAGTGTAAACGACCATAAAAGAAGGTGTTTTTAGGCGGGTTGTAAAAAGCTTAAAATAACAGTATTAAGTTAATATAGCGTAGCTAGATGTCAAGCAATAAACGCGACAGTGGTTATTACCAGAATTCTATTTCCCGACACAATCAGTTCCACCCATTTCACCGAAAGCTGTAGAATATGGATAATATCACGGCCATTTCTTTTTGGTTGTATATTTAATAAACGTTGTTATTACATTTAGGCTATGAATGAATTTCTGAGGGGAAATTGTGGCACAACACCTGTCATTGAGCGTGTCCGATAATGGAGCAAAGTGATTCTTGTGAGGATTTATCATCCATCTCGAGAAAACATACATTAACTAACGATAAATGTCTGTTTGTAGAGCAACTTCTACGTTGTTAATGAGTAGTTTGTTTGCCAGAGGTGTTAGAGATATGTGTCATAATGGGCCTCCTGGTGTTAATCAAATGACCCCTACTTGGATGAACGACTGTTGCTGGGGGAAGCTTTTGACTAATAGGTCAGTGCAAGTCCTCAGGTGTACTGTCTGTAACGGTATACAGTTTCAAAAGATGGTTAATGATCATCTCAGGGGTCAGAGGCAAATTTGAGGTTTACTCAGGGTTAACCAGACACCACACCATCATTTGCTCACAGCAGCAGACAGCTGTGATGGTTACATTATCTTGTATGTGAACAGCTAAATGGACAAAAATCCAGCCTCTTGCATGTCAGCACTACAGGATGGACACTTAATCACAGCTGTTTGCCATTTTGAAATTCACGAACTAGCACATATTGGTGGTCAAGCTTGTCATAGATGTTTCTTCCTTGACTGCAAAAATAGCAGCTATGCTGGTTTCTGAAAGTTGATCATTTTGGCAGATTGTGCTTGGAATTCATAAGAATAATTGGTCATGTGCATGTTGTTGTTACGGCATTGGCACCCTAAAATAGTTTGCTGAAAGTGAATCCAGCTTCCTTGTTTCATTAATTGCAGTCATCGGCTTCTAAAACTACTGGAATTATGAATCTCTTACCGATCTGAATTTACTCATTGCAATTTTGCATGTAACAACAACCTGTGACGTTTTAAGCAGAAGGTCAACATTAATGCCAACGTTATTCTGTGTTCACTAGATGTAGTAAAACTGTATTAGGACACCTCAAACATCATTGTGTGGGTTATACAGTGCATTAGTAAGATGCAAGTGACCACAGCAAGCATTGATTTGCATTTTACACTATGTTAATGGATAATTTCAATAATCATTAAACTGACTGATTGCTCAAGGTGTTCACCACCAGCAGAATTCAGAAAATAGATGATGATTTTCAGTTTTTCCTTGTTAATCAGAGGCTTGTGAAGACGTGGGAGTGTAGCAGGCATCATTTGATTAACCTGAATAACACTGTGGGCTGTAAAGCACTTGTACAGCTTTTAAGTAGCTCAACATGTATCTTCTTCTTTAGCCTAATATTAGAAACTAATGGCTTTGGTGTTGAGTTATTACCTACATTAACAGTAGTAATAAAGGACTTCTCCAAAGGCTAAGTTTATAGTGTGTTTTACAAGAAGGCAGACCTACCAGAATGAGGAGCCAAAAAGACTAAATGCATTGAAAACACCAAAGCCAAAAAGACTAAATGCATTGAAAACAAGCCATTGATGTTATGTGAAAGGACACAGAGCTCCCTTTATGGTCCCTGATGTTGACAGCAGGATGATAACACTGATTGCTTTGCGTCTGTAATTGCCACATGTTGATGATGCTTTTGTTAACTAACTAATGCTTTAGTTTGTTATAGTTGAGTCTTTTCCACGAGCAGCAGTGTGGCAGTCATTAGTGAGGCTGAGGCCAGTATCGGCCTACGGTCCTATCATCCTCAAAGACTTGTGAAAAGTGCAGTGTCTATTTTTAGGCTGCAGGCCCAGGATGTATTCTCCTAATGGCTGCTGGGCTTCGATGCATGTCACCAGGGTCCAGTGCAGCCGCTCACTGTGTCTGATTAAGGCCTAAGTTGTATGTGTGAGTGATGTTAAAATAATATTTACCAGTGCAGCTCACTAAAGCTTACAGTAGCCACTAATAGTAACCAGCACCAAACCTGGACTGCTGTTGCTTACAAGGACGTTCAGTGCTATGTGTCAATGTTATGTAGGACTAATTGATGCATGTGACTTTTTAGAAACACCAGTACCATTTTCCCCATATACTTTAATATCAACATTCTTTTGTGTAGGGCTGCAACTAACTTTTATAATTTTCCGCAGACCAAAGGTTCAGTTTCCTATCACTTGTAAACACAGCAGCCTCTCACACTGTAGAAGCTAGAAACACCACACGCTTTGCATTTTTGCACAGAAAAGACTGAATTGATTAATAGGTTATCAGATAGTTGCTGTTGAATTTTCTGAAGCTCCACGTTGTCGTCGGTGGGAAATTAGGTGAAGCATCACTGCAGAAACCCCAGCGACAATAAACATTCATATCCAAGCTAAAGTGGTAGTGTTTTTAATAAAATATGGTTTTAATATATCATTATTGTCTAAAAATAAATACAAATAATTAGAAAATAGCGAAAAATGAAATGCATTTGTCAGAGCACACAATTTAAGAGGAAGTGGCCGATCTGCACACACTGTCAAATGTTGTGTGTTTAGCTTAAAAATGCACATAAATGAATAATCGGTTATCAAGAAGGTTGCTGATAAGTTGACAAAGCATTTCAGCTCTGATCTCTAATGATGATGTACAGTCAGAGCCAGAGAGTAGATGCTATGATAAATAGATGCTAGCTGGATCATTTTAACATACAGGATTGTACTATAAGTGTGTTTGGCTGGTTAGTGTTGCAGTCAGTTTGTGAATGAAGCACCGCTGATGCTTGTGGAAGAAAACCTGTCGGTGTGTTAAATTTAGACCTACAAACAGGAACCTCACAGGTCAGTGAAGGAGGTGCTCAGTTCTCAGAATAAGAACCAGGATTTAGTTGGTGTTGAGGATAAGGGATGAGGCGGTGATGTCGTCAGTGGCCGTGCAGGGCATCCCTCTTACTGCGTTGTCAGGACGGAGGATCTCAGGCCTGTCAGGGGACAGGAGACGGTGGTGGGAAGAAGCAGGGCTCTGATTGGCTGTCTCTAGATTCCTTCTGGTGATGTCACTGAAGATGGAGACAGGCTGCCTTAGAGCTGGACTGGATAGATTCAACATTCACATAGAAACACAATTCAAGACGATGCTGGCACAATGACAAGTAGGGGTTTAAGAATTTTTAGATATTAAGATTGAGCGAAATTGAAATGTGTGTAATCAGGCTGGGGTCGCATTAGAGCTGCAGTGATTCATCGATTAATCAGCTGCAACTATTTTGATGATTAAGTAATTGTTTGTCATTTTTGTAAGCAACAGTGCCAAACAGTGGATTTTCTGATTTTCTTTGTCCCGAATCATTGTGAATTGAATGTTTTGGGGTTTTGGCTGGACAAATCAAGGCATATGTGGAAGTGACCTTGGACTGTGGGAATCATAACAGACATTCTGCCTGGTTTGCTGTAATTTTAGAGATCAGTCATAAAACTTTCAACTGGCAGCTCACTCAGATACTGATGCTAATGTCCAACATGCCCTTTAGAGACACAGACAGTTGCTGATGTTAGCATTTAGCTTGAAGCAGAGAGCTGCTGAGAACGATGCAACACATATGTGAAGTTTTTTGGCTGGGCACTGTAGACATATGTTTAACAAGGTGCAAATTACCAGTGGAGGTACAGGAGCCAACCCACAGCTGAAGGACTCTGCCAGCGAAGTCACGATGCAGTAAATATAGCAATGTGTTGGCTCAGATGTGATCAGCCTGCACACTGACGCATGTTAATTAAAGAAACTTGTCATTGTTTGTTGTGAGAAGGGTTTCCTCGCATGGGAATGTACCAAAATTAAGTGTTACTTCAAAAGGCAAAATGTTGACTTTTTTTTTTTGAGATCTCCTCCTGAAGCTCTGATGATGGAGAGGAAGGAAGCTTTCCAGTCAGCAGTCGTTCTGTGGCTTGAGGCTTACTGGATGAATGGAGCAAGAATAGCTGAAAGACTCTACAGGATCACTTACCAATCACGTAGCAGATGTGTGCAAAAGTTTGGTATAATTCTACATTTTGTTGATTGTTGAAGTGGAAAGGTAATACAGGCAGACATGAAAAATGCTGTTAGTTTATGTGGTCCACCTGAACTAAACAAATGCAGGTTCATTGAAGAGTCTTGCAATACATCCTTTGTTGAATTTGTTTTAGATTCCTGGTGATTAATTTAAGGTGAGGCTGTGGTTTGTGCAGTTAACAGTCTCGTATTGAAGGTGTTTCAAACATTGTGTCCACCCTGTTCATATTGGTGTATAGTGACAAAATGTCCAGCTTCTTAAATGTGACAGTTAGCTACTTTTCTTTATTATACATGATGGTAAACTCTGTATCTTTGTGTTTAGGCGTGTTCATACAGTTGTTGTTTATTTAGGTTCTGCCTCTCCCTTGTGAAAAATAGAATCTTGTATCTCAAAGTTACAGGCATTTGAGAAGAACAAAGAAGTCATTCACTCCGCCTGCTTCCTGATTTAGTTAATTTAAATAAAGCCATTTAGATAACAATTGACTGTGCACGTGGAGGAGACATGTATGTCTCTCTCTCTGTCTCTCCCTCTCTGAGGTTGTTGAGAAGGACAAACTGAGGGGAGAACACCAGGAGTTGCTCTGTAACTGTTGTGGTTTGGTGCACATGTCAGCTGAAGCTAAACTGAGAGGATTTAGTTTTTATCTTCACATCACAGCTGGAGTAAAATAGAGCCACCACAAAGAAACACAGAGCGACTACAAGAGATTCAAAAGGACCTGCCACAAAGAGACATAAAACAACCGCAGAGATGCAAAATGTTGGACGCAAAACTACCAAAACAGAGACATAAAAGTATCACAAAGAGACACAATACTGTGTCACAAAACAACACACAGATACACAAGAAACCTTTCAGTAGCCCAGTGTCCAGTTACGTGCGAACCGCTGCATCTTGGCAGTTTAATGTACTGTAGCATTTACTGTTTGATTTCAGATTGTTGAAGCACAGAGCCTGACTGCCCAAATACTATCATCTTAATGTTTGGCTGTCGCTCTTAATCTTTCCTGACACCTAACCTGTTTTTTCTTTGTGTCTTCTGTTTCCAGGTCTTAGGGTTCGAGGTGGACTCCATCAACTCCGTCCAGTTCTCCAACCATACAGGTAACACTGATGAAATAGCATATTTCTTTGTGAGCATGCATGTGTGGGTGTGTGTGAGTCAGTCATTGCCTCTGGTGTCATGAGGAGGTGTTAGCGAGATGGTTGCTGCCGCAGCAGAGGCTGTGCTGAGGCTGACGAGTCCACAGATGAATGAGTCAGGGTTTTTAGGAGGTCAGTGACCTGACACCAGAGCAGCGCTGTGGGGCACAGACTCCATTCACATTTTCTCTGTCGGATGCTGCTGCATTTGTTTTGATAAAACCTGAAGTGCTGATGCCATTTTACTCTGTGCTCATTAATAATAACAATTAAAGGGACATTCCACCTACATGTCAAATTTGCTCAAAGAGGAGAGTGGACTTTGTTTACGTCTAATTTATTGCTGCTGATGTTGGAGTTGACCTGTGTGCTGTTCTTCACTGCAGGAATGTTTGGTGACTTCAGCAAAAACCACACCATGATGGTTTGTTGCTTTAACAGTTCAGTCCAAGTTGAATCAGTATAAGGTGTTCAGCTGCTTGAAGAGAAAGAGAGAGATTGTCTGTAGCCTTCCTGCGTGTCATATTTATCCCTAATATTTAGATCTAGCTGCCAGTCTCATGAATGAGCAATCTGCGGTCTTCCCCTGTCTCACACTGATGGGTGATCGCAGGTCACGTTATTCATGCAAACTAAACTTGAGGAATGAATCAGCAGAGCGCTGTAAAAACAAACATCTGCCTGTAGCTGTTGCTTCACAGTAGATGTTCAAAACTCAGTTTGTGACAGTTGGAATACCTCCTTGCAGCTGGTTGGTTACCTTGTCTGCTTAGTTGATGAGTCATTTAAAGCTCCTCTCCTGCTTTATATCTGTTGGCTGGTTAATAAGTGTAGTCAATGAGGCACTTGCCAGTTTCCTGTCACCATAAAGAGCAAATTGACTTGGATGAAATGCACTTTTCCCTGTTCGTAAATATTTTATAAAGGAAGAAAACGTTACTTCCAGCTGCAGAATAATTGTAACCTTTGGTTGTTGCAGGTGTGTTTGGCCCATTACAGGAGTCCCACCCTCTTCTAAACATGTAATTAGTTGCCAGTGGCTGCACTTTTTGGGAAACTAGTAAAACACTGTTATAGGCCTGTACAGATGTCTTTGTTTTTGTCCTTTTCCACTGTTGCATGGTACAGACTGATTATTTTGATTTTATGTAACCGACCCCTTAATTGTCAAACTAAAAAAAGCACAGAGGCTTTGCCTAGCAATCGTTACCCTTTGTTTCTGCATCATGGTTGCTTAAAGTTGGCTCAGGATTCTTTCTCAGGTCAGGTTTTTTTTATTTGCATGTCTCAGTGTTTCATTAGGTTTGGCTCCCACATGTCCTGTTACTACTTACAGAATGTCTTCAGTTAACAATGGTAGTTTTTCAGGAGGTTGACTGGCTGCATGAGGCTTATGTGACTTCATTTTGGAGTTTGTATGGAAATGGGAAATGACTTTATGAAGAAATGCCATCTTGGATAACACTGGACACAGTCCTGGTCAGTTAACCAAGTGTCTGTGATCTCCATGTAAAAACATGGGGTTGTGTTACAAACCACCATTGTTTGGCCGGTGCAGCATCTTTGCCGATAGCATTGGACTGTGTTGCAGTGAAAGCTGATATAAAATTATAGGGTTGTGTCTGTTTCTTGCAGTGCTCCTGTCTGTCTCAGACAGGATTCCCTTGAGTTCCCAGCTGAATCCAAGTTCAGTTTATATCTTTAAGACACCAGAACTACATGTAAGAGCAACTGTCCTAATCATCGGTTTCATGATTACTGTTATTAACGCATGTACAGAGTAAACAAACAGCTGAGGACAACGTCAAGAAAACGATGATCAATGGCAAAAACATCTTCATATCTATGGTGTAAACTGTGTTGGTTTGAGTGACCTGAGCATAATGATGCCTGAGCCTGTAGTGCTGGTTTAATCAGATCTTGTTTATTGGAAACTAGCATTAGCAATTTCTTCAAGGAGAGAGTGTAATTTGGTCTGACATATTGAAGAAGGCATTTGTATCTGAGAGGGAGCGAGTGGGACACACAAGGTTAATAGAGATGGAGTGAGACAGGACAGAAATGAAACGGTGACGAACAGAGAGGAGGGGGCGACGGTACGTAGCAGCAGCAGACGTCAGCAGCGAGTGATGACGACAGAAGCAGCTCTTATCCCCTCCGCTCTGACTGCTCATCTCTCTTTCTTAGCCCCTTTGGCTTTCGCCTGACTTGTTGCTTAGCAACCAGAATCCCCCACCACGTGACCTTGCTGTGACTCACCTGGAGCTGCGACATCATCAGCCTGCAGCAAACATGTCATGACGGACGTGCAACAGCGCATGCTTGCATTGGCATTTACGTCACATACCAGTACATGCAGTACCAAATACATGAATACCCAGATATACAAGTACTCACACTGTGTAGAAATACAGCCCATCACACATAATATAGGTGTGTTTGTTAGTAGGGAGGTTTTTGTCCTTGTCCTCACGCAGCCTCACCTCTGTCCCCGTCTGACCAGATACTGTGGCTGCAGGCTGCACTGAGACCGGCTGCTGCTCTGTGTGTGTGTGTGTGTGTTTCTTGAGAATCTCTTTGAATTCAGTTCATAAACCCTTTGTTTTCTTTGGTCTGAGCCGTACTGCAAAAACATTTCCTTCTTTTGTGCATAGCTCATTGAAGTTCAAGTTTGTATTTCTATAGCCCAGTATCACTAATTGGCTTTAAGAGGCTTTACAGTCAAATAGGAAATCTGCCCCCCCACCCCCCCCACCCCAACAGAGTAGAGAACCAAATGAAAACGTTTTGAGGCTTATAGAAAAGTTGTTAAAATGACACAGTGGTTGTAATGTGTGTGTGTCAGCATCTACAGTGTAGTGAGGATAATGGGCACATACAGTGTTTCTATTTTTAACAGTCAGCAGCTCAGTAAACACTATAAATCTCCTCTGTGCAGGTTATTCTCATTGGAAAGGCCAGGTGCTGACAGCAGATGAGCTCCATGTTCTTTATGAAGGAATCAAACTGAACAACGTGCATCACTATGACTACGTTTTAACAGGTGAATACCCTGTTTTTTGCCTTCCTACTCAAAAGTACAACATCAGCAACTGGACTACTATGGTTGTGCAGTTACATTAGTTTGTTGTTATTATGGTGAGATTCACAGATCATCCTGAGGTTCATTTTATTTTACTTATATTTCTCTGCTTCAGGATTTGTGTGCATATTTTGTCATGCCAAACCGGACAGCACAACCATAAAAGCATTTTTGTGTAACTAAACTTTGTATATAACAAAACTTGGCATTAAGCTGACTGCACTGAAGTGCATATCCCCTGCCTAATCAGCAAATATTACATTCTCATACACTGCTGATGAATCTAAGCACATCTGAGTGGCCTTTTGTCAGTAATGTTTGAGTTATGTGGCATACGGTTACCTGCACCACACCAGAGCTGCTTCACAGTTTAATGGTAAAACAAACAAAAGACTTACAAAGTTTTGAAAATAATGTCTATAATAATGTTTGTATCTGTCCATTATTTGGTGATGTATTCAGGGTATACCAGAGACACATCCTTCTTAGAGATGGTGGTGGACATTGTCCAGGAGCTAAAGAGAGCCAACCCCAGCCTGGTGTATGGTAAGTACTGAGCTCATAACCACATGGATTTAACTTATGTTAGAAATCATCTGTTTTCCAACAAAGATATGCCCAAGAAAAAATGCTGACTTTATGACGCCACTGCTATAAATGCTAGATGTTTAGAGAGCTTCGTGGTGCGTGACCTGTCAGTAACCAAAACTGTGGTGTTCGACCACCAACCAGCCGTCTTCACTTTTAAAGCTCTGTTCATTCATCTGGCTCTTTAGCTGCAAGGTGCTCCATTATGTTCACCGCTTGCTAATGCTGTTTGTGTGCTGTTGGGTTTGTCGAGCACGTAGCGTACAGTAGGTTTAGGGTGAAACATCATCCTGCTGCTGCTGGAAACAGGGTTGATGAGCAAGGACTTTGCTGTGAGCTAAAAACTGTAGAGCTGCTAGTAATTCTCTCACTTCCAGTGAGCTCTGTGGCATTGCACATAGTTATGTAATCTACTGTTAATGTCAAATATTCATTAGTGGAGCTTTAATATGAGTAAAATCGCACTGAGAAAGTGTCGCCCATGATGAAACGTGTAGACTTTCCATAGAAGAGTAAGTTTTTATTGTGGACAAGTCTCAGGACATTTTTTATTTTCTACTCTGGAGGATTTTCATCTCAAACAGTTTCACTCAAATCGAGGCTGTTGCAGCTTGGCCTATAGATACTGTGTTGTGTAGTGGATATAGTGAAGCATCCAGAGGGTTGACCTGCATAATGGGTTTGTGTTTATGTAAGTACTTGTGGACAAAAAGTGCTGTGTTGTAATATACTGTACTGCTTTGTGTCTGTAAGAGGTTGCCAGATATTTGTGGACATGCTCTCATATGGTTTTCTATTGGAGAGGGCAGTAGCATAGCATTGATGGAGGAAGAGAGTAAGAGTAAGAAGCTCAGAAGTCTGTGAACACGTCTGTGGTCATGTTACAGACCTGATTCATGCGCCGTAGCTGTGCCACTGGATACCAAATCCTTAGTCTTATTTACTTGATGTTTTTCATTAGGTCATTCTTAATTTAAACCAAGATTATTTAACATAGTGTGTAAAGACTACTGCTTTGGCACTGATATTGAAATATTTTTACTATGTCTAGCAGCTAGATTGACAGCCTTTATTGGCAAAAACTATTCTGAATACTTTCTGAAGCAACTGTACTGTGGTTAAAAAAATGAAATAATGCCGGCTTGAGTTCTTTGCTGCTTGAAAATCAAATCCAACGTCATGTTGTCCACTGTGGCCAGCTGTGCGAGAGCATACAGGAAGTACCTACAGCATCATGACCTAGAGTTACAATAGGGTCTCTCCAATACTGCACAGGATGTAATGACACTTAGATATAGATATATATATATATAGTGAACATTACAGCCTGGAGCAGGGCCTTTGCTTTTGTTAAGAGAATGTAGACTTTTAAACTGATTGTCTATGTGCAGACTTCAGTGTGTTGACACCTCCAAATCCAGTTTCATGCTTCCTGCCTGCAGTATTTATGTAATATGGTGATTGTTGGAGCTCAACAGGTTTGTGTTGGTCGTCTCACTCAGTGTGTTTTTGTCATTTCAGTATGTGACCCTGTCCTCGGTGATCATGGATCTATGGTGAGATTACTGGCAGCTTTATATGTCCTGTATGTGCAGTTTGTTACTGGGTAGATTTTTACCATGAGTTCATGTGGTTTTAATGTGTGTGGGAGGGTTCTAGTGTTTGTGTGTGTTGTCTATAATATGTGTCAGTGTTCTGGTAGTGTGTTACAGGGCTCATTTCTCAGTGACAGATGGGTTTTTTTATGATCTGACACAGCTACATAACACAGTGAGTCACTCAGGGATTAAGATCATCATCATCATTCTGTCTGTCAGAGCTCACAATTTAAAACCATGAAAACAGACATGAATGAAAAGTCCTGCATTTGTCAGGTGTGTGTAACCTTTGCTTTAGGCACCCGATGTGTGTTTTCATTGTGTTATGACTTTAACCTGTGTGTCTCATTTTACAGTACGTTCCTCAGAATCTTTATCCAGTCTATAAGAACAAGGTGGTCCCTGTTGCTGACATTATTACTCCTAACCAGTTTGAGGCTGAGTAAGTACAAGCATTTAACTTTTATTCACTTAAATCTAACATGATATTCCTTTGAATCCTTTACCCCTCAGTGAGTTTGTAACTGTGGGAATAGCTGAGCATTTGTGCAACACATCTTTATGTAATGGCACTCATGTTGTTATCTAATACCTCCATTGTGTGGTCACAGAGAATACACCTTAGCTCTGCCTCATGTCTCCCTTACTTTACCTTGTTTTAAAGATTTTTCTTCATGCTTTATTAGAATATCTTGTATGTAGAAATGGTTTAACACTGTAGAATAGCAAAGCTAACTAATGCTTTAATTAGGAGGAATCATGAACTGCACAGTTGTATTAAATGGAAATGTAGTATATGCACATTTCTCCAGCTTTATATATTTGGTGTGTTTGGAAATCTTGGGATGTTGTGTAACAATTTAAATAACGCGCCACCATGCTACCTACGTGAGTTTGTAAAGATGGACCTACTGGTGCACAAAGCAAGGTGAAACAAGTTGTTTTAAGTCTCCTTCTGATACTAGTATATGTTGTTAGATTTTGATGATCCCCATTGAGAAACAGGCAGACAAAAGGAGTTTTCCACATTTTTATGGCTTACATTGATAAATGGCTGCTAATATTAAGCCCCAGTTGTAGATCTGCGTGTCACCTCAGATCCAGCTTCATGTTGCTCCACCTAGTGGTGTTTCCATAGGCCTGCAGAATCAGAACAAAGGTTATTTCTATGTTTCAGTGTCTTGTCAGATATTGTGCTGCCTACGTGACATTTTTAAGACATGATGTGGAATTTCTATGTTTTGTTTAATGAAGTTTCAGTGCTGCTGACATAATGGCCATTTCTGTGCTTGTGTTTTAGATTATTGACAGGGAAAAACATTAGCACAGAGAAAGATGCTGTAGAGGTAAGAAACCAGCTACTATCTAATCCCTGGTGTGTTGCACTACATGATGATTTATTGCTTTATACTGACTCAGTACGTGCCCCGGTATCTCACCCTCTGTCTGTATGTAGGTAATGGATCTTCTCCATGCTATGGGCCCAGACACAGTGGTCATCACCTCCTCTGACCTGCCCCCCAGACTGGGAGACCGCTTCCTTGTGTGTTTGGGCAGCCAACGTCACGGTAGGTGATGTCTGGGGGGGGCTGTATGTTTGCAAGGTTGACATTTAACGTGTGTGTTCTGCTGTTCAGTTCGTCCAGATGGCAGCAGGACAACAGAGAGAGTTCGAATGGAAGTTCCCAAAGTGGATGCCGTTTTTGTAGGAACCGGAGATTTGTTTGCTGCTATGCTGCTAGCGTGGACACACCATTACCCTAATGACCTAAAGGTACAAACATATGCACAAAGCACAACTCCTCAGCCTAAAAGAACACACACGCTGAGCCATAGAGACAGAGTGCAATGCATCATACTCTGAAAGCCAGTTGATGAAGGGACAAGTTAGCTGTGTGTTAGTAAGCTACTGTAGTTAGCTAAAGCACCTGAAAACATGTTACTGCATAGCTTTGTGATTTATAACTAGTTGCATACTGTAAATAAAGCCTTTGGCTTAAAGCTGCATTAACTAACCTCTAATTTTCAACTATTAAGGGCAAAATGAGAGAATCCTGCTGGGGTGGAAGAAGTGCAGTATGAATTTTAACAACGGTGGTCACAGAGGGCAGGAAATAAACACGAGGCCTGAAGACAGAGTGGGGGAGGGGG
>NW_018127960.1:1486042-1488826 GCF_001952655.1 Monopterus albus
GGGTGAGCGGCGGGGAGAGTGGGGGGGGTTCTACAGCAGGAAGAAAACACTGCCAGACAATCTTTTGCTTGATTTAGCCAAAACTGAGGTAAATCTTAGTAAATGCAGCTTTAACTTGTAGAAATACCTAAACTGGCATTTGGAAATTTGACTTTACAGTAACAAAATGTTTGCTGTACACATGTCAGGGTCATGGTTTTCCTGATATTCCTGCTTCTTAAAGCTTTTTGTTTTTGGCAGCTTTTAAAATGTAGCTCTGGGGTCTTTGCCTTGTTGGTAGTGCATCCTAGCAGCTTTTAGACATTTTTCAGTTTTTGTAAAAAGACCAAATTGTCAAAGAAGTGCCTTCACTGTAACTCTGGTAATACAAAGTCATGGGAGTGAGAACCACTGTTTTCCCCCTGGTGTGGGCGTGACCTAAATGCTCTCTGTCTCTATGAAGTGTAAAGATTACTCTGATTTTACTTTTCTGGCTCTCTCTCAGACGGCCTGTGAGAAGACGTTTTCAGTGATGCACCACGTGATCCAGAGGACCATATCTTATGCTCATGGTAAGAAAAGACTTGTTATCAATGCGTAAAGCTTCGACTTGGCCCAGGGCTTTGTACGTCGCTTAACAGATCCAAGATCAAATGTGAAATCCTGGATTTTCTAATACCAGCCAAGCTTAACAGAATATTCCAGTTCTTTGACCCCCACCTGTATTGTGGTTTAGAAAAGCTGGATTCTGTCAGCCAGCACATACTTTTGGTACTTTGTTTTGATGCCAATACTTTTTACTTAAGTAAAGCGCCGTCTTTGGCCTACATTTGTTTACGTTCTGAAATACTAAGTATGCAGAATGAACTATTATCAGTTCATTTTTGCTTTGTGCTATTGGATGTACTGACAACTGACGTTGAATTCCTTTGATACTAAAGAATTAGTTAAACCCTGATGATTTTCAGGCAGGTTCTGCAGCGTTCCAACCCCTGCATTATCTCAGATTTACAAGAAAAGATCTCAAAATTCTGAGATGCTAATCTCGTAATCACATCTCAAAAATTGCATCATCCTGTAAATGGTTTTCAGCTGTGGGTCTCACCTGCTGCTGTTTCTGCATCTTTTAAGATGATAGACTAGTTCAGGGGGCTTAGCATCAATGGCACAGTGTTGCCAAACTATTTTACATTATAAAATTGTGTAATAAAAATTCATTTTTATCTTAAAATTTGTCTCTGCATTTTGATTTGCTCACCCCTACCTACCCCCGTCTCTCTTCCTCTCCCTCTCACTCTTTCAGAATTAGCGGGTCCTGGTCGAAGGCCCAGTCCGCCCCAGCTGGAGCTGAGGATGGTTCAAAGTAAAGCTGACATAGAAGACCCTGCTATAGTTACGAAGGCCACAGTCATATCCTAACATTACCGACCCATAAGACTCATACTAACCTTGTCCTCTTCACCCATAAATCTCTCAATTCCTGTATCTCAGTAAATCTCATCAGTCGTCGTTTTCGATCTTCAACACACCATCCAGACCCCTTACGCCCTTTAGTATTAACACCTTTAGTCCTTCCACTCCCCTTTACCCATTTAACTCTTCTATGTCCTAACCCCTTAAACAGAACCTTTAACCTCCAACTCCTACACTCTTTTACCCTGTTATGGAACCAGAGCCATGGATAGACAGAGTTTGGTCTGGTTGGACTGTGGCGGCCTGTTGTTGGCCCTTATTTAACAGCATATGGAGTGTTCTTTCTCTCTCCAAGATTTCTCTGATATTACTTATTTCCACAAATGCACTGGAATCAAAGGATGAAAGGAAAATTACTGTAATACGAATGACTGGACACTTGTGAGAAAACTCTGAGCTGTCTTACTAGCTTAAAACACAGAGCCCTTGGTGCTAGGCATTATTTCGAAGGATAGGTTGGGGATTTTTCAGGTTTGCCTTAATACAGTATTGACATGCACATATGTACGAGAGAAGAGGTCTTAGCCATTGTAACTTCTCCTGCACTCCTCACTGCCCTTGAATGTTTCCAGCTAGAATGCAACTATGCTGACAAAAAAAAAAGAGGGACAAAAGACACAGCCCTCAAAATGCACTCCAAAGTTCAGAGGCCCAAATGGTGCTTCAGCTATTAGGGTCAGATATCAAGAATCGGTTCAGTTGGAAATGGTTCCAAATTTCCAAGAACTATGGATTTATAAGACAAGTGCATTTCGGTTCCTAACAGATCCATATGTCAGTCGTGCTGCCAAGTGAACCACAATGAGCATTATACAGTCCACATGGACCTAACGCCACATCATTAGAGCATGTGAAGAGAGACCCGTTTACGTCCTGGACCATGGCTGTTCCTGTATTCTGTCATTCTCGCTGCCTTCTTTTAAGACTAAAGACTGTCATCACTGTATTTTTCATTGTTCTCTTCATTGTTCTCCTCTTCCTCTTTCTTTTCTTCATTCATTAAATTCTTATCTATGGTACTCCAAGAAGCAATTTCTCTTCTTTGTAATGCAGAGGAACATTTTGCAACTGATGCATCGCATGTATGTTTTGCCCTTGCAACCATGGTTTCGGCACCGCTCTGCATGGTTGCAGTCTACCATCTCTGGCATGTGCCTGGCCCCATATTTTCTTAATGATTCTTCTGGTTGCGGAATCCTCTTTTTGATGGTTGGCTCATACTCTTCTTCGCTCTCCTCACTGTCGTCTACTCTCTTGTCAGTGGCATCAGGTTCTAGATAGTTCAGCAGCAAATTTGCCAAATGTAGTTTGAAGTCCAGGAACTGTTCAGTG
>NW_018127961.1:0-7164 GCF_001952655.1 Monopterus albus
TCAGGAGGTTTCCCAACCAGAAGCCCGAGTGATGCCATTCGGTTTGCACAGAGCACCTGCAACCTTTTCAGAGGTTGCTGGATGAAGTGCTGAGAGGAGCAGAGGACTAGGCAGCTGCTTATATTGATGACATTGTGGTCTTCAGCCGGACCTGGGAGGATCATGCACAACATCCCTTGGATGTGTTTCGATGCATTCAGAGTGCTGGTCTGGTCATGAATGTAAAGAAATGCCACACTGCTAAGCCTGACGTCATCAGCGTGCTAGAGACAGTACACCCCAATGCTATATTTAACCATTACAATTTACGGACTGTACTTCCCAAATATTACGATATTTGGGACAGACAGATATAAAAACAGTTGGAGACAGTCTGGCATCTTCTTCTCTTATCTAGAGCTCCGTGTGTTTGTTGTTACGTGGTGCGTAACTAAAACATTCATTCAGACATAATTCTAACACAAGGTGAATACAAGAAAACAATTGGTGTCAAGGTACACTTTTCAGAATCAACATTGTCTTCTGACCTTGAAGCAAAGCAGACTAGAGCAGACTTTGAATCTTACTAAACTGCATTACTAACACATAAAGTCTAGCACATTAATGTCTAATAATTATCTGAGTGATTTATTAATTTCTAACATATGTATAAGCAAGGAAAATAAAGGTATGAAAAAATAACTAAAAGAAAATACAGAAGTGAAAAGTAACCAAAGGAAACTAGAGTTATGAAAAGTAACTAAAGGGAACTAAAGGTATTAGAAGTAACTAAGGGCTTATAAAGTAACTAGAGCCTATAAGAATCCAATCTTACACCCTTCAACCTGGACAGTTACCTCAGCAATGGGATATTCTGTCCTCACCCACTTTGTCACATATGCCTAATGCTAAATACAATACTCTACACATTTGGTTCATTTGATGCTAATTAAATTAACATTTGTCAGCTATAGTAAATGGTCTTACATTGCTCTTTTTATGCACTGAAGCACACTCAAAGCACTTTACACACCCATCCGTGCACAGACATTCACACACCAGTGATATCACCGGGACAAACGAGGAGCTCAGTATCTTACTCAAAGACACTTTGACATGTAGACTGGAGACACCAGAAGATCTGACCACCTACCCTAAGCAAAGGGGACAACCACAGGCTGCCCAGTGGTAAATAATCAATGAACCAAAGTGTTGCCAAAAAAAAATTTCCCTACTCACCACAGGGCCTGTGCATTTCCAGATCTCTGTACCTGTCCTGCAGCCTGGCTCCCCTGTTTCTCTTTGCTGCTACTAGCCACTGCTGGCATGGTTGCCATCAAATAAGTCTGGAATTCATTTGTTTAAACTTCACATATAAATTTGTTCACAAAACCTTTCACTGTACAATTTGGCTTAGGCCTAGTTGTATTTCCTGTCATTTCTCTCGTCTGTGCTGCCTACAAACTTTACCAGTATCAAATCTTTTAACAGCATAAGAAATGGATGTGTTAGAGCTGCGGTCACAAAAGCTATACTTGCATGGATTTGTGGCACGTGCAAATTCACCTGTAAACAGTGATTACACTGCTTTATTTCTAAACAGTTAAAATGTCCGGATATCAGCTACATGACATTGTGGCAGGCTTTTCTACCTCAAGGTTGCGCACGCATCCTCGATTGTTTGTAAACGGAAAACCCGTCTGATACTGACGTCACCCGACACGGTAGTCCAATTTTATATAGCACAGGCAATCCACCATTACACTAAAATGACTATTACAAAATAAGAGCACGACTTCCGTTACGGCAAATTTGATCATGGATTGAAACGCACACGATCAACTTGTCCAATTCAATGAAGTTTGAAATGACTTGTAGCACAAACTGCAAGATCTTCTTTTGCAACACAGAGCACAGAGCCAGCTGTAGGCTACAAGTTGAAAGCTGTCCACTTAAAAGGGGTTGAAAAGTAGTATGAGGCATAAATGTGAAAATAAATAAATGTGTATTCAGTCTTAAGGATGAGTCATTAAATGAAAATGAATCTTGTTTGCAGTAACATGGCGAACATACTGTAAATAGAGATACCAGCTATTTAGACAAATCAGCAGTCAGCCTGAATTAGCTTGAATTTTATTTGCTAGCCACATATGTCATCTGCCTCTATTGATATTCTTTCTTTCTTTCTTCTTTACAGGTGAAATGTGTTTTGAAGTCCCTTCTGTGTCTACAGAAACTTTTAGAATCAATGGCATTATATTTCATAAAGACAAAGAAATATAACTTCCCCAGATAACTTCAAATGGTGTAGCATATTATCTCGAAAGGTCTGTTATCTTTTTTATATGCTGCTATGTGCAAATGATTAAAAAACACCAATTCTGGTGGCTTTGCTGTATTTTTTGTGGTTCTTTGTAGTTATTTTACATCTCTTTACAGTCAATCTATATCTTTCTGTTGTTGTTTATGTGCCTTTGTAATTTGGGGTCTTTCTTGTGGTTGTTTTGTGTATTGATCAAGTTATTTGAATTTAAGACAAGAAATATTAATAGTCGCTTCAAGCAGAGGCTCGGGCTCAGGGGCTTCCTAAGGACTTGGGCCACAGGCCTTGTGTCCAGTAGGTCCTTTTAGTAATCCGTCTGGCATACTGTTATGCAATGTCCCCAATAAAACACCGCAGTGGCTTTATTTTGAAATTTCTGTGGGGAAACGCTGGAGAGCTCGGCTAGCTCGACAGCTAGGCTGTACACAGAGTCTCCTTGCTGCCCCTGTTAAAGGGTCCACACAGGACTTTCTCCGCCATCACTTCCTTCTTGTGAGCAATGTGTTGTCAGGCAGGGGCTGCGAGGTGCCCAGCTCTTCATGCCTTCACGCCGCTAAGGAGCCATGGCGGAGCGAACACTGAGGAGGCACCGGGGCTTAGCGGGTCCCCAGAGGAAGGATCCGCATTACCTGCAGTACGACCACAAGTAATACTGTCGGAGTACAATGGTGGCGGCGTGTAAAGTTTTACACACATCTTTAGCTCTTGTCACGAATGACCGGTTCAACTTTTCACTAACTGGCTTTGTGCTGATCTCGATGGGGTCATAGCCACGCAGAGTTTGTTCTGCGTTTTTTCCCAGGACGTCTGTCCTGTAAAGCCATCTGCCCGGCGTAAATCTGGCGCACTGTCTAGCAGCGGCTCAAAAGAGCGCCGATTTAATATTTCAAAGGCGAAATTAGCGAAGGTTAACATGGGGACAAAGCAGAGCAGCCCGACTGCTAATCCCGCCGCCAACGGACGGACTAGAGCCTACTCCGGTTCGGATTTGCCCTCCAGCACGACCAGCAGTAACGGCAGTAGCGTTAACAGAACTACCGCACGGGCTGTCAGGTACCATGCATACAGTGCGTCCGGAACCCCCGGAGCCTCCGGAGCCATGTCCAGCACCAGCCAGCACCTCGGAGCCAGGGCCAGGTCAGTGGGGGGCTCCGGAGGCTCTGGGACCCGACCCCAGTCCGGTATCAACATTCCGAACACCAGTGGAACCTACAGCTCCCCGGAGTCCGGCGGCAGCAGTCCGGAGGAGGCGGCGGACCGGGAGCGCTCAGGCAGAGGGCACGAAGGTCCGCGGCTGTTGATAGGATCGTTACCAGCACACCTCTCGCCTCATCTGTTTGGAGGTAAGAGGGCAGAGCCGCAGAGTGGTGCTGACACAGCTCAGGGACTCACTGACCTGTAGTGACACATGATGGGCATTGCTCAGTCATTTCTTTCTCTATCCAACTGATTTCACATCGGCTGCTTCGTTAGAAAACAAAACTAAAGTGTATTACATACGTGAGTGAACAGGCTGCATTTTATCAAATTGGCACAAAGTTGGTCATATGACAGCAGAAACAATCCCAAAACACTTTACTGGTCATTAAAAATATGGGGTCATTAAATGACAAATGAATGACTGGCCCAGCCAAATCTTTAAGGAGACACAGGCCACATACAGTATAGTAAATAGAGGTTAAATTAACTCTGATGATTTGTAGAACAATACATGAAATAGCTGCACATAGATTATATTTATTTAATTTTCTTTTGTGTAGTGACCCACTGGAAAAAGTCCTGTTTGTCCCTACAGCCATTCCACCATTGCCATAAAGCCAGGACCTGTGCTCTGTCCATGAGATAGTCTTCATTTATTTTGTCTTAAAAACTGTGTAGTGAATCTAAAAACAGTGGAATCAACCAGTAACTTGTCTAGTCTATATAACTGTAAAATGTAAACTCCCCTCAGGCTGCTAAAACCCCTCAAACTGTAACAGGTCATGACCTCAGCAGTGACTGTAAGGCTCTGCAGTCCACTTGTAGGGAGGAATAACTGTGAGACTTAGTAGATGAATTGACCAGGAAGTAAACAGAAACATACTTCAGCTGACAGTCATTTTGGTAATCAATTCATCATAGTCATTTACAGAGTAAAAAAAACTGTTGGTTTCAGCTTCTCATTGTAACAACTTTCACCTTTTGTCTCTGTTATAAGATGATATATTGAATATTTGGTGGTTTGGACTGTTTAATCCACCACAAGTTTATTCAAATAAATCAGTCAATAGAAAAAAATCAACTAGTTAATTAACCTTGAAGAGAAACATTCATTGCAGTAGTGCTGGGTATCTATTGAAACTGTAGGCTGTTTTTTTTTTGTTTTTTTTAAATGTGTCATTTGGTGGCAATAGGATACTGAGTATGTATCTGCAGTAAGATAATATGGCCTAGTTCTACTTTTGACTTTGGGGAATAAAAACATGTTTTGACCAGTTTTTCATTTAACTAAGTATACCAAACCTTTCCATGTATAAGGGTAGGGTAGGGTAAGACTTTATTGATCCCACAATGGGGAAATTCCAGTGTTCCAGCAGCAATAGAGAGCAAACAACAAAACACCACAAGAGCAACAAACACCATAACACCACAAGAGCAACAAACACCATAAGTGTTTAAATAAGAACTTTTGTCCAGATAAAAGCCTGAAGTTAAAAAGATTATATTTTAGCCCATTAAAACTATGACTATCTGATCTAAAGAATAAGCGAAGAAAGCAACAAGCCTAAGAATCTGACAAAGTAACTTTAACATGTCCTTACTCAAAACATACTTAGATTCAATGACCAGACTTCCAAGTCAGCACATTTGTGTTGATGTAACTTAGCTACATTCACATTAACTTCTAAGTGACTCAAATTCAGATTTCAAAATGGTTTTCCTTCCAAATGACTCTGACCTGACCTGTGAGCAAACCAGATCTGATCTGGTCCACTTGCATGTGGTCCTAGATAGGATTATGTCCATTCTCTGGTCATGCCATTGCTGTCTGAGCAGTCAAATCATAATTAATGTGTGTGTGTTTTTAATGTTTCACCTTTGTGCACATGTGCATACTGCCTGTCATCATCATCATTCGGTGTTGTCAGTGTTTAAGGAGAAACTTCTGGTCAAGCCAAACTGGAAGGAACGTGTTTTAACCGAGCAGTTTGGGAGGAAATTGCACAAATGATGTTATTGTTGTTATTCTTGTACACACGTGGCTCACATTTCAGTTACATAGGCATCTGTGTGGCTGGTTAGGACTTCACCGGTGGTCACATTGCAGCTGGATACATGTCACTGACAAACATGAATGTGAATCATCAATACAAAAAATTAGATCTGACAAAGCAATGGGAATTGAGCATTAAGGCCTGTAATGTGAATGTAGCATTACACTGCCATGGACGGAGATACTGTCCAGTGAGTGAGTAGCACCTGCTAGTTTTAATGAGATTCATGTGTGAGGATGATGACTCACGTGTGAATTGAGTTGAACATTGTTAATATAAACAGTGTGAGTCTTCTTGTTGATCCAGTTGATCCACTGTGGTAACTGCACTGATGGTTTGCAGGCATAAGTGACAGCTCTTGCCATGGTAAGCTGAGGTTATCCAGTCAGAAGTGTCCCGTCCCCTCCAGTCACTACAGCACTTTTGAAAGTTTTTCCACTGTGTAGTGAAATGAATTCTTTGCTTAAAGAAGAGTAACATTTCAGAGATTTGTTTTGGCTGGTTGGTTGTTCTCTACCTCACAGGTTCTTGTTAAACAGACCGGAATGCTGGAAGTCATTTGCTCGTGGATGGAAAAAAAAAAATTCTTAGAAACATTTGAAGAAGACAGTTGATAGGTTTGTCTGATTTGAATTTTGTCTCACTTGAGTGCATATGGTTGCAGCCAAGAGAAGTAATAAAGTAGCTTATAGCAGTAAGCTCCAACAAGCTTCCTGTAGCTGTGGACCAGAGCTGCACAACATTCTGCTGCATGACCCAGCTCCTGCTGAGCTCCAGCTGGTGGACAGCCACCCTGATATTATCCTGGCAGATACCTTGATGAACTGGGTAATTCAGTGTTGTCTCACTGATGGAAAGCTGTCCAGGCCCAGAGGCAGCATATCAGGCCCACATCCTGGCGCTGCCTCTGCTGTTCGGGATGATGCTTTCATTTTGCTGTGAAGTGCCCTTTTAACACTCTGCACAGTGCTGAGTGTTCTTCCCAAGCAATCCAACCTTAGTTTCATCAGCCCACAAAAGATTCTCCCAGCAGAGCTGTGGAGTGTCAGCATGCTCTTTGGAGAGCGGCAGCTTCCTCTGTAGTGTCCTGCCATGGATGCCACGCTGCTTGTGTATAGGGGTTATGCGCAACTTACTTCCGTATACTGCAAAACAGAATAATCCGTTTCCGGTTTGCGACTTGTATGAAATATGGCACTGTTCTACTCAAGATGTCTCCAAGAACTACCAAAAATGAAGATCACGGATGTCCACCGAATATGCAGTTCGACGTCTAAAACACCGGGCAGCAAGCTGGATAAGGGGTTTAAGCTATATGCTTCTTCATACATCCACGACTACGAAGGTAGAGTTATGTATCGGTTATCTTACAAACGGAGATGTAGCTAAGCTAGTTCGTAAGCTAACTAGCTAATGTTATCGATATTTACACCGAGCATCTGTCTGGTACACCAAAATAATGTAATACACTACCGGAAAGCTAATAGTAACTAAGCTTGTGTGATGGAAATGCTAAATTCGCAAACTGCTGGGCTTCTAATTTTTCACATGCCATGTCCAAGGCTGATGGTTCTGTTCTAGCATAGTCATGACACTGAAGCAGAAATC
>NW_018127961.1:7191-36481 GCF_001952655.1 Monopterus albus
GTGTCTACTACATACTGTTGTCGTCCTCTTAATTACAAGATTATCATGTCGTACATTACGGATCCATATTTTTCTTAAGGTTTCATCCTTAGGAAAATGGTGAAAGCTTATGGCTGAATTAAACTTCCCTGACATCGCGCATTGAGGTACGCAGCAGAAATCACTGTTTGGATGATCCCGCTTCTGGTATTTGTGTCTTGAAAAAGACATTTTTGTTTTTTTTTTTATCTACGAACTAATCAAATATAACGAGCTCAAAGAACGTGTTTCGCGTTACTACTGTTGTGTCACCCGCGTTCTGCGGAAAAGTGGAAGTGCGCTGATTCGTTTTCCGGTTTGGTCACGTGACATTCCACATAATCCATATTAGACTCATGAAAAGAAATGTTAACCAGCTCCAGTGATTCCTCCGAGCCTGCAGCTGTCACTCTGTGCTTCTTTTGTATCTCACTGAACCTTCTGTGTTGTGCCTGTGGAGTCATCTTAGCTGGGTGCCCACTTCTATGGACAGTGGCCACAAAACTAAAACATCTTCATATACATGGACTGATGAATATCTACACCCTCTGTAACCCTTTCCAGCTTGATGAAAATCAGCAGGTCCTGAGTGCAAGTCTGAGATCTCTTGTGCGTGAAGCATCGTTCACATCAGCAGATGCCTCTTGTGAATGACAAACTCATTGGGCCCTGTTTTGAGGATCCACGGTGTCTGATCAAGATGTACAGGTGCAAGTGGTGTTTGGGTGTGTCCATGTTCATTTAGCTAATTTGTTGATGAGGAAAACGGTTCAAGCGCCCGTGCAAGTAGCAAAAGGGCTGTACTTCATCTCCTCATTAAAACAGGGATGTGATTTGGGCATAATATGCAATTAAAGCGGTGAGTTTGAAGGTTGGGCTGATTGTTAGCATACTGGCGGACATGTTAGGTTGGATGTCAGTAAACTTTTTTACTAAGGAAACGGATGTGCATGAGGTGAAGGCACACGGTCACTAATCAAAATGGTACAGTATTTCTTATGTATATATACTGATGTGCACAGCAGCAAATGAACACAATGTCATCTTTTTATTTTTTAAGTTTTGCATGTCCAGCACAGCGTGCCTTAGTGTATAACAAACACAGTGCACAAGCATTGTGCACACACCTAGACAGGCACGCATCACAACACAGTCAAAGCGCCCATTAACTAGCAATGATGATTTGACTGTTGACCACAGACCTGGTTTTTGCTGGTCAGTGGTGCAGTCACTTTGTGCCATCAAATCACCAATGTGCCCAAAATTTACCTGGACACACCACATTTTCATTTCTGCTGCTTTATAAAAAGGCAATGTAATGCACATCATGAAATGGTAATTGCACATGTAGGAAATTAGGAAGCACAGACTCACAACCTGCACTGCATGCCATGCGTTTTGTTGCAAGACAGGGCCCAAAATGTTTGAGTGTTCTTTATTAACATTAACCCAGTCCTCCAATCTGATTTCATTGACTGGTCTCCAGATTTGCTAACTCCTGACTCCATTTAGCATTAGCGGTTGCCATTAACCTAGGAGTTTGCATACTTTTTGGAGCCTACACTGTGAATATTTGAATGATGGACAATATGGACAAGAACAGCACAATGATTTCTATGTTATTTTAAATAAATTGTTTGTTCATAACTGCAACTAAGATGATGATCTGCCTATATTTTAAGACAAAGAAATCCAGATAGTTCACTCACTTATACTTGCCACTGCATATGAGGCCAAGCACTGGAAGGTGGTGGATAGATTTGCACAGAATTGGGGAAGAAGAAGCACTTCTTTTAGGGTCAGACAGCTCACACCGTTGATGTGTGTTATGGCTGTTTTAATAACTGTGCAAATGTACTGTATGTTTCATATTGATGAGTTTCAATGTGGGACTTGGTGCCAGCTAACACTACTACTCCATGTACATCCTGGATTATGTGTAAACAATAAACCTGTCTATCCACTCACTCTAGTGATAAATGGTTATCATCCCACACTCCCTTTAGTCTTACTATTTGCCTTCTCATATTGCATGAAGCATTTAAAAACATTGGTATGATTTTTATGTCAATGAGCCTGCAAGACATGTTAAACTAAAACCCCTGCATGCACAGTACACAGATGGAGCAGGTTGTGTACACAGGTTGTTAATGTGAGTGTGAGTCAGCAGACAGGTGCCTAATAATTAGCTTGACTTGTTAAATTTCCTTACTTTATAACTGGTCCATGCATGGATGAATCAAATGTACAACCACACACACACACAGACTTGCAGTCATCACTTGTGGGGTCCGTATTTGGACTTGCATTCATTTCCAGGAGACTTGCACTAAACTTAAACAGAACAGTTACTTGCCTAACACTTAAACCTTACCCTAACACTTAACCAAAGCTGACACTTGCTCTAACCTTACACCCTATCATTTTTGTTAAATTTACAAACTACTTGTTGGGCCTAATCACTACTTGCCTAACCCCAATCTTAACCTTACCCTTTAACAAAGTCTACACCTTAATATTTTATGATTTACATTGTGTGAATTTGCTGTCTGTCTCCAAAAGGAAGGCTGGTCCTCACAATGAGACTGTGTGAACTGACCTATGTTCGCACAACATGAGTAGTACAAGTACACACACACACCATGTACAGTATGTGTCTGCAGGCTGCGTTAGCAAGTGGTGTGACATTCTCTTTTTTAATGGTGTTGGACTCCTCTGATTTAACAGTTTGATCAAAGTACAGCAGAGGAGATTTGTAGCAACACTTTAATGCCTCAGCACCAGTAGTAGCTGTGATTACAGCATCCACA
Organism: Monopterus albus; assembly: GCF_001952655.1. Lineage (NCBI taxonomy): Eukaryota > Metazoa > Chordata > Actinopteri > Synbranchiformes > Synbranchidae > Monopterus > Monopterus albus. Next base: position 10,020 of record NW_018127961.1, read on the forward strand.
CCACTAACAGTACAATGACATCAAGAGATCAAGATCAAAGATTTTTTATTGTCAATTCACTATATGTGCAGGACAGACAGAAAATCAAAATACCGTTTCTCTCTCACCTAGTATTGAATGTCATACCATTTAGGAAACTAAAATAGAATAAAAGTAGAGTAAAAATAGAATAAAAAGAATAAAAAAATTAAATCAAAGTGATTAGGATAAAGCTAAATGGTACAACCTTATAGGCTATGACAAACCACGTACAATCAGTTGACCATAGTGCAAATAATAACAAGAAGATTGTCAGATGGTTGTGAGATTGAGATGCACATGGACAGTGGTGCACATGACCAACAGCAGCAGATATGATGGTAAAAACAGTCAGCAGCAGATTTACATGTAATATAACAAGAGAGGGAATGTACTGGGTCTGTGCAAAACAGCAGAGGCAGTCTTTTTATGTTCTGTGGTGGGTCACAGTCCAGGGGCAGGGGGCAGAGGTAATGGACAGCCTTCAGCATCCTCACAGCCTGGTGGATGAAGCCTAAGTCTGGTGGAGTGGGCCTGAAGACTCTGATACCTTCTCCCTGAAGGCACTAGTCTGAAGTGGGAGGTGTCATCAGCAATGCTGATGGCTCTGTGGGTGAGGCGGGTGTTAAAAATGTCTGTGAGGGAAGGCAGAGGGGCACCGATGATCTTGCTGGCTGTGTTCACTATGCATCGCAGGGTCCTTCTGCAGGAGGCAGTACAGCCTCCATACCACACAGTGATGCAGCCAGTGATGACACTCTCAATCGGGCCCCAGTTGAAAGAGCACATGATGGGGGGTGGGACACTAGCTCTCCTCAGTTTGTGGAGGAAGTAGAGGCGTATTTGAGCTTTCTTGGCCAGTGATGTGGTGTTGCTGGTCCAGGAGAGGTCCTCAGAGATGTGCAACCCCAGGAACTTTGTGCTGCTCACTTTCTCCACTACAGCACTGTCGATTGTCAGTGGTGGATGCTTTAGAGGTTTTCTCCTGAAGTCCACAACGATCTCTTTAGTCTTCCCCACATTGAGGAAGAGGTTGTTGTCCTTACACGACTGTTCCAGTTGGCACACCTCACTAGTGTAGTTGGCCTCATCATTGTTGGTAATGAGTCATGTCATCTGCAAACTTGACAATGTGGTTGGCGGTGTAGGTTTGCACACAGTCGTAGGTCAGCAGCGTGAAGAGCACTGGGCTGAGCACACACCCCTGTGGAGCCCCTGTGCTCTGTGTGATGGTCTTGGGGATGTTGCTGCCGACCCACACATTTTGTGGCCTCCCTGTTAGAAAGTCCAGCACCCAGCTGCAGAGAGAGATTTTGAATCCCAAGTGTCCAAGTTTTTGTATAAGCTGCAGGGAATGATTGCGTTTAATGCTGAACTGAAGTCTAGAAACGGCATTCGCACGTAAGAGATTTTTGAATTTGTTAGATTATTACCCGGTCCTTTTATTGAAAGCGTGAGAAGAGAAGACAGGAGAGGACTGTATAAAATCAACAGAAAGTTTACTCAAAGTCTGGGCACAGGTCAGACAAGGCAGCGCTGGGATCAGAGAGACAGAGCTCCCGCAGGAAATCTGTTCTCTGAGCCACGAGGTATGTTTTTTTGTTACATTTCTCTTCTTGGGCTGAGTTCGCCCTGTACAGTGGTACGACATTTCACGCTTCGTAATCCTATTGGCCCTTTTGCATGAGCAAGTCAACCTCTGCCCACGCCTGCTTGCTGAAATGTGATCTAAACCAGGTGTGTGTGTGTGTGTGTGTGTGTTGTGATTTTCAGGCGGCAGCTAATCAATGAATACTGAACAATTGATTGTTTGCGCTGCACACCCCCTATCTGTGTAGGCGATTACAGGACAAAAGCAGGACCTAGTGAGTATGCTAAACGGGCCAACAGGTCTGAGTTAAAATGTAAAATAGGCCATCTGGTTACTTGAAGGTACAGACATCCTGTCTCTACAAAAGTTGCAGCATACAGTTCCAAAGTTTCAACTATAGAATTTGGCAGTCAATACAGTTTTAATATATAAAAGCAAGGAAAAATAACCTTGAAACTGGCTGCCTTGATATGCGTGGGAACAAGCGCTTGGCTCAGGGAGATGTTAAAGATGTCTGTGAGTAAGATGCCATTAAGGTAAATAATGTGTTCAACTGGTAAAGCTTACTGTATGCCATAATATTTCAGAATCAGAATTAGCTTTATTCGCCAGGTATGTTGGACACACGAGGAATTTGACTCAGGTACATCGGCTCTCAATGTGCAAACAGTAAACCAGCATAAGGCTGTGTAATATAACAAAATAGCAGTATTAACATCAACAAACAGTGCAAACAATGCAGAAAAAGCAGTATAAATAGACAGTAAACAATGCAGACAACAAAGGAATGTTCATTGAAATGAGATAATTAGGGATAAAACAGAGTACTTAAAACAGAGTACTAGAGACCTGTATGAGTCTGTATAATCTGTACAATGTATATATACTGTACCTGTGTGCTAGTTAAGTTGACAGGCCATGCTACAGCTACTCATTATCCCTGAGCCAGCTAGCATAGCAGGCGTAGCCTGCTGGAGAACATGTGAGTGGCAAAAGCACTGTATTTCTGACAGATTAACATTTTTTTCAAGAGCTTTTTTTTCAAAGCTCTTAGCTGGCAATATTCAGTAACTGTCTTACAGTGTTTTACATTGGCTGTAGCACAGTTGGTAGAGCGGTTGTTTCCCAAACAGAGGGTTGGTGGTTCAATTCTTGTTCTCCCCAGTCCACATGTCATATTGTCCTTGGGCAGGGCACTGTGTACCCCTAGTTCTCGCTGGTGCCCAGTGTGGTGTCTTTTTTATTCCCCGTGGTGAAAGTAAATTGGGATATAACAATACAAAAACTCAGTATAAATTGCTATGATAAAATGTGCATGATACGTTATTTGTCATGATATAAAAATTAAGAAAAAACATGAATAATGGCCTCTAATAAATTTGTATATTTTATAGAAGAAAGAAAGTCACTTTCAGCTTTTTCCCGTTTAGGGGTCGCCACAGTGAATCGTCACACTGACGACTCACATGTTGACATTTGGCACATGTTTTATGCCTGATGCCCTTCCTGACGCAACCCTGATTCAGACCAGGGCTGCAGCAGCGAGAGCGCTGCGCCTTAACCACTAGCCAAAAAATTATTCAGTAGCCGTCTTTTTGTGAAATAAAATAAAGAAATGTATTATTGCAGTAGCTGGATTTTGTAAACAAAAGAAGCCATACTCACAGTGTAACATCAGTGTTGTAGCACCCCAGGGGCAGGTTTAACTTTCTGTTTGGAGGCTGTGCCCACTGTTATCCCCCCAACTACTGGGGGCAGCAGTGAGCAAATTGCTGCTTGGCAACCAGAATGCGAAGAAGAGAAATGAACTATGGACAAGCCACATAAATGCTGATATGCCATTTCTAAGTGATATGTGCTGTTGCAGTCAGGACGAAACCACTAAAATGTGAGAAAGTGTTGCATGCCAGTAGGCACTTTTCAATCTGTGGTGTTAATATAATTCATATTTCATAATCTAAGGGGAGATGGTATGGCCTAAATATTTAGACATGTTGTGGATCAGCCACATCAACTTGCCCAGTGTTTGATTGTTTTTTGCTATGTTGGTTTTGTTTTATTCTCTTTTCTTTTCTCTCTCCTCTATCTACTCACCCCAACCGGTTGGGTTTTTCCTCTATAATAATAATGATAATAATAGTAAGGTCTAAAATGTCCTGAGATGACTTTTGTTGTGATTTTCGCTATACAAATAAAACTGAGTTGAATAGAAATCACTTTCTCATTGTGAGAAGGATATCAGAAACTAAATCCAAACCTGAGAGCTCGTTCTTTTGTTGCCATGCTGCCAAAAGGATACTTAGAAATAAATCTTGTAAGGCACATAACAGTGTGCTACTGGATCTTTCTAAGAATTTCTCTCTACAAACAGAAATTGGTAGATTATTACACATAGGCCAGAAAGCAAATAGCAAGTGCAGCATTTGTCCCTGTATGACCTGAGGTTAAATAGTACCAGCTGTCTGCTGTTTTGGAATGCTGTGTCACACTAGAAAACATCAGTGAATAGTAAAGTTAAAACAGAGTTTAATCATTTTCAAAATACTCTATAAACAACTAGTTTTGATTAGGTTGTAATATGGTAATTAAAATGCATTCAATAAAACATGCCAGAGACAACAGGAAGCTGACTTGATAAGAGTGCAAAGGATTCAGGCCAATTCAGTCAGTTTAAAGTTTATTGCAATTTGTGTAAATTGTGATTGATGGTTCCTAAGCACATTATATACTGCAGTACTTGGTTATTCTCTGCCACTATTTAATGAGTATCAGTAATAACAATGCTTCTGATCTTGCTGTCATGAAAATTTTATGAAGATTTTGCTCTATACTTTACTCGTGAGCTGTCTGATTGTTGTCACTTACAATACCAGTGACTTTTCTGAGTGGGCTACCTGAAGAAATCCTTTTAAAGGGAGGAATCATAGTTTCCACTGTTTATGGGTAGATAGGATCAATTAAAAGTGAATATACATACAGTAATGACACTTCTGTTTTATTGTAACATTTTACTAAATAAAATGATGTCCAATGGTGGATAAAATTCAAAGGAAAGTAAGCAAAATAGTAGACAGGAAATATAGCAGATCTCCAGGGGCTATTGTAACTGAATACCATTAGTCCCAATGGCTAGCAAGTTACCAATTAGCCAGTTACAGCAGTTCACCAACTAGCCCTACAAGTGTGGGCATTAGCCACGTCACTAGACACGATAGGACTAGCTGTTTCATAAAGATGTGCAGATTAATCCCACCGTGCCACTTTTTGGTTTGACCAGGCCTTTACCTAATAATAATGCCTTGTTATATAGAGAATATTAGTAGTGCAGGCAAAAAATATATTGTTATATGTTTTAAATGTATGTATTGATTTGGCAGGTGTGTCAGTGCAATTACATATTTATGCCTCAGCACCAGCGATAGCCTCAGCTGAACGTATTATGTTTTCAGATTGTCTGTCTGTCCATGCCGCCCATGCTTGTGAACATGATATGTCAGGAACATTGATGAACTGTTTAAATTTGGGAGGTCAAAGGTCAAGGTCAGTGACCTCACATCTGTCCCATTCCTGTGAATTTGACTGGTTGGCAGAGCCAAACAATCGCGAAGTGTTGTATATGCCCTACTTGTACATACACGAATAAAAAGTCAATATAGAGATTAATACTGTGGTATAATTACAAATCTGAGGAGAGCTCCATAACAATTACAAGTGTCCTCTGCAAAGGTGCCCTGGTTGAAGTAATACAATTCACATTTTCAAATCTACTGTTAAATGACCAAAATTGTACATTCCTTTTCACAGAAATAAGTTTAAATTTACCGTGAGACCATATTCTGACCATTCTAATCCTTATGAAGGGTATGGTAGACACAGCATTTGGTAATTCTGTTTTTATGTATTTAGTCTTTCATTCGTTTTGATGCAAATCAGCAGAAGGCAGTTTCTATTGTGTGGGATTTGTTCAAAGAACTTGGCTGATGTAGTCCATCTGCACAGTGAGGATGGAGTTGTGGCTTGTCTGTTTTCTGCACAGACTGGAGCCTGCGAAGAGTAAGGAGAAATAACACTGCCTGGCAGTTTTACCTCTTCTGTCATTATGCATGAACAAGGACGCAGTGATCTGAATCCTGCACACTTTTGCTAAAAATTATAGAATTGTAAGAGAAGTGTTCTCAGGTCAGTGTGAGGTCTGCACCTCAGAGCTGAGCCATGGTGGTGGTAGGTGCTGAGTCAGTCCAGGTTAGCTGAAATCTATCTTGATGAGATAAGCCAGTGGCTAATTAACCTGGTCTTCTAATCTCTGCCGCTGAGTCGCTTCACTTCAGCACTGCAACAGATCTGTCCAAACGGTGCTGCACTGTGTCGACCTGCAAATTGCATTTTGGGCACTGTGTGCTTAAATTAGTATCCATTGTTCTGTATTTCATATTGAATGTGATGAAGCACAGAGCTTGAGGAACAAACTGTGTAACTGCCATCAACATAAGGAAAGACAAAACCGTTGTGGCCTAGCTACTTTCCTGTTGTGCTGTGTTTTGGCCCCAACAAATGCAACCCCCTGTGCTGTTTAAAGCAGGGCTTTTTCACTGTGACTACAGCCTAAGGTTTAGCAGCTGCAGCTTGCCTCTAGCTTTGGTTGAGTAATCTCCATTTCTTGTGCAACATGTAGTTCTGTAAGCTTGATGACATGGGCGGTATCTACTTTAAGGCCATGTGACACAGCTAACATGATAGCTGTCTCCAATTTGAATTCTGGTTCTTCCTGTTGATCAGTGGTGTAGAATGTTGAACTCGGTGAGAAGGTTTGGTTTAAGTTTACACTAACAGTGGTGAGCCCACTGAAATGAATTGATCTGGGGTTTGAGGTTGCACTGATTTAGTAAATGCTGGTGTGACTGAGGCCTTAGTCAGTGATATTAGCAATGTCTAATTTTCTTACACAGTGTGTAAGAAAATTGTAAAAATTGTGGATCATTGTAAAAATTGCTGTAAGGAAATAGGTATTAGATGAAGAAGTGACAGGTGCTTTATGCTGTTTGAACAAATGTCTAAAATGTAGCAATTCTACCATTTTATCCAAATTTCCTAGTAGTGCTGTAGGAACACAATCTGTTTTAATAATGCACAGATCATTCTATTTTTCTTGTCCATTTTAAATACGTCATGCAGAAATTCACAGTGTTGGCTGGAAAAAGTATGTAAACTCCTAGGCTAATGACATCAACAAAAGCTAACTGGAGTCAGCAAGCCTGGAGTCCAGTCAATGAAAGTAGATTGAAGGTGTGGGTTAATGCTAATCTGAAAGAACATGCAAACATTTTGAGTTGATTCACAAGATTCACAAGAAGCATCTGCTGATGTGAACCATGCCTCACAAACAAGATCTCAGAACTTTAGTCAAGAACATTTGGTTTACATAAATCTGGAAAGGGTTACACAGAGTTTAGGTGTTCATCACTCCACACTTCTACAATTAAATGGAGATGGTTTAGTTCTTTGGCTACTGTACATAGAAGTGGGTTCCCAGCTAAGATTACTCCAAAGGCTGGAGCTGGTTACCATCTTGTTTATACGCCCCTGAATTTTGCCCAAGAGCACCCAGCTCTATTGGCAAAATGTTTAGTGGAATGATGAAACTAAGGCTGGGTTGTTTGGGAAGCATGTATGGTGTTAAAAGGGCACTTAAAAACAATGTGAAAACATCATCCCAAAGGTGTACGGTGGAGACAGCATCATAATATGGGGCTGCTTTGCTGTCTCTGGGGCTGGACAGCTCCACATTATCATGGGAAAAAGGAATTCAAGTTTTTCCAAGGTATTTTCAAGGATAATGTCAGGGTGGCTGTCCACAAGTCACACACATATTGTTAGGGTTGGTGTCTCACCAGGAGGTGAGAGAGAGAAAGAGGAGTCAGGGTGCAAACTCAATATGCTAGCAGGAAAGTGTCTTTATTACAAAATATATTCAGATGGGAGAAGACAAAGTCAATGGGGTTAATGTGGTCTGACCAGGGTTGAACAGTGGAGGCTGAATAGGCAGGAGAGTGGCAGGAACCAGGAGGATCAGAGGACCAGGACGGGCAGGTGAGTTAGCTAAGGGGTTGGAGACGGCGACACAGGGTTGAAGATGCAGCGGCGTAGAGGAGAAGCGTGCGGGCTGCACGTGCACTCTTTCGTGCGAGAACAGATGAGCAGCGCCAGTGATCTCGGGTGGAATGAGTGGAGATGGCTGAACTTGCAGCAGAGAGCAGCCGCTGGCGTCAGCGTGATGAGTATTCAGGTCCACAGTTGGCAGGTACAGTGCCTTGCGAAAGTATTTGGCCCCCTTGAACTTTGCGACCTTTTGCCACATTTCAGGCTTCAAACATAAAGATATAAAACTGTAATTTTTTGTGAAGAATCAACAACAAGTGGGACACAATCATGAAGTGGAACGAAATTTATTGGATATTTCAAACTTTTGTAACAAATAAAAAACTGAAAAATTGGCCGTGCAAAATTATTCAGCCCCCAGAGGTCTGTTTAAAGCGCAGAGAGCATCATGAAGAACAAGGAACACACCAGGCAGGTCCGAGATACTGTTGTGGAGAAGTTTAAAGCCGGATTTGGATACAAAAAGATTTCCCAAGCTTTAAACATCCCAAGGAGCACTGTGCAAGCGATAATATTGAAATGGAAGGAGTATCAGACCACTGCAAATCTACCAAGACCTGGCCGTCCCTCTAAACTTTCAGCTCATACAAGGAGAAGACTGATCAGAGATGCAGCCAAGAGGCCCATGATCACTCTGGATGAACTGCAGAGATCTACAGCTGAGGTGGGAGACTCTGTCCATAGGACAACAATCAGTCGTATACTGCACAAATCTGGCCTTTATGGAAGAGTGGCAAGAAGAAAGCCATTTCTTAAAGATATCCATAAAAAGTGTCGTTTAAAGTTTGCCACAAGCCACCTGGGAGACACACCAAACATGTGGAAGAAGGTGCTCTGGTCAGATGAAACCAAAATCGAACTTTTTGGCAACAATGCAAAATGTTATGTTTGGCGTAAAAGCAACACAGCTCATCACCCTGAACACACCATCCCCACTGTCAAACATGGTGGTGGCAGCATCCTGGTTTGGGCCTGCTTTTCTTCAGCAGGGACAGGGAAGATGGTTAAAATTGATGGGAAGATGGATGGAGCCAAATACAGGACCATTCTGGAAGGAAACCTGATGGTGTCTGCAAAAGACCTGAGACTGGGACGGAGATTTGTCTTCCAACAAGACAATGATCCAAAACATAAAGCAAAATCTACATTGGAATGGTTCACAAATAAACATATCCAGGTGTTAGAATGGCCAAGTCAAAGTCCAGACCTGAATCCAATCGAGAATCTGTGGGAAGAACTGAAAACTGCTGTTCACAAACGCTCTCTATCCAACCTCACTGAGCTCGAGCTGTTTTGCAAGGCGGAATGGGCAAAAATTTCAGTCTCTTGATGTGCAAAACTGATAGAGACATACCCCAAGTGACTTACAGCTGTAATCGCAGCAAAAGGTGGCGCTACAAAGTATTAACTTAAGGGGGCTGAATAATTTTGCACGGCCAATTTTTCAGTTTTTTATTTGTTAAAAACGTTTGAAATATCCAATAAATTTCGTTCTACTTCATGATTGTGTCCCACTTGTTGTTGATTCTTCACAAAAAATTACAGTTTTATATCTTTATGTTTGAAGCCTGAAATGTGGCAAAAGGTCGCAAAGTTCAAGGGGGCCGAATACTTTCGCAAGGCACTGTAGGTGAATGCAGCGGGAACGTAACAGAAGTATTGCACACAAGACTGGTCCAAGGAGTTGCTGGACTGGAACAAAGCGTGGCGTGGCCGCATCGAACGTAAACTGCAACCTTAACATCAGTGATTTGGTGATCAGGGAGCGTCTTCCGGTGCTGGAAGGTGATCATCGGGTTATGCGCCTCAGCTGTGTCACATCCCGTGAGCTGTTGATCAAGGGATGCACCTCAGCTGTGTCACTGAGCCTGCAGGATGAGAGAGCGGGAGAGAGAAAGAGGAAGAGAGGCAGGTAGCGCCGAGCAGACCTGACACATATTCCTTTGCCATCTTATTCAAATGAGCAGACTGAAGAGGAAGATAGCTGGGTGAGTACTGGTCAGGTGCTGGTCCCACACTTTCTTCCCATTGTAGTCTCCTACTGCAGGTTGGGCCAACCAGTCAGACTTTAAGAGTAAACAAAAATAGCCACATCATGCACATACACCTTTTAATTAAGTCTTTTAACCAACTAAGAGAGAAAGCACATGCACAGAAAAAAGTGAAACCTAAAGTTATTTAATAATTATGCTGTGTTATTCAGTGCCACGTCCATTTATTAGCACAAGGAACTATATTGCGCAGTGGAGCCTGACACTCCATTTAATTTCTTTGGTTGTATAATAAATTAAACAAAAAATGAATGATACATTACTAAACAGTCTTTTTTTCAGTCACATTCAGTGCATCCAGAAAGTATTCACAGCTCTTAACTTTTTCCATATTTTGTTAGGTTACAGCCCTATTCGAAAATGGATTCAATTCATTGTCTTCAAAGTTCTACAAACAATACCCCATAATGACAATGTGAGAAAGTTTGTTTCAAATCTTTACAAATTTATTAAAAATAAAAAATGAAAAAAATCACGTGTACATAAGTATTCACAGCCTTTGACACTCAAAATTGAGCTCTGGTGCATCTGGAGACCTGGCTCAGCAACTCGATCGTGGACAGTGCGATTCGAATACCGGGTTTCCAGGTGTTTAGAGCGGCTCATGTAAAGGAGCTTTGTCATGCCAAAGAGGAGGCTTACAGATGTGGGGACAGGACTCTGTACAGCCAGGCAAGGAACACACTGACAATTGGGTTCAAGTCTGGGCCACTCAAGGACATTCACAAAGTTGTCCTGTAGCCACTCCTTTCAAGTCAAGTCACGATTCTTATTTGCCATTTATCGCTCCTTTCAAGCCAAGTCAAGTCAAGATTCTTATTTGCCATGTATCTATAAACACAGTCTAGGCATATAGGAATTCTTGTGCAGCCTTTGTTATCTTGGCTGTGTGATTAGAGTTGTTGTCCTGTTGAAAGATGAACCATCACCCCAGTCTGCGGTCCAGAGCACTCTGGAACAGGTTTTCATCAAGGATGTGTCTGTACTTTGCTGCAGTCATCATTCCCTTGATCCTCCCAGTTCCTGCTGCTGAAAAACATCCACATCCCCACAGCATGGGGAAGCACACCATGCTTCACTGTAGGGATGGTATCCTTCTCTCTCAAGCCCTCAGTTTGGCCGGACGGTCCACTCTAGGAAGAGTCCTGGTGGTTCCCGAGCAGTGCCTGGTTTCATCCAGACATGACGCTTGGCATTCAGGCCAAAGATTCCATCTTTGTTTTATCAGACCAGAGAGCTTCCATTGGGACCTTCAATGCTGCAGAAAGTTTTCTGCACCCTTCCCAAGATCTCTGCCTTCATACAATCCTGTCTCGGAGATCTACAGACAATTCCTTGTATTTCATGGCTTGGTTTGTGCTCTGACATGCACTGTTAACTGTGGGACCTTATACAGTATAGACAGGTGCATGCCTTTCCAAATCATGTCCAATCAACTTAATTTTTCAAAGGTGGACTCCAATCAAGTTGTAGAAACATCTCAAGAATGATCAGTGGAAACAGGATGCACCAGAGCTCAATTTTGAGTGTCATGGCAAAGGCTGTGAATACTTATGTACGTATGATTTTTTTTTCATTTTTTATTTTTAATACATTTGCAAAAATTTCAAACAAACTTTTTTCACATTGTCATTATGGGGTATTGTTTGTAGAATTTTGAGAACAATAGTGAATTAATAATTTAATCAATTTTTGAATAAGGCTGTAGCATAACAAAATGTGGAAAAAGTTAAGCGCTGAATACTTTCTGGATGCACTGTAAATGGGAATATCTTACTATCACTATCCTCTAATCAAGTTGAAAGGGTTAATGTGGTTACAAAAACCTGTCTATTTACTGTACATATCCAGCAGACACAGAGCAATATAGATCTGGAGTTGTGTTTGAGGCACTCTTATGAATTTAAGTTGCTAGATGTTCCTTTATGTTCAGCTGCTAGTCTCCAACTTTTTCTGCCTGCTTTTTTGGAGCTGAGTAGGTAGTGTACAGTGGGTATAGCCCAATAGTTCAATTATAGGACCCTACCGAAATGTGTTGCACCAAGTAACGCGCTTCACGGGTTCTGTGTTTGTTTCCACTACACTCAACCTGCTATGGAGGTGGATTCCTGGAGCTAAATTTCAGCACCCTTTCAGTCACCGGTGTTTCGTTAAATGTCCGTATCTTCACTCCTCAAGCATTAGCATTACAAGCACCGTGTGTAAACACAGCTGACTGCATGTGTGAGAGGGGAGCAGCCCCTCCCTCCTTTAAACAGAGACCGACAGAGAAATTTCTGTGTAAAAACAAACCAGGATGGTCCATGTCAACCCTGGAGGCTATGCTTGGTGAGGGTTAAGAGGAAGTATAGGGTACACTGCTCCTTAGGTTCTAGTAGTGGAAACACAGCAAGTGTCACTGAAGGCAGCTGCCTGCTAAAAACAAAACAATGATTTGAAAGACACTAAAATGCTCCACAAAGCTCAGGTAAACTCGGAGTCAGGTGATACCAACTTAGGTCCATTGTCAATATAAAAAACATTGATTAATGGGGCTTTAAGCTCTGTTTTATTAGTGGTTTGTACTGTATCTTACTACTTTCACCTTAGAGTCCAGACCATGAGTATGTTGCTCATGGAGAACTTATTTTGAATAAAACTGTTCTTGCAGTTTGGGTTCTCTGTGTTAAAAGGCCTATATCACCCACACAATTCTTTCCATATTGACACAAAACTACTGAAATTAAAGCTGAGAATTGTCACTTTAATGTACTTTACTAGTATCCAATATTAGATTTCATATTGAATCCACTGAAGCACAGGGCCTGTAGAACAAACGATATGTAACTGTCTGAATACTTTTTGTTGTAGCTAACTACTTCCACTGAACAGCTTTTATCTTTACTGGCTACATTTTCAAAATAGCTTCCTTAACTTCACCAACAAAAATATTCTCTCAGCTGTTGCCTCATTTACATGTCTATAGAGTGTAGTAATGGCACATGTTGGCGAGTAGGGTGCTACAGTATGTATGAGTGAGACTAGTAGGGTTTATCAGTACAGTCGTGTTAGCGAAGAACAGCTTATGCCTCTTATGGCTTTTCATTGTTTTTGATTATCACACGGTTAGCTGCTCTCAACTGTTCTTCTGTGTTCCAGTACAGATACTGTCAGCACAGCTGCAGATAAGATCAGAGTGAACACACACGCTGCAGGTAGTGTACTTTCCACGCTAGGTTTCCTGTGTTTGAGTGTATTCAGTGCCTGTTGTGACAACAATCATACAGCCATGTCCCATCCACATGTAGGATAGAGAGCCAGTCAGCAGGCACTTAAAGCCTTTGGTTTGTTTGCCAGGTTTTTTTTAAACCTCACCCCCTTGCTGTTTTTCTGAAGTGTTGTCCATCTGCTGAGTCTCGGATGGCAGATGATTAATGGTTCACACCACCTGGTGGAACTTTTCCTACCACTGTTACCAAGCACCATGGTGAAAGAGGAAACGATGGAAGTCCTCCTAAAGCCCATAGAATTTTTAGGTGATTATGCTGTGTTTCTGATGGAATACATTTTTTGTGTAGAAAAATTACAAATTGATGTATGGCCTACAGTACCTGTTGGAGTACCACATCTAGGGGGCACTAAAGTCATGGATTTTACAATTCTGCACATAGTAGCTTTAAAATAACCAAGTTGTAGTTTTCTGTACTTTTAGAATGTAAGAGTTTGAGGAAAAGGTTTGTGTGCTTTGTTTTTGAGATGAAACGATCTCCCACTCTCATCTTTGTGTGTTAATGCTACAGTCAAGAAATCTAAGCATAACAAGGAAAAAGGTCAGAGTACTGTAATACCCCAGTTTTTTTATCGGACAGCTCTGAATAACGAAGGAGTCCGTCTTTCTTCATTTAGTGCTGATTTATTTTAAACCACAAGTAAAAGTTACAAACACGACGCGGGTTGCTCCCCCGCCAGAGACACACACACACTGGCTCCTGGAGAAAGGCGTTCCTGGCCACACAAAGCCTAATACATTTATAAGTTTTGGGCTAACCCCTTACACAAAAAGCTTACAGAACCCCAGATGAAGTCAGTCCGCAGACTCCATCTCTTATCTAGAGCTCCACATGCTTGGAGCCACTGCACTTTACCTAGTCATAACAAAATGAGGAAACTCAATGTGTGTGTATGTTGTCACGTGGTGCGTAGCTAAAACATTCAGTCATTTATTCAGACATAATATTCTAACACAAGATTTAATACAAGAAAACAATTGGTGCCATGGTTCACTTTTCAGAATCAGCATTCTGTCTGCTAACCTTGAAACAAAACAGACTAGAGCAGACTTTGAATCTTACTAAATTGCATTACTAACACATTGAGGTCTAACAATTACTAATATCTAACAGTACAGTAAGGTCAGAGTCGTAAAGGTATGGACAGAGGAGGCAATTGAGCAGCTGAGGGACTGTTTTCACACCACAGACTGGGACATCCTCTGCAGTCCTCATGGAGAGGACATAGACGGCCTCACACACTGTGTTTTGGATTACATAAACTTCTGTGTGGAAAATACTGTACTATCCAGGAGAGTACGGTAGTGTGTACTGAGTGAGAGCGCCCAGTTTCCATTGATAGTAGGTGAATACCAATTCCCCTAACTGCATAAACATTTCCCTCACTTGCGTATTTTCTTTGCGTCTTAGTTCATAATATGTAAGGAAAATATGCAAGAAAAAACTGTACAGAGAGAGGAACTGAGGAAACATCTTTAAACTGACATGAGATATCCTTTCCTCTGATCATTCATGGAAGCATCCAGTCACAAAGTGATTTATGATAAAAGAGCATGTCAGTCCGTAACAAACTTCCATGAAGGATGCACTGCCGTCCTTCATCGTGGTGGACCGCAACGACCTCCGGTTTGAGCAAGGATTGAGGACTGGGGAATGACATAATAAGGGATTCGCCTAATGAATGGGCAGCTGTGCCTGGCCCAGGCATTTGTACTTTCACCACAAGAGGGCTCACATACAGTCAACAGCCTTTCTAACACTCCCAATAGTGAGGAATTAATTTTTAAAAATTCCTGCATCAGTTGATCCGTAGGCCATATCCTACCTATCTAAAAAAAATTCCATCTACCATTCATTACCCTTTGAGTTATGCTGTTAACAAACAAACCAACAAATGCCAAAAACATTAGCCCTGACCGTGGCACAGGTAATTATGCATAAAGTTTTAGCTGTGAGATGGTGACCAATGAAACTACCATGATGTGAACAATGAGACGCTTTTACCACAGAAGACACGCATCTTGTTAAACTGCAAAAACAAAATCCACTCACAATGATACAGTGATGCTATCAAGTGGTGCTTTGATTACCTTAAATACCCTCTTTGGCCAACTCTGGCTTACAGAGAATAAGAAATTAGACATAGCCAAACTTTATTTTATTCAAGTTGCAAGAATCAAAATCGGTGCAAAAACACCAAAATACTTTTTTTTTTATCTACCTAAAAATAGTCACGGTGTTGACAGTTTTTGTCATGCCTTGTGACTGTGTTCTTCCTGACAAGAAACTCAGTTTCCTGTTTTACAGCCCTCGTGCCCCAAATTGTCAGCACTTTTTTCAGAGAAGAGCAGTGCAGAAAGAGAAGGAGAGGAGCTAATTTGATTGGTCTTGCTAATGCCTGCCCTCTGAAAGACCCACCTTGTCCTTATCCCAGTCAGTTTTCAACTTGAGAATGTGCCTGCCTTTGTAAAAAGGAAAGTGAAGATTAAGTGATTCTAGGCACTTGTGCTCGTGCATATGCTCATAGGGGCTTTTGTCTATGTGTGATAGACTGAGGTGGGGTGATGATGTGCATCCAGGTTGGTCGATATTCAGTGAACTGATCAATAAAATGATGATTCATAAATCCCATTTAATAGCATGGAGTGCAGGATGTGCTCATTCATCGGCTGGAGGAGAATGTAGTTAAGGACAGTAGATAATGAACACAGTACCCTGGCATCTCTCCAAACGGCAGATTGGATGGAGAACAGTGACAAGCTCCATATACAGTGAGAGCTGTGAAGACCTCTGGTTAACAGGGTGTGGAGTTTTTGAGCTTTGGCCAAGCAGTTGTTGATTAGCTTGCAGCCCATTCAGGAGAACTTAACTTAATGTGTCACATTGGTATTTATCAGCAAGGAGAACACAGTGAAGGAAAAAATAACAGATTTTAGTACAACACCACTGAATTTTGTGGTGGAGCTGCCTTCAGTGAAAAGCATTTTGGGAGGTATTGGGCTTGAATGGATGTAGTCTAACCTGTTCCTGGCTTTTATTTCTTATACATTTCAGATTTATTTTGTGCCTAGTTAGATTTATGTGGTTATAAAAACAAACACATTATCATTAAAATGAGGACATGCATAAGCTCTGTGTGGGGGTAGTGTTGGTCTACCAGGTAAAGTGTAAGACAGGATGGTTTCTGCCCAGTCACTCAATTGTATGTGGATTATGCTAAATGTAAAAAAGTACTGTATTTAATACAGTTGCTACGGAAAGTTTTCAGAACCTTTAAGGTTTCCATATTTTATTATATTGCAGATTCTAGAATGGATTGTTCTTTTTTGTCTTCATCAGTCTTTACATACTGTAATAATAAACTATGATAAAGTGAAACCAGATTTTGGAGTGTTTTGTAAATTAAAAATAAAAGAAATATCCAATTTACATAAGTATTAAGACTCTTCATATAGTACTTGGTTAAAACACCTTTGGCAGCAATGACAGCCTAAGGTCTAAAAATCTCTGTACAGTTATACTGCAGCACTAAGCATGATTTTAGCCATTAGTATAAAAATAATGTACTTACCTGGTTTGAGTATACTGTGTTTGTCTTACACAGCCACACAAAAAATATCTGTAATTTTAGGAGCTGAATTTTAAAAGAATTTCTTAAGTGGTCAGACAATTGCCTCAAACAATAGAAAACCAAACTGTATAATCCTGAAATTGATATGAAACTACAAGAACCATCCAGACTGGTATTACTGGTATTTTTCATCAAACAAACTTTTTAGAATCAGAATAATCTTGGATTTACCAAGTATGTTGACCACATAAGGAATGTGACTCTGGTACAGTGGCTCTCAGTGTGCTTTTTAAGGCAAAAGAAAAAAGTATGTGCATTTAAATAAGGAAAAAATGAAAAGACAAACAATAGTAAGTCTAAATATGTATACCCAAGTGAAAGAAGAGAAGAACTTTGTGACAAGTATGTACAATGGTTATATTTATAAAATATTGCACTTGCGAGTTTGCTCTATTCTGTTACACAGACAAACATGGGTTAAGTGTTCATCAGAGTGATGACCCAGGGAAAGAAACTGTCCTTGTGTCTGGTTGTCTTGGTGCACAGTGACGTGTAGTGCCATCCAGAAGGGAGGAGTTCAAACAGATTGTGTCCAGGGTATGAGGGGTCTGCAGTGATCCTCTCCACCCTTCTTTTGATCCATGAGATGTACAGGTCCTCCATGGAGGGCAGGCTGGTACCAATGATTCTTTCTGCAGTCCTGACTGTCTGCTGGAGTTTGTTTCTCTCCTGTTTGGTTGCTGAGACAAACCAGACAGATGGAGGTGCAGAGAACAGACTTGATGACTCCTCTGTAGAACTGTATCAGCAGCTCCTGGGGCAGGTCGAACTACCTGAGCTGGCGCAGGAAGTACATCTTCTGCTGTGCCTTCTTGATGATGGTGCTGATGTTGGATGACCACTTCAGGTCCTGGGAGACAGTGGATCTGCTGTGTATACCTGGAACCCCGGTATCTGTATTGTGCTGTCCAAGATGGAGTAACTGAGCCAAGTCTCCGTGAAGCATAGAGCAGCAGAGCATGAGGTGTCAGAGTTTGTCTCGTTGACGAGGAGTTCATCCATTTTGTTGGCTAGAGAACAGGTCCCTCTCTATCGTAGTTCTGCTTTCGACACCACTGATCACAACATCTTACTACAGAGACTTGAAATGTTATTGGGATTAAAGGAACTGCATTAAGTTGGTTCAAACAGTTTGTGTCCAGGGTGTGAGGGGTCTGCAGAAATCCTCTCTGCCCTCCTGTTGAGCTGTGAGGTGTACAGGTCCTCCATGGAGGGCAGGCTGGCACTGATGGTTCTTTCTGCAGTCTGAACTGTTCACTTGAGTCTGTTGTCCTGTTTGGTTACTGAACCAAAGCAGACAGTGAGGATGAGCAGAGAACAGACTTGATGATTCCTCTGTAGAAATGTATCAGCAGATCCTTAGGTGCAGTCACTGGTGTAGAAGAGCAGCAGGGAGAGCACACGTCTCTGGGGGGTGCCTGTGCTGATAGTCCAGGTGCTTGATGTGATTTTCCCCAGCCTCACCTAGCTGCCTAGCTGCTTCTTGTTTGCCACAAAAGTTGGTGATCCACTGACAGGTGTGGGCAGGCACAGTGAGCTGGGTGAGTTTGAAGTGGACGATGTCTGGGTTTGATGGTGTTGAAAACTGAGCTGAGGTCCACAAAGAAGGCCCATGCATAGGTCTCTGGGGAGTTCAATTCAATTTTACTTGTATAGCGCCACATCACAACAAACATGGTCTCAGGACACTTTACAAAGTAAGGTCTAGATCTTACTACTATTATTATTATTATTATTATTAATTATTATTGAGGAAATTCTTTCATTATAGAGGAAAAACCCAACAAATTCCCCTTGAGCAAGCACTTGGCGACAGTGGGGAGGAAAACCCCTTGACTGTGTGGGGTGAGTGGATAGAGGAGAGAGAAAGGAATGGAAAAGCAACAAGATACAACAACAAATAAATGCCCTGGCCCTGGCATGTGGCTGGTGACTGCTCATCAGAAACGTACAGCTCCACAGCCAAGGCTACCTGCAGAAAGATACAGAGAGAGAGGAGACACACAGTTAGTGATGCGTAATGGCAACATATACAGAGGGGAGAGATGGACTCAGAGCATCATGGGCAGCATAAAGACATGCTCGAAGTTTGACCAACTGATCTGATTCATCTGGGTTCATAGATAAATATAACTGAGTATCATCTGCAAAGCAATGGAAATGTATGCCATGTTTCCTGATAATATTGCCTAAAGGGAGCATGTATAAAATGAAGAGAATTGGACCTAACACAGAGCCTTGTGGAACGCCGTGACTAACTTTAGATTGTGTGGCAGATTCATCATTAACATAACAAATTGGAACCTTTCTGATAAATAAGATTTGAACCAACTTAATGCAGTTCCTTTAATCCCAATAACATTTCAAGTCTCTGTAGTAAGATGTTGTGATCAGTGGTGTCGAAAGCAGCACTGAGATCTAATAGGACAAGTATAGAGAGAAGTCCTTTGTCTGAGGTTTCATGGGGGCCAGTTGTTCAGCACAGACTTGCAGGCAGGAGGGAGTCACACCATCTGGCCTCCAGTACTCCAGTACTACTGTGAGGAACCTTGGAGTCATTTTTGACCAGGATATATCCTTTAAATCACACATAAACCTAGTCTCTAGAACTCGCTTCTTTCACCTGCACAATATTGTGATAACCAGGAGCATCCTGTCTCAAAGTGATGCTAAAAAACTGGTCCATGCTTTTGTTACTTCCAGACTGGACTATTGTAAACTCTTTACTATCAGAATGTCCCAGTAAGTCCCTAAAAAGCCTCCAGTTAATCCAAAATGCTGCAGCCAGAGTACTGACAGGAACTAGCAAGAGAGATCATATCTCTCCCATATTAGCTTCTCTCCACTGGCTCCCTGTAAAATTCAGAATAGAATTTAAAATCCTTCTCCTAACATACAAAGCCCTTAATGACAAGGCTCCATCGTATCTTAAAGACCTCGTAGAGCCTTATCATCCAAACAGAGCACTTTGCTCTCAGAGTGCAGGTTTACTTGTGGTTCCTAGAGTACACAGAAGCAGAATGGGCGGCAGAGCCTTTAGCTATCAAGCTCCTCTCCTATGGAACCAACTCCCAGTCTCAGTTCGGGAGGCGGACACCCTCTCTACCTTTAAGATTAGACTTAAGACGTTCCTTTTTGATAAAGCTTATAGTTAGGGTGATATAATATTGTTGTTTGACAGTGGTGCGGTGGGTAGAGCAGACATCTCCCATCCTGAAGTTTGAAGGTTTGAATCTGTGCCTGCAGTCCACATGTGGAAGTGTACTTGGGCAAAACACTGAACCCCCCCAAGTTGCCCGTGATGGCGGCGCATATGCACACAGCGGCCCAGGGCCCTCGGCTCCCAACAGAATTTCATTGTACGTGTTACAATAAAATAAAGCTTCTTTTTCTATTGTTAATTATTACTGTATATGTACTAGTAATATCATACATTATAGTGTTATGTATATAAATGGTGTGTGTGTGAGTCATGGTGTGTGAATAGTAGGCTATAAAATTCCCTTCTCACTCCTATGGGGCGGTGTTTGTGTTCCTCAACCTCGGGTCCTCTACCAGCACAAGCACAAACACGGAGATTAATGTGACAGAGGACTGTGGACAGAAACCAGAACTGCGGTCCGCAGTCTGACCCCAAATCCACAGAGTCCCAAAGGTCAAAGTGTTTATTTGTCATATACACAGTTAGGAAACGTGTTTCCCTGTACAATGAAATTCTTACTTTGCCGTCCACATGAATGCCACAAAATACAAATGAAATATAAAGTAGATAAATAAGTAACACAAAATCTAAGGCACTTTAAGCAGCAGATGCAGCAATATAATAAAAATATATAAGAATATAATAAGAATGTATGCTGCATGGGAGCAACATGTGCAGCAGTCAACAGTCAATGTGCAAACTGAGAATTGATGAGTTTAAATGTTTGACTATATATCAAGTTATTTATTGAAAACTAAGTGATAGGAATCATCACCAGCTTTGTGATTTATGTAGGATTTGATCCTAAACTCTGTGACAGTCAGACTGAAAGGAGTTTTCTTGTTATCAGTGTTTACATTCAGTCTTACACTATGTGTATCACTGAGGTCTAACAAATATGTGAATGGGTTTCAAATGTATTTATTGATAATTATCAATGTCAATCAGTATAAAAATGTTATGATCATTTTGGCCATGTACAGTCAGGCCTCAAAGGTCTGGTTAAAAAGAAGAGGTTGGGAATACCAGGTGTTGGCTTCCTCCATTGGGTGTGATTTGTTGGGAAGAAGTGCTGGATCTGACTCATTAGTAGTAATATCTACATTAGCTGGAGAGTGTCTTGTTAACAGCACTGGGCAAACTGACAGGTTATCCCAGGAAATGCAGTGCAAAAGCACCACAACAGATGGTACTGAAGAAAGACAAAACATAAGAATTGACATTTGCCACTTTGTTGTTTTTAATCATTGGATGCAGTGATTGGACGTTTTCCACATATTTTATCTCTGTCCACAGGGGTCAAATTCTCTTCTTCATTATACTGTATTGTGTGTATTCCTGGCTTTCTTCCAGGCTTCAAGTGCCCTGTGTGCTCCAAGTTTGTGTCCTCAGATGAGATGGACCTTCACCTGGTCTTGTGTTTAACCAAACCCAGAGTGACATACAACGGTAGGACTGACCATGGCTTTTTAAGTAACTGTAAATACAAATATTATTAAAAAGGCAAGTACATGCAGACCTTGTCAGTGTATGAGAAAACTGTAAGCTAATACACCTGTAATATAAATAATGTTGTATACACAAAGCTTCTCTACCTAAAACAAAAAGAAAACATGATTACACAGGCTACAGTACATTACTGTATAACGGATATGGATAGCAACTTTTGTGCTGTCACACTGAAACAAAAGCCTGTGGAAAAATATGAAATCTCACAAGAGAGAATAGATGCTGATATTCTCAGTGTAATAATGACACATTTCTTCAACAGGCTTATAATTACCCTAAAGATGATCATCACACTGAAAAAAAGACTCATGAAACTAAATAGTTAGCTCTGGTTATGTAACCTGATCCTCTGTTTGCAGTCTGTCTCCCTGTGAAATCTTGTGTAATCTTTCTGTAATATTTCCAAAACTGTAGTTGCTCCAACTCTGTGGTTGCCTGTGGGCAGCTGCTTGTTTATTTGTCACTGATCTGTTTTACTTTTATATATTCAGTGACATAACAGCCATGGTTAATGTGACTGGGGGAACATTTCATCACTCTGCTGAGTGTTTGCTGTTGTTTCCCCTACTGAAGTCCTCTGCCATTTGCTATTGAGACTCATTATTGACTTTTGCAAAGGTCATATCCCCACATGGAGACTGCAGGTAGCATGATACAGTCAGGTTTTATTGCAGATGTCACAGACAGCTGAGTCAAATCCTCCCACAACTGCAGAAAATGTCTCCAGTCAGACATGTAAAATGATAAAACTTTGTAGCTTGTTCATTTGCCTCTGCATTTTAATGCATTTAAGTATTTAATTGATTTTTAATCTAAACACATACATAGTCATTGTGATAAAAAATCCTTCAAATGTAGTTATTAAAGAATTTTGACCTTGTACTGAGTTGGGGCATTGTCCCGGCGCTGTGGTGGACTAACTATGTAACAGCATTGCTAGCTTTTAAATACCAATGAATAACAATGCCAATACCAGTCTGTCTAATAATCTAAACTATGCTGATAATATTGGCCATTTCTAGCTAACAGGAACTAACTGGCTGAATCTGCAGCAGCTGTTGACCTGACAGTTTAGGAGAGGCAGGGGGACATGACTGGCTGAAAGGTGAGAGGCTTGGGGCAACAGCACAGATATGAAAAGTGATTCATATCAAATACAATGTGTCATTAGGACAAATATCAGTTTGAAATAAACAAAGGCTTTTGAAATAAAAATGTCTATGATGAAAAGGGTATATCCAATAAAAGATTTCATGATAATGAGCTGAATTTTAATAATTAAAAAAAAAATCTTGATTAATTTATATATTTTACACAATGTATTCATATATTTTGTTATTTCATAGTGCATTTTATTTCATATTGAACCCTTTGGTGTTGCATAGTGTTACAGACATTTCTTTGAGAGAAGTATTTTTGAGTGACTGAGTATCACATGACCCACAGTTTCAGTTGTGGCTAATAGGACAAAATTACCTGAACAACAACAGCTGCGTAAGGTCGTGAAGAGGAACTGAAAGAGCTTGTCACTGCTGCTGATTTTTCCATAATAACCTCTTCAAGCATTTGCATATTTAGCTATGTTTACAACTGGTGTTTTGGAGCAGATACTAATTGTAATCCAGGATTCGGCCAGGATCCCCTTCGTGGATGTACTTTCTACAGATACACACAAGTACTGTGCACAAGCCAGTATGTGAGCAGTGCTGCTCATGTTGCAGCTGTGCCTGTGCATACAGTATACTGTATGTTGGTTAAAAAGTCTAACCTCAAGCAGTACTTTGAATGTGATGGCACTTCTAGGGATTCTTTCTGTTTTAGGATGATTCATTACAAATCACCTCATCCTCTGTTTCTTCTTCAGCATGGATGACCTACCTTTACTCTGTGTGTATAGAAACATGACAGCAGTGAATTTTGAAAACCTATTTCTCAGTTGGAAACCATCAAGGAAAATGAACACAATTCAGCAGACAACTGCATCTCTGCTGTGTTCATCTCGCGTCTTTATTTGAAATAATGTACTGAAGTTATTCTTCTGACTTTTTACAATAAGACTCAAGACATTTTAAGTTATACATGCACCCTTTCGTTGACATTTCCCTTTCTGCTGAATGTGTCTGGGCCAAGTCAAGTTTGTCTTTGGGTTAGCTGACTTCCTGTTGAGCTGCGACAGATTCCTCTTTCTGTCCACCAGTCATATGATGATCATGGTCTGATGACTTCCCTAGTATCGGTTAGACTGGTACACCATAGGATAAAAACAGACAAAACAAAAGAGGTGGTAACCTAACAAAGAGAGACACAAATCATGTCAAATTAGGTGCTGAACCACCATTTAGAACCAAAAATGTAAAATTAATACAAGATGGTTAGTGACATGTCTATAAAGGTATAGATACATAATAAAAGACAAACAGTTGAATCTGTGACACCTCTGATAAAATAACAAAAAAATTCCTTAGCTGCCACCACATGCAAGGAAAAAACATATCAAAATATATCAATTCCAAAATAAATATGTATAGATATAACTGTCAATAAAGGTCACCGTTACCTGGATGGCATATTATAGAGAATATAGTCATGATAAGCACTTAGGAATGTAAAAGAGAATAGGGTTGAATGTTGAAAAAGAACAGTAATGGCTGGAGCAGTACTCTGATTAGTCCACTAAAAGTAGAAATATTTGTCATATGAAAGCCATGTAGCATTACTTGGGTACTTTAATGCTCTCTCTCCTGTGCTGTCTAATGCATATATGGGACAATCTCTTCTTCTATTACTCTTCTCACCTCAAAAGCACAAAATTGAATCTGATATCTTAAATAGTTCTTACTCCCTTTTCCATGTCCGCGCAGATTCTCAGTCATCCAGGTCTTAGTAAGCTGAAAAAACATAGAAAAATCAACTGGACTAGATTTTTAGGTCTCATCCAAGAGGCTTCATCATCTCTGCCCGACTGGCATTAAGCCGGAGATATTTATTCCCAGTATCGGTGAGCGTCGTTACCTGTCTTTGGACCTTCACCTGTCGACCGACGCCTATTGTCCTGGTGGGTATATTTGGGCAGAGATCTCAAAACAGGATTGTAGATGGATGACAAGTTGTGTCTTAGTCCACCACCCCTATTTAGTGAGGGGTGTTTTATTTTTACAAAAATAGCCTCCTTGACTCCTCTCCCAAACCAGCGATGTTCTCTGGAGACGATCTGGACTTCACTGTCCTCAAAAGAATGCCCTTTGTCCTTCAGGTGGAGGTGGAGGTGGACTGCTGACTCTGGTCCAGTGGAGTTGGTCCTCCTGTGTTGGGCCATGCGTTTGTGAAGTGGCTGCTTAGTTTCACCAATGTACAAGTCATTACACTCCTGATTACACTTAATTGCATACACCACATCACTTTGTTTATGTCTGGGTGTTTTGTCCTTTGGGTGGACCAGTCTTTGCTGCAGGGTGTTCCCTGGCTTAAAGTTGACTGGGATATTGTGGTTGCGAAAGATCCTTTTTAACTTCTGTGATAAACCAGCCACATAGGGGATGACAGTGTTATCCCCTCTTGTTTCTGAAACACCACCGATGGGGATAAATATCTCCGACTCAACTCCAGTTGGGCAGGAATGATGAAGCCTCTTGGATGAGAGGTGAGATGTCTTTGACCTAAAAACCTAGTCCAGTTGATTTTTCAGCTTAGTCCCTTTTCCCTTTTTGAAAATCATGGCACCACATATGGCTGCCTTGGTTGCGTGCACTCTCATGTTTGTTGTTTTTCCTCATTGCCTTTGTCTTCTGCAACCCATCCCAGATTACCTTTACTGGAAAAGAGCTACTAAACATCAGACAACTCACTCCAAACACCTTTTCTCAGATATTTACTAATGCAAAAAGCTGTGTGGACATTCTGGTCAGAGGGGCAGCAGCCCTTTATGGGGCCTGGAGAAAACACCGGCAAGGGAAGAGAGCGGAGGACCTGGTTAAGTTACGATAGAGAGGGACCTGTTCTCTAGCCAACAAAATGGATGAACTCCTCGTCAACGAGACAAACTCTGACACCTCATGCTCTGCTGCTCTATGCTTCACGGAGACTTGGCTCAGTTACTCCATCTTGGACAGCACAATACAGATACCGGGGTTCCAGGTATACACAGCAGATCCACTGTCTCCCAGGACCTGAAGTGGTCATCCAACATCAGCACCATCATCAAGAAGGCACAGCAGAAGATGTACTTCCTGCGCCAGCTCAGGTAGTTCGACCTGCCCCAGGAGCTGCTGATACAGTTCTACAGAGGAGTCATCAAGTCTGTTCTCTGCACCTCCATCTGTCTGGTTTGTCTCAGCAACCAAACAGGAGAGAAACAAACTCCAGCAGACAGTCAGGACTGCAGAAAGAATCATTGGTACCAGCCTGCCCTCCATGGAGGACCTGTACAGTACATCTCATGGATCAAAAGGAGGGTGGAGAGGATCACTGCAGACCCCTCATACCCTGGACACAATCTGTTTGAACTCCTCCCTTCTGGATGGCACTACACGTCACTGTGCACCAAGACAACCAGACACAAGGACAGTTTCTTTCCCCGGGTCATCACTCTGATGAACACTTAACCCATGTTTGTCTGTGTAACAGAATAGAGCAAACTCGCAAGTGCAATATTTTATAAATATAACCATTGTACATAGTTGTCACAACAAGGCTACAGCCTGAGGAGAACGTGGTTGCAGCCCTGGTGGGATTAATTTAGCTATTTACAGTATGAATGTTTTGTGACCACGTGCGGTGTGTGAGATGAGACAGAGGTGATTCGATTTGTTGGACATGCGCTACAGAGTGGCTGGATGTTTGTGATTCGATTGCTTGTAACACAAGGAAGTAAATCATCTTATACTTGCATAGCACTTTTCTATGCTTTACAGCACACTCAAAGCGCTTTCAGACTATTTGGCCATTCACTCATTCACGAACTGGTGCTATCACCAGGAGCAACTGGGGGTTCAGTGTCTTGCTCAAGGATACTTTGACATGTGGACTGGACTGGACC
>NW_018127961.1:36522-40924 GCF_001952655.1 Monopterus albus
CCCGCTCTCCCCCCTGGGCCACGCCTGCCGAAGTGTGCGCGTACACATGCCCACACATGACCCTGAAGATCTGCAATCAGCAAATGTATGTTCCTCTCAGTTGTTTGCTTTCAGCTGTCCAAGGACAGGTCTGCACGATAACACAAAGACACACATGGGAGGCAACAGGGGTGTAGTGGGTAGAGCAGTCATCTCCCAACTGGAAGGCTGAAGGTTCGAATCTCGGTGCCTGCAGTCCACACATTGAAGTGTCCTTGGGTAAGACATTGAACCCCCTGTTGCCCAAGTTTTTCAGTTTAGTGGTCCTGCATTTCACACTTCTTAACCTCCGGCCAGAGGGTAGGGAGGCACACAGTCTGTGCTGGGGGTGAGTGGGGTCTTTGAGGATGGAGGAAGCTTGCCTACACACCCTGGAGTGGTAAATGCTCTGCAGACCAGTCCTGCCACTTTGCGGGGGTTGACCTTTTCCTCAGGACTGTGCGCACTTGGCCTGGTGAGGCTGTTAGTGGAGGGGAGGTGGGGGTTTGGGTGGTCTCAGTGTGTGTGTGTGCCTCCTCTCTGTGTTGTAGCTGGAGGTCTCAAAGCGGGTGTAGAAGGTGTTGAGGTCATCCGGCAGGCTGTCTGTGGAGCTGATGATGCTGGTGGTGGTCCTGTAGTCTGTGATGTGCTCACATCCATCCAGAGTCAGCAGTAGAATAGAAGCCATTCAGCTTCTCTCTGTACTGCCCCTTGGCCGCTGTGATGGCTTTTCTCAGTCTGTACTTCGCAGCTTTGTACTCCGTCTCATTGCCTGATCTGAATGCATGAGAGTGAGCCATCCATGTGGCGTACCTGACAGTTTATCCAGAAGAAAGCCTCTCACCCAGCGGGGTACATCCTGGACAGGTCAGCAGTCTATTACTGGGCTGACATGCAGACAGACAACCACTGACACTCACTCCTATGGGCAATTCAGTCGCCAATCAACCTAAGCTGCATGTCTTTGGACTATGGGAGGAAGCCAGAGCCGGAGTACCTGTGGAAAACCCACGCAGGCACAGGGAGAACATGGAAACGCCACACAGACGGGCCCTGAGTCAGTCAGGGAAGGAAATAAAATTGGAGAAATTATTTTCACACATTAGCAAGACAAGGCAAAGAGCATTACAGAGTTTATTTTGAGAAATCTGTAACAAAGTGTACTAATGTTTTTATCACTCACTCTACAAGAACAAACTTAGATAAGCATACATAATTAATACAGCTTCTGAGTTTATTTTATTTGATGCATTTCAAAAAGTTTCCATTGAAGACCCAGTGCTGCTGAGAAACAGCAATGAAAGTGATTCAAAAGTAAAACATTCATAACAGAATAATTAAATAATTTTCCATTAGCAGGCTAAGAAGCTGCTAAAGTGTGAGTTAGCGATATTCAGCAATGCCTGTCTGTTGTATGTTAGCAGTGCATGACATTTGTGCACTGCATAAAGAGTCAAAAACACAAAAAAGAAGAAAGCGAAGAAAAAGCCGGCATTCGAGAGTGGAACGTGCAAACACGTCTGCCTTGGTGGGTGCCATCTTGCAATCTGCCTCGGTTCAACCGGAAACAAATTCCTTGTGTGTAACATACTTGGCCAATAAAGGTGATTATCCTTATCCTTATTACTTCTTTAGACTTAATTAATGGGGGGCGACAGTGGTGTGGTTGGTAGAGCAGTTGTCTCCCAACCGTTCAAATCTCGGTGCCTAAAGGTCAACATGTCGAAGTGTCCTTGGGCAAGACACTGAGACCCCCAAGTTGCCTGTGATAGTGGCGCATGTGCACGCAGCAGCCCGGGGCCCTCGGCTCCAAATGAAATTTTATTGTACGCATCACAATGTTACAATGACAATAAAATAAAGCTTCTTCTTATTAGTCTAATCACTTGCAAACATCATACTGAGCAGTGTTTCTTCTTGATAAATGTAAGCTGATGTTAGTCAGGTATTAACTGTCTAAGTTGTCAGACCAGGTACTGTATATTAATATGTATCCTTGTTGCTCAGGACCTCAGTAAAAGGGGCCAAATGTCACTGACATCATTTGATTATTTCACACAGGAAATGATGTGAGGTGAAAATCTGCCCAGATTTCATATCAGTATGACCTGTTTACAATTATTTTCGCACTTTTCATGACCTCCCTTCTAAGTTATAACCTGGTGCAAAACAGACTGATGACATTGTCCTTGCAGTGGACACCCTAGCACTGTTGTAGTTGAATCACTAAAGTTCGAGTCTGAGTCGAGTCTCGAGTCCCCGTGGTTCCAAGTCACGAAAGGATAATCTGAGTTGAGTCTGAGCGGAATTCCCATTACTTCAGTCAGTCATCAAGTTCTACATTAAATGCAACTGAAACAGCTCTCACCATTTTATATTCCAAACTTTCTAACACTGTACTGCATCGCCATACTGCTCGGCAATTTGATACATAAAAATCATTTATAGAAAGGCAGATTGTGCTGGATACAGCATGGTGTGAGTCAATAGGTTTTAATATCAATCTCTTATGGCAAATTATTATGACCTATTACAAAAAAAAAATCTGAGTCCTCATCTCCAACTTCCGAGTACAAATGCAGTCATTGCTTGAGTCCAAGTCCAAGTCTGAGCCATCAGTGCGCAAGTCAAACAAGTCGAGTCACAAGTCCTGAAAATCTAGAATTGAGTTGGACTCGAGTCCTTTCTGTTCACTGTACCCTAGGCAAAGAGACTGCTGCTCAGAGGTCAGCCTGCTGCAGTAAAAGCTGGTGTTTGAAGCACCTCTTCCTCTCTGGTCCTGATTCTTCCTGCTTGGGAAGTGAAACCCATGTACACGTCAGATGAAAGTAACTGCTAAACTATCCAATGACAGAATAAACATACAGAGATCGGATCTCCAACAGTAGATGGCTCGTAGAATAAGTCCCTTGGTTGATTAGTAAATCCATGGAAAATTAATCAGTATCTATTTTTATAATCACTTAATCTTTTGAGTAATTTTTCAAGGAAATTGCCACAAATATGCTTGTTTCTGCTCCTCTAATGTGATGATTGTCTCTTCCTCTCTTATTTATGTCATTGCAAACTGAATATTTTTAGGCTTTGGGCTGCTGTTGATCTGTGTCAGACAAAACAATACATTTGAAGATGTCACTTTGTTCTATGGGAAACTGTGGTGAGCATTTTCTGCCATTTTATAGGCCGAACACCTAATTGATTAATTGAAAAAATAACTCACTAGTAGATGACTAATAAAAATGGGCTAATTGTTAATTACAAATAGCATTGCATTAAACAGCTTGGAAATGAGCTTATTGTCAGAAAGTGTCCCAAATTATTGTTCCCAGTACATTTTGATCACATTTAAAATAAGAAACAAGGCCCTATAATATTCTATGACTGTCAAGTTGCACAGGCAATGTGAATTGACAGAGAGATCCTGACTGTACCTAACTACATGATTAGTGAACATGCATGTGAAGCCACAAACCATCACTCTCACTATAACTCACAGTGTGCATACCGATGTAGAACAGAATGTATGGCAACTAAAATAAGTCTTCAGCAACAACAAGACAACCATTTAAAAGGGCAGGTATTTCATCTCCTTTCTTCCTGTCTGTGTGTGACTAACTGGCATTTCCCCACAGCCCAGCTGGATGCCATGTGTTACGCATAAGGATGGGCTTTTCCAGGCCCATGTGGGTTAATCCAGTTACATAAGGCCAGTCCTAATGACTCTGTGTTTTGCTGCAGGTCATTGGTTTAATGGTGTGCATGCTTACTCCACTTACCAGTCTAATGCTATGCACAGCAGGGTCAGATGAATGCTGCTCAGTGTGTAAGAACACAAACACACCCTGTGTTTTCATTCCTTGTGGAGACTTACATTGACTTACATTAATTTCCTCTAGACTTATCCTAACCTTAACCATAACCACTACTTGCCTAAACCTAACCCTAACACCTAACCTTAAACCATGTTGCCACCCTAAAATTCACTGATTTCCTTGTGACCAGCCTCTGGTCCCCACAAGGATGGCAAGTCCCCACGATGTCAGTGTGTTAACAGGTTTTGTTCCCCTAATGCAGTGGTCCCCAACCCCCGGGCCGCGGACCGGTACCGGTCCGTGGATCAATTGGTACCGGGCCGTACAAGAAATTATTAATTATTTCCGTTTTATTTATTATCTGAGTATGAACGATCTTTTATTTTGAAAAATGACCGCATTCTCTCGGTTACATCTCGGTCACTTGAGCGCCAAAACTGGCTTACTTGTGCGACATATTCAGCCTGCTCAATGAACTCAATCTGTCACTTCAGGGGAAAATGACAACTGTCTT
The DNA here is from genome assembly GCF_001952655.1 of Monopterus albus. Lineage (NCBI taxonomy): Eukaryota > Metazoa > Chordata > Actinopteri > Synbranchiformes > Synbranchidae > Monopterus > Monopterus albus. The sequence goes on from NW_018127961.1 coordinate 40,867, forward strand.
CAAGTTGGCAGATAAAGTAGCTGCATTTAAAGCCAAACTGGATTTGTGGGGACGGCGC
>NW_018127961.1:42333-69310 GCF_001952655.1 Monopterus albus
TGAGGAAAAAAATGAACTTAAATGATTTTAGCATATGGCTGCAATATAACAAAGAGTGAAAAATATAAGGGGCTCTGAATACTTTCCGTACCCACTGTATACTCAGCCTCCCACCGGTTTAGAAAGGCTCTTTTCAGAATCGTCTTTTCTCTTGGACATTGTTAGGGACTAGCTTTGACTTGAAATTAGGGTTGTATACATCAACAGACGCTTGATTGATCTGACGTAATTGACGCGGGAATGATGGCAGGTAGGCTGTTGTTCGGTAAGGCAGCTGTTGTGCTGCATTATGGGATTTGTAGTTTGTGTGTTATTGGCGCTTCATATTGCCAGACCATTAAAAAAACATATATAAAATGATCTCGCGGGCCAGATGTAATTGTACGCTGGGCCGGATGTGGCCCGCGGGCCATGAGTTTGACACATGTGCCTTCTAGACCCAAGAATACATCCAATACACATTTTGTGTGATTTTGTGGCCGCATTTCTCCCCATCTTTTTCCACAACACACTCAGTTTTTTTTTCCATTTCTATGTAATGAAAGTTTTTCCAAATGTTGTTTCTTCCTTTTCTCCCAAAGACAAACCACGGCTGGTCGGCCATCGGTCCCTTTCTCTGTGTCAGAGTTAACTTTTTTTTTTTTATTGAACAGTTGTATTTACAACAAATGTGGCAAGCATTAGTATTCCATAACATTAATATAGAACAGGTGCAATAATAAAGAACAGAACAAGAGAGGAACGAGAGAAAGATAAAAATAAATTTGATTGTCACTTTAGGCGTTTTCTTGTTTAGGGGTCACCACAGCGAATCGTCACACTGACGACTCGCATGTTGACATTTGGCACGTGTTTTACGCCGGATGCCCTTCCTGACGCAACCCTGATTCGAACCCGCTGCGCCTTAACCACTAGCCTACCAGGGACGGCAGAAAAATAAAAATAAAAACAAATAAATCTCCGTCACAAAATATACAGTTATTGGATTCAATACCAAATCGATGTCTCAACAAAGCACTAGATGGATATACTGTATGCCATTCAAGGTTTTAAAGTGAAGCTCCTTTGCTTTTGGAGCAACAGGGAAATGCAAATACTTTGTTCGTAACAAGCAAACAGTTTCCTTTGAAAAGAATTGTAAGATAGAATTTCTGTATTGAGAAGAAGGGCACAAGATATTGTTTAGGATATTTCTTAATTTTTTGTTTGGGTATTTGAGTTGATTGAAAGCACAGCCTCCAATTAAAAGCTGTGGGAGAAATGGGCTGAATGGAGTAGGATTACTTAAATACCCTTTAATCAAACACAAGAAGGAGGTAGGGATTGCTTTGATTATAGCATTGAATGTGTTACGATCATCAGTTCTCCCATATTTGACACAAAAACTTTCATATGATAAGAAGGAGCCATTTGTGTCAATAGGATGAAATACCAACCAAACGCCTTTCTCCATCCAGTCACTATTGAACAACGATTTGTTCTTGATCTTAATATATATATATTATTCCAGATTGGGGTATTGTGGGGTGTGAAGTTTTGATTATATAGGAGTTTCAAATATAGTAAGACTTGCTGATGAAAAACTGATAATTTGACCGTGAGATTCGGGATATTAAAGTCACATTTAAGCAAAAACTCTATGCCTCCTAATTTTTTAAACACTTCTCTGGGAATGTGGTACCACTACGCACTTTGCTACCCTTCCACCTGGTCTCCTGCACACACAATATATCTACCTTCCTTCTCTCCATCATGTCCACCAGCTCTCTACCTTTCCCTGTCATTGTGCCAACGTTAAGAGTCCCTATTCTCAGACCTATACTCCTGCCTTTCCTCTTCTCTCGCTGTCTACAAATCCTTAAGCACTTTATTTTTCCATATATAGTCAAAGTTAATTTTATTTATCTTTTTAATAGCATTGTTTGGAATGCTTAGTGAATAGGCTGGATAGATGCACCTAGAGATGCTTTTCATTTTGGTCAGAAAAAACCTTCCCATTAAGCTGATGTCTCTCATTAACCATAGGTTGAGTCTAGAATGACATTCATTGATAGTCGTCCATATGTTTTTCTTATTACATACAGCTGAGTCTCTAGAGATGTGTATACCCAAGTATTTAACCATCTGTCTGATAGGAATATTGTAAGCCTCTGTTAAAGTGCATTGGTGAATAAGCATAAGCTCACATTTATTCAAATTTAACTCTAAACCAGAAGCATTGGAGAATGTATGAATAGCATGAAGAACATTGGGGACTTCTGACAGTTGTTGCAAAAATATGGTTGTGTCGTCCGTTAATTGGCTAATAATTACTGGTTTCCCAAAAACGTTTAAAGGGGCAATATTGGAGTTTTTGATAAGGATTTCTGTGGCAATGATAAATAGGAATTGTCAGGTCCTGCTCGCTCTTTTTGCAGGATCAGCGCCTCAGCTGTGTCGCTTTTTGTAATCGGTGACTTGTGGGTTATCGCGCACAGCTGGGACTAACATTACAGCATTAACTACTGTAATGTGCATACCCCGTAACAGCCCTTTTTTCGTGGTGTGTTTTAGACGTATTTTGTTATCCACGCTGACAGTTCCTGTGCTGTGGACCAGTTCGTTTGTTTTTTTGTCCATGAGGTTAGCCAGACGTTACCTTTTGTTATCCAAGCTGACAGTTCCTGTGCTGTGGATATCCTTTTTGTTAGCCTGTCCATTCACCTATCCGTCCTCATCCTCCTGCCGTTAGTTTATTTTTGTACCTGTTCGTCCTGTTCTCTGCCATCTTTGCTCAGCCCTGGTGGTATGTGTTGGCCGTAACCACGCCAAAACAACAGCCCAACAACAATAAGAATGAAAAACAGCCTGCTAACACCCTCTGTAGCTCAAATCCCCACACTTCACTCCCTCCCGCTACCACACCTCTTAACCCCTGAAGCTCCACACCCATCAAGGAACCATAACAATGTAGAACATCATAACATGCCAACTGAAGGATCACTACAGTATTCATTGACTCTGTTTCTTTTTCTTTTGTAATCCCTACCATTAAAACCACCTGTTTTTTACTAGCACATGGATCAGCCATCTTGAGTCCTATGGTGAGGGGACCTAAACCATAACAGGAATGGAGAGATGGGACAGCCATGTTTGTCAGACTTAATTGGGGCTTAAGGAAGTGACGTCGCCTGCGTCTGCACAGTGCGACCTGATGCGGCCCCTGAAGCGAAACACAGGAAACAGAAATATTGTAAAATAATAATAACGTGACTGAAAGAGACTAAATAACGTTAACATTTCGTTTCGTCTTGTTTTGGTCAATGAAAATTAATACATTTTAGCATAGTTTTTATTTTGTAAACCACATTTAGTGTCGTTTTTTTTTCGTCAACAATATTGTATTATACATTTAATTATAGTCATCGTCACACGACCAGCGTTTTCGTTGCTTCTCGTGTCGTTTTCGCCACGTGATAAAAGTTCGTTGACGACGATATTTAGTCACAATTTTTGTTGCCGAAAGCACTACTTTGAGCACAGATAATATCAATACAAAGGCAGCGGTGGAGAAGCCCTTCCTGACGCAAACCTGACTCGAACCTGGACCACAGCGACGAGAGCGCTGCGCCTTAACCACTAGCCTACCAGGGACGGCTTTATTTGCATAATTCAACCTTCAGTATGTTGCGTATAGCTTACAGTGTCATCCCTCTCATTTCTTAACATTTATTCAATTCAAATAGTTTATCTACTTTCTGACTTCTCATCCTGTCAAGGTGCCTCAGGAACATGTCAGTTTCTCTCTGGGGATCATAATGCCCCAGGATGTACATACATGCAAGTACAGTATTATTAAAATGTTACTTCCATTTCAGTTTTTCCAATATAAAACAATGTGTATGTGCAGTAATGGATATGGAGTTTGGCTCTCTTTGTCCCCATATTGTTAAATACTGAATGTAGTCGAGTCTATGCGTTGGACATGGGTATGTGAGTCTCTTTCTGTATAATGGAGCCAGGACTGACCTACAGAAGTATCAGATTGGGTCAGGTTTGCTGCAGGGGTTCATGGTCACCAGAGGAAAAAGCCCTTTAATCAAACAAATTCCGTTAGCTTTGCTCTAGCACCACCCTCAGGTTAAAATGTGAACTCTGAACACTACACATCACAATGTTGCGAGATTACCTTGAATACTCCCAGTATGCCGTTTTGATTGTAATGAACTTGAGGCCTCTCCACAAAGCTTTAAAATATATCAAATGTAGAGTATTAGATTTTCAAGGCTGATACCAGTATCAGTGCTTAACCTGACCTGATGATCAATATACTAAGTTAAATCAGAATCCATATTCATCGATTGTATCTCTAAATAAATACAGCTGCAGATCTTTAACCATTTTCCAGTGTCATGTCACAGAGGCATTACGTTAGATGGGTCCTGTAATTCCTCCATGCCTGTGGTGTGTGTGTGTGTGTTGTCTTACAGAGGATGTCCTCAGTAAGGATGCAGGAGAATGTGCAATCTGCCTGGAGGAACTGGTGCAGGGAGACACCATCGCTCGCCTGCCCTGCCTCTGCATCTACCATAAAGGGTAGGAAGCTCTGCACTTGATTTCTGTCCTGCTACTGTATATGACAAGCAGGTTACAATAATTCATTTAGAGCTGTTATATAGCTTAGAATGATCCTATTGACACATTAGAAATGACATGAAGCCACTTTTTAATGTGTTTAAGCTTGAAAGACTGGCTCGCCTTCCTCAGTTCAAACATAGGTAATAAACAGTTGTCTCTGCAACACAGTGTTATCCAGTACCACACTGTGTTGGCCAGTTAGATACATTCCTGGTAGATTCCTTTAGGATATGAACACAGCTCCACTACCATGACAGAGGACAACAGTGTAGTTGCAGTCATAACACTCCAGAGGTGCCATTTGGAAAGCACTGTGCAGTGTTTTGTCTGACAGCCCTTGAAACCCATGAATCTTTCCTCATGTTGGACTTCCTGGATCCAACTTTGTTTCCTCACCAATACCTGCGGCAATACACCCCCACCCATCTGTGCTGCTGTTTTGGAAATGTGCTGTATTGACAAGCACCATTAAATGGGATTTCAGCCAACTCCAGTAATACCGCCAGTCAAGACTTAGATATGAATCCATTCTGTTTATAGCTGCTCTTTTAATATCTCTGGGTGATCCACTGTGGGCAGTGTTGCACATCAAGGAGCATAACTGCTTAGTGAAATACTGGATTATGATGCAGGTTTACATTAATGCACTGAAATATCTTAATCAAGCTTTTAATTTAGGCATTAGTCACCAAAACATTTACTTTATCTTTAAACATGTTCTAGGTTTCTGAAATTAACACAATATAAAATGATATTCATCCTTATCACTCATTCATGCACCTAATATAATTGGTTATTGGTCTTTAGATTCAAAATTATTGACATTAAAATAACAGCAAATTAAACAGTAACACAACTTCACCAATCAAAGCTACCCGAGTAAAACCTGAGGGGCTGACACGGCTGTTTCAGACATTTGTTGGATAAGTGACTCGCTTGATATGGCCCCCAGTTTCTACTGCAGGTGTGTCCCAACAGAGCTGATGAAGATGACCATGGAACCAGTATCTGTTCTGATCCGCCCTATGCCTGCTGTTTCTCTCCATCTTCTCTTCTCTCTTGCTCTTCTGTTCACAGCTGTATCGATGAGTGGTTTCAAGTGAACAGATCATGCCCAGAGCATCCATCAGATTAAAGCTGTTTTGCACAGGTGAAGTAGCCCCAGTCATCCCAGATGATTATGATGGTTTTGAATGTCATTTTAAGAATAATGTATGAATTTTAAAAAATTATTCTTTGTTGGCTGTTTGAGGGCAGGTACTCAATGAGAGTGATCTACATAATAAATTGTGGATCCAGGGAGACGCTGGATACTGTGACCCCCGCACCTCCACTACCCAATAATGTAGTACCACAGTGTGCCAAATCTCTTCAAAGCAATCTTCAGGGATACAGACTTTCTGTTTATGTTTGAGTTGCACCTCTATGCTCATGGACTCGTCCCCACCTCACCCCCTGCAGCCACACGGGGCGTTACCACAGGCAGGGCTCTTCTTCCCGACTGACCACTGGACACCAGATGTTGGCTGACTGTACACCAGGACACTGGAGGAGGTGGAATTGGCCCTGGAGGCGGGGTGGGGGGTGGTTGTCAGGGACGATAATGGATCATCCTTGCCCCTTCTACACTGCCCCTCCCCTCCTCCGCATTAGTGTCTACTAGTGCCTTGATGCAGTGACATTCAGCCAGAGCAGCACAGCGGACTCCAGAGTGTGAGAAGAGCCAGCTGGACTGGATGAACCTGCAGGACCATCTCAGCATTCAGCTGAGAATATTGTCACACACACAGTCTGCAGCGCTTTTGAATCATGTACCATGGAGTGGAGGTCTTCAGGTCCAAACACCTGTCCCCAGTCCTGAACCTGCAGCAGTGCACCACAGCAACAAAACAAGATGTACTTCATTTCTTGCGATAACAAGAACTTTTTTTTTTAAACTAGATCCTTTAATCTTATATTTTTCAAGCTACAGTAACACAACATGACATCATGACAATAGCACAAACCTTTGTTTTAAAGAGATACACCAGTTTGGGAAAGTAACATCACAGCTTTGTGATATAAAAAGATAAGGTGACATGTTATAACAGGAAATGTTTCTTGTTAAAACAAGAGCTTTGTGTGTAGTAATAACAAAATGTCATATAACATGGAAAATATCTTGTTCCAGCAACAGGATCCCATAACAGTAAAGTTTCTCCATCAGTGAGAAAGTGAGAAAAGTTTTATTTTTGGACTGGAATCAACCTACTTTTCTTTTTTTGGTCACATTTGGTCTGTTTTGTTTGGTGTTACTTGATGGAAAAATAAGTTTGTTGCTTTCACCATGAGTGAAAATTTTTGTAGAGTGTGTATTAATAATGGTATCTTCATATTTGTAGCAACTGAAGGTAAACTGGGTCCCATTGTTTCATAATGCAGCAGTGTAATAAGCACAGTCTTTTCAGATTATCCTTTCCTCACTGTGAGTCAGTACAGCAACCTTTGGTAAGCAGTGTCAGGTGCACAGCATTAGAACAAATCAAGCACTGCCACAGGAATAGAGCACACAGAGTAGACTACAAGGAATCTGTATGCCCTTAGAATGACTTAAGCAATTATTTAAAAAGGTCAAAAAATTAGCAACTAAAAGAAATTAAAACCATACCTACAAAGACAGAAATAAAAATTACATTAAATTACTACTGAAGATCACTATTGGAGCATCTTTACTCTGTAAAACATGAGCCTTTTAAAATCTAAATTTCAAATATCAGTTGTTTCATCTGTTGCTTTTCCATAACCCTCTTACCCATACCAATTCTACAATTATGTGAACTGTTTTTGTGAGGAACTAATTTATTTTGACTGAAGTGACATACAAAGGTTAGTTAGGCTGTAAAGAAGTACTGCAAAAGACATTTTATGGAATACAGTCAATTTTGATATTTCACAGATTTAAAAAAAAATGTCATGTCCAGAATTAATCATACCCTTGCCTAGTAATCAGCTGTAATCAGCTGCCTTTGTTGGCAGTCACAGCCTCCAAATGATTTGTGAATTTCAGCCCACTCTTCTTTTGCAAAGACCTCCAGGTCTTTGAGGTTGGAAGGCTTCCTTGCTATCATGAGTTTAAAGCTCCCTCCACAGATTCTTGCTTTGTACTGTGACCACTGGCAATTGAAATTGCCTTGTAGCTTTTCCCTCCTTGTGAGCAGTCACAACACACAAAGGTCTTCACTAAGTTCTTTCTTCTTGGCCATGGCAAATGTTTCCCTGCTGACCACAAAATGAACAATAAATGCATCAGTACCCCCAAATTTATAGCTTATAAGCCATGTTCAAGAAGATGGAACAGGTTGGAATCATTGTAGAACTAACGAGAGTGCCAAGCAACAGTTGTGTTGCCACAAACTCAAAGCTGATGCAGGTGAGGGGTATGAATAATTATGGGCTGGCACAAAAATCAGCATCCCAATAATTCTAATATATAAATAATGTGAATCTGAGATATATATTAAGGTTTGTGCCTTCCAACTGAAGGTAATTAAGTAAAGCCTTTATTTCACCAGTCAAGCTTTCATTTGTAAACAAATAGCAAACTGTCTTTTTTTTTCATAGGGGTATGAATAATTCTGGGCTTAACGAATTTGAAATCTTGAAACCTGCTCTATGTGTTCCTCTTCTATGGCAGTACTTAGTAACTGTACGCATCCAACACCGCTCACTGTACTAGTTTCAAACAGGCTGGCTTGTGATGCTCACCAAGTCTTCAGAGTATGCAAAATAGGTGATAATAAACCCATTTTACTGATAGCTGACAGTAGAGAGAGCTGTGAAATGACATGCAACCAAGAACTCCAGCCAGACGTGATGGTTGGCACCTTAACCCCTGGGCCATCAAGGCGCCACTTTGCCTTCAGCTGGGATTGCAGATGTTGCAGGTTTAAATGCACCAGGTAAATAAGCAGGAGCGCACAGGTTCTTCACTCTGACATTAGTAGGAACAGACAGTAGCTGGAATGCTGTCAACAGGTTTTGAGAGAAATATATGGCCATGCTACAAGTCACTTACTTGTTCGACTGTTTAGTTGGTTGACGGGAGCAGACTGGTCTCAGACCTTGCCAGTTTCAACAAAAAACTCCTGTCAACGAGCTTACATTTATTCAGACCAGGTAATGTTGGCCAAGACACAGGACTGAGGGGCAGATGTGTGCATCCAGTCGTTTCAGCGGTTAGATTTGCCTGAAGACCTCTACAGAACAATAATGTACAGACTTTAATCCAGTGACAATATGTCAGCCAATTTCCCTGACAAAGCTCATCAGCGATCAGAGAATGAACTCCAGGATGAGTGTAGATCCCAAAGCTCCAAAGATCCCTTTGAATTTGTCATCCTTTACCTCCACAACCTTCCTTTTCCCCATGACTCACAATCCAGTGCTTGGAGATCATTTTTCTACTAGACAAGCAAATAAGCTGCTTTATTATTTGCCTACTAGCAACTTTATTAGTGCATATTGCTTCCAGTTTCTCTTGCATATCCATCCTACATAGCACAGAAGTGTGCTAGTGGAGGAACACTAACACTTTCTGAAAATGTTTGACCCATCAAATGCTGCATGCACCGTACAGCACGTGTCAGTGGTTTCCCACCTCCATATGCATATGTGTACAGGTTTTCCTTCCAGTCAACCAACAGAGCAGCTGATTTTCCAGGTCAGCGCCCTTTGAACCAGAGAAAAGGAATTAATGAGCTGCTGAAAACCAAATCCACTTCTCCACTCCCTCACAACCACATCTACTGACTGTATCAGACGGTGACCTGGCCTGCCTTCAGCATGAGCCACTACTGTACAGCACATGCAACATTGTTATGTAACATGTAGAAAGGTACTAGCAAATTACAGTATGAATGTGCAGACTACCTGAAGTAGTTCATTTGCAACTCCATCATCAAATATAGGACATACAGTATATGTTGCAGATGGAGTGGATACTACCCTGTTAATGGTTTTAGTTCTAAGCACCACAAAATACAATGAGTATAAGCTAAGACTGTTTTTGTGAGATTTGAATTAAAGGGACGCCCAATGATTTAACATGATTTTACAGTAACTGGGACAACTATTCAGTCCACGAAAATATGTAAACAACATGTCTTCTTTGACTATGGGGGAGCTTTCTAAAGTTTTGGGGGGGGAAACAACACTGACATCATTTACATTATCTCAGTTTAGACTTGTGTGTTACAAACTGGGGTCATTGACTTTGACAGATGTGGTTGTTTAGGGGGTTTTAAAATCTATCCTAAGCAGTCACCTGCCCATGATGCCACACAGTATGTACAGTAAAACAGTTTGGAGTCTCTGAAATAATTCCTTCACTTTATGCTTTAACCACTTTGACAAATGATTTCAATGAAAGTGATGGGAACAAAATAAGTCCTCATTTTGTGCAAAAATATTTTCCACAAGTTAACATGTAACTCAGACTGCTGGAAACCCTAACAACCTTTGTGAATCTTCATATGTCACACTGGATGACCATTTTCTGACTTGTACACACCGTTCCCTTCAACATGCTTTAAGTAAGACTCTGAAACACTCAGAGATCTGACTTGAGTCTTGAGTAAACAAACAAATGGAAGCCCAGTGTCAACAAAAGCGCACATTTGAAGAATTAAGTGATCAAACTGTCCTGTTGCTGCCTGTCATTCAGTTACGTGGTACAAACTCTGGAGTTTTGGGATCCACCTCAGTACATTCATGAGATTATCTGAGTCCTGTAATACCATATCCCACCACACAGTGGTGTAGTTCCTCTGAGCAGTGTGGACTCCATGTTCTCTGTAGCAATAGTCTGAACATTCAGCTGAGTGATGGACGTTTCGTAGGGCTCATACTGTACCTTCACTTCTCACTTTAATCAGACTGAATTGACAACCACTTATCATTTTCACAGCTGATTGTACAACTGATTTGTGTGAGCAGGTTTGACTAGAGATACATTTTAATTTCTGTCTGTGAATAATAGAAGAAAAGCGCAACATGTCTGGCCTTTGTAGATATGATGATGACTGCAGTCCTCTGTCATCCTGTTTTTATTGTATTTGACAGCTGTCTCCAGTAGCACAGTGACTCACCCACCCAGCCAAAAAGAAAAGCCTCTTTAGCTGATGATGAACACGAGATTAAAAAAAAGCCAGTGTTAAATCGTACCATAACCAGAGAGGTGAAAACTGGTGTAAAATGTTTTTGGAGATTAATCTGAAGCTAACAACCAAAAGAAATGGTTTCTGAAAGAGGACACATACGTATGTGGTGTTTGTGGAGATTTCAGCCAGGTCATGGTCTTCCTCTGTGCACAGTTGTTATTAAGTGACCTGATCATTTGATCTTTCTTGGCTTCTGGGGGGTACTGCACAAAAGCAGAATTAAATGAATTAATGTGTTCACAGCTTTTTTCAAAAGACCATGAGGTTGATCAGATTCACTGATGCTGACATAGAAGCTGCGTTCCATTTGGCCATGTCAGCACACGTGTGTTAAGTAGTGTGGTTAAAATAAATGGACTCCATGCTCAACCAGCACGGACGGCACCATTCGGTTCAGATTTTCAAGCACAGCCATCAAAGACACATGCGGTATATTTCAGACCCATTGAGCATGCCCACCTATAGACACATGGCGAATTCAAGCACATACGTTAACCTGTAAAAACTGAAACATGACCTAATAAAACATTGAGAACAAGTGTGATAGGCAGTAGTGGACCGACTAAATGCATTAAGTCGCCTAAAATATACATTTTGTAATCATTGTTCTTAACTGAAACAATGTTACTCAGGAAATATACTATGAAGATTAGTTACAACCATTAATTCACAACCTAAATGTGTAAATATGGTTCATTCTACAAACGGTGGAATCTGGGTGATATGTAGCATATTCCTTCTTACAGACCTAAAACTTCTAAAATTGATTAATCCACAAGTAGAGTGTCACAAGAGCTTAATGCTGTTTAATGCTGAATGCCTGTTTTAGGTGGCCGATCTCTTTGATATTATTAGTAATAATTAGCTATTATTTAATTTCAGTGTTCTATTTAATACAGCCTATGTTATTAATGCAAAATAAACTGAAGTAATTCATTAATCAATTAATCAAGCCTGGCTGTCTGGAGCAGGCTAGCTGCAAAGAATAAATCTCCATGGTAACATAATTTATCTTAAGTTAGCCTGCTTTCATACAACTGAGTCAGGGCTAAATTCAGCCAAGATAACTGGGAAATCCTGGCTTAATCCCTTATCTTGGTTTTGTGCAATATCCCCCTCATCAGTGACTTCATCCTCAGTAAAACGGCATTGTAAAGATATGACGCTGAGCATCCTATGAAAGCACTGGCTCTGGTACCGGTCTCTCAAAGCGGGGTGAACTTCTCTTCTACATTGTGGTTGAGCCAGTTCTGTGTGGTATTTCCACAACCACTCAGGGTTTTCCCTTCTTTGCACATGTAGTAAGAAATCCCCTGTTAACAGTGCTACTGGTGTTAGTCACATCACAGTGTGTTCAAAGAAATACAATGGCTCAGCTTTGGTAGTGATTGGGAAGGGTTTATATCCAGTCTTTGAAATATACTGAGCAGTACTGTGTACAGATTGAGGCACTGAAGACACAAGCCTTATATGAGCTACTATACAACCAGGCACTTTTTAGCATTTTCATAATTTACTTCTTGCCAGTTCTGAGCCCCAACAAGCATTACATATGAAGCGTAACAGAGAATGTGTCGTTCAATATGTTAGACAAAAATTGATATGTTCAAACATTGCTTTTATGTAAAGCTACAAAATACAATTAAGAGTTAGCCATTTTGATGCCAATCATTCTTTATCACATTTTAATGCCATGTTATTTTGTGTTTGAATTAGAATTTTTAAGTAAAAAAGCAGCTGTTGAATCAGCGTGAACAGTGTCATGTTCTATTTATTTTTTAATAATAATTTGTTATACATGGACGTCAGTGATGAGCCTACCATGAAGTTTACGTTTAATACAAACGCTAACTTTATTTCACTCAGGAGCAAGTAGTCTGTCCACACCGACTCCATCAGGCACATCAGAAGAATGGAATAGGGCCGGCGTCCCTGCTGAGCCAAGCTTCACATTTTATTCCTATAATGTCCTCAGTTACCAGAGGCCACCGGCCTTTTCACCACCAGACATATCTGTATGTCTCCTCACTAAGATCTGTCACCCAAACAGTAAACATAACACTGTTTTATGAATTGTCTTCAGACTGAAAAACACCAGCAACTCTCCTTGTGTAACAGTGAAATAATAAATAAAAACAGCTACTGTTTACAGTATATACATACACAGAACATGTCTAAAATCAACAATGCACAAAGAAAGAAGTGCTTCCACTTCCTTTTTGTAACAGTCATGTATAGTAAAACTCTCAAACATTTTGGCAAAAGAAATGTCACCAACAAGTGATGGATATACAGTATTTCAGTAAAAACAGGTCTTTGTTCCTGCACCAGTCCAAACAGGCACAGCCAGGTGCAACACCATACCTAATCAGTTCACTCATACTAATGCTGTGCTTGTGTACAGTGAACTCCAGCATTACTTAACTTGTGCTCATCTCACATGAGCGCCCAGTCAGTGGAAGCGCAGCCTTTTCTCTGCCACATACTGTTTCTCTTCCTCTTCAGAGAGCTGGTTTCCTTTTATGCTGTGGGCACATGATCAGACATCAGACTCTTACTCACAGTCTCAGTCATGCCCACAGAGGGGGGGAATATGTTGGAATGGCCCTGATTCTGTCATCTAAATTACTTCTACAACTACTACTATGAGCAGGTAACACTAAGTAATTACAGACATTAATATATCAGACACCTGAGCATCCCAGTGGTCTACCACAATCACCAAATTGTCTTTTTTTTTGACCAACTGAGGCAGTGGCAACAACTTATATTTTAACCTGATTGATGTGTTGAACAATTGCTTATTCTCACATCCAGCAGTTGCAAAGCATTGCTACCATTGCTTTGGGATGGGTGGTGTTTGAGCAAACCTGATCAACCCAAGCCCAACAGTCACTCTCTTTTAGGTCTGTTTTTTGCCTCCAGTTCTCCCAACATGTCTTTGGCTGGTAAACTCTTCACTGTGCTCACCAGTTCATCCCTAACTATGTCTGCCTGCTGCGCAGGTAGTGGACAGTACATTGCGCTTTAGATAGAGCTTTACCTGACGGAAAAGGGCCTTTTAAGGTCGAGTAGGATCTTTTACCTGCTGCCCCTACTGTAACATTAAAGTGGAACAATCTAACTTCTGAAAGAAGAATTAACACAGTCTTGCTCCTACAACTGAAACACTGCAAATACAGTAAAAGCTATAAAACCACTGTTCTTCAGCTTCTAACTTGGCCCGCTATGACTAGTAGCTTCTGATGGCTAATCATAAGCTACAGACTCAAGCAAATTTGAGATAGGTTTTGTTGTCACTTTACTAATTCTGTTTCTCTTCTCTGCATGTACACTTTTTATAACAGGTTTCAGTACCTAGCATTATCTTGTAATTGTCAAATGGCTGCTGTTCAGAAAAAGTTAAAGTCACACTTTAACTATGCTGCTGCTGTAGAATTATTTAATAAAACTGAGAACTGTCTGCAATTATGTTGATCATTTCATTATTAGTTTGACAGATGGCTAAAAATTCAGTGTTAGCACAGATGGAGGCTACACACCAGTGAGTCTGTGAACACAGTTGGCCCACACCATTTGGAGGTCATTAGAGAAAAAGAAACGCCTTACTGTATACTGTTCCTCACCATATCTCTTTGAGGGCTGTGTTGTTTGTAAGGGCCTCAGCAAGGTGTTCGATCCCACGCACGGTGAAACGGTTGCTGATTAACCTGCAGTAAAAGGCAAAGCAGATGAGTGTATGTCGGAGCAGGGTATTGGTATGAGTCTGGTCTCTGGCAACATCATATAGTATAAACAGAGTGTGTGTTTTCCTTACCAGAGGTGGGATAAACCTGTGTTCGCCTTAACCAACTCTGCCAAGTGCGGAGCTGCATCATCAGCCAACTCATTCTGCACCAACCTACAACAGCACACACATACTTCTATACAAAGAATGCCTGTGTTACAACTTCAACAATCGGTGCCGTGCCTACCAGAAGATCCTGAGCACGCTGTTCTCCTTCAGTGCTTCTGCAAGGCACTTCCCACCTTTTGATGTGATACCATTGGCTGAGAGACTAGAAAACAGAAATGACTCTATTTAAACAATGACTTTAAATCAGTACGTTTCAGTGGGAACTTTCATTATCACCTAAGGTTGGTAAGGCGTGGGTGATGCCTCAAAGCCTCTGCGAATGCTTGTGCACCTTCATCACCAATGCTGTTCCCCCACATTCTGAAAACAAACAACTTAATGTGAGATAACTCATATGTACTGCATGAATTCAAAGATTGTAATAACACCACTGCTTTACAAAGCCTTTTCAGACAGTGTTACTATTACATGTCACTGGCTTCTTCGTCCTAATCTCAGTGCTTTTCATAAGAACAAGCTATATTTACCGATCTAAAACAGCAAAAATGTCAAGCTATTATTTCTATTATTATAGCTATTTCTTTACAACCATTACTTTAATGAGATTAGGTGTTTAAGAATATCCTCTAAACTCAAACAGCAAAGACACTTCATAGCAGTGAAATCTTACCCCACATCAAATATAGAAGTGCTCTTTTGGATTGCACTGGCCAAATACCTCCCACCAACACTAGTGATCTTGTTTTTACCAATCCTAAGGGCAAGGTGACAGTATCAATTTGACAGAAAATGACATATTTAATAATTGTTATAATTTCTTCTTGGTATAAAGTTAAAACACTGACTTGACAACTCGCAGCTTTGGGCATTCCTCAATTATCTGAGCAACTAGCTTGGCTCCAACATCTGTGATGTGATTGCTGTAAAGCCTGAGGACAAAAATACAAATTAAGGTTAAAGACCGAGGAAAAAAAAACATAAAGCAGAACTGTATTTTATATAGTACTAGCACTTGTTGTTGAAGTACTACCATACCTTTATTTGCTGGTTAATTTGTGGACCCCTGCCAAAAGTATAATTACTGTATATTACTGCATGTACCCCAAGACACAAAAATGAAGTTTTGAACTGGTCGCGTTAGGCAATATTTAGAACCGACTATACGACTAGTCTTTTTTTCCTTTCAATTTTTTAAAATTGGTGGCTTCTCCTGCGCTGCAGTTTCTGCCAAGGACTCAGCTGCTAAAGGCTCCGGGCACCAGCATCTACAAATATTTGCTTGAACTCTCATTAAAAACCCTGTGACTATTGCATAAAGTGCAGGGGAAAGCCAAAGCCTTTTTGGAATCATGAGCAGAATCCAGGCCTACAGTTTCCACACCTGACAGCAATGATGTTTTTTACGCTGACAGTGTGTATTAAGGAGCAGAGCCAAACTGTCCAACAAAATGATCTCTTTGCTTCCATCAGCAACATTTAACACACTTCTAAAATTATGCTACTATAAAACAGATCAAAAGGTTCAGTTGACTAGACATTATTAGTCCCACTCAGCCTGTGAAAAACAGTTTATAATGTATCTGTGAGCAGTGACCAAGCAGAGAGAGTCTTAAAGACTGTATCAGGATATGCTATCTGGATATAAAGAAAAAAAACATGTTATTGCCAGTGCAAATAAAATCACATTTAGACCAGAGTGCAATCAGCCAGACAACATTTGGAGGTGGTCAAGCTCGTACTGTGATCGGGTCTCAGCCAGGTATAAATTTAATCTGTACTGTGTGACTGCCTTCTTAAGAAACTCTGCCCAGCAAGGTCAGCTAAGGTGGACTTTTCCTGACTTTTTGGTTGCTGCATTGGTATTTTTACATTCTTGGTACTTCTACCACTGATAGACACATCTTGAGAATAGGTAGCCTGCAGACCATTTCATTTTTAAGTACACTGGAACAACTGATAAGTTTACTCACCCCAAAACCTCCACAACTTTGTGCTTACACAGCTCCTCTGCCAAAACCTCAATGCTGCTGTCTGACAAGTGATTGACACACAATCTGAAGACAGGCAATTCAATTAGTACTTTGAATTACATGTATAGTATAATCCTCTGAAGATTACTCATTGGAGATGGGAAGGGAGTTAAATACATGTTTATGCTGTACTTTTTACCTCACTACTGTCATTTTACAGAATGAAGGCTTCAGCTGTTTCACCCCATAGTCACTGATGTTGTTGTTATCCATGTCGAGGCCCAGGAGTTTCTGACGATGCTGCAGTACAAAGTTCAGGGCAGTGCAGTCACCTGAGTACACGTTACAGTAGCCCAGCTTGATGAGGCTGGCTGTAATGCCTTTCGCTGTCATCTGAGCAATGTCTTTACTCCCGGTCTCAAAAACGCACCTTAGCATCCACAGGAAGTTGGGCAGAACATGGACTTTTTTGCCTTCTTCAATGTTGTAGTGGGGCAAGCCACGAAGGTGGGACTTTACACTAGTTGATAGGTAAGATTTTAGCAAGGTGCGTTTTTTCTTGAGTAACACAGGAGATACCAGATACACCATCAGGCCGGTGTGAGCCTTGGATAGTAGTCCACACAAGAACAGATTAGTGAACTGGAGGTGCTCGTTAGTTGCAAAAGGATTTTTTTCGCTGGGCTTTGAAGAGCCACTGATACAGAGGTCAAAAGGCAGGCAGGATGGTTCCCTTCTCCTGCTGCACTCTGTGAAGAACTTGAGAATACAGTTTGTAGCAGCCTGCTCATCCAATACAAGAGCAAATGCTGCTAAGAAAGACTGAAGAGTGATGTGGAGGAATTCAAAGTTAGCAGGGCTTCCTCTGTCATCATACTCACTGACAGGCCTAAGAAAGCCCAGCAGCAGGTCCTCCTCTGTCAGACCACACGCAATGATATCCTCTTGGTTGCATATGAAGCTACCTCTCTCCAAACCCTGAAGTGCCAGCTTGGCAAATGCAGCAAGGGGCCTAAGGCCTACTCTGAATGTTTCTGAAGCACAGCGAGTGCTTTTCTTCAGCAGAGATGGAGCGGGTGAGGCTGAGCGGCTAAGGAACACCTCAGATAGCAGGAGGAAGATGTCAGTGAGCGTGATGCAGGTGTCGGGCAGGTGAAAACTATCATGCATGGTGTGCAGGTGCCTAAAGCTCTTGAAAACAATCCAGCAAAACAGTGGGGTGGAGCACAAGCCGCAGAGGTGGGGGCTAGCATCCAGCTGAACTGACACCAGCTCTCGATGCTCCTGCTCCTTAAAGTGCAGATTGATGTAAGTCTTCAGGTGAGTTGGGGAGAACCCCCGCAGAACCACCTTTTTTCTGATCACCCTGCTCTGGATCTCAGTCCCTGTCCGTGCTGTCAGCACCTTCTGAGAGCCCTTGAGTAGTTTCCCACAGAGCAAGCTGTCGAGCAGCTGGAGGGGGTGTGCGCTGTCTTCTGGTGACACCATTTCAGGGACATTCATCAGGTCTAGATCTTCCTGAATCTCATCATAGCCATCAAATGTGAAAATAACCTTCTCAGGGAAGTGCAGGATGTAATTAAACACTTCATTATCTGGATCACAGTCTGGGTAACAGTTGTATTTGAACAAAAGGTCTCTGAGCGAGATCTCCTCTGTGTCCTTGAAAACACTGAACATCCTACAACGGAACTTAAAGAAGAAGATGGCATCTGTTTGCAGTTCCTTCTTGGACCAAAGGTTCTGGAGCTTCTGCAGGAGGATGGATTTTCCCACACCAGCATCGCCCATTACATAGACAATTTCCCCTTGAGGATTGAAGACTGCGTGGTCTCCTAGAAGTTGGTCCAGACTCTCCACAAAGCCCAGACTTTCATTGCAGTCATTCAGCAGTTCCATCTGCGTGTCAGTGTAGAGGTCCTCCAGACGGGTCTCCTCTTGTTGGCCGTACAACATGATGAAGCAGGTGTCCCGGCTCATTTCATGCCTCAACGTCCCACTATACCTGCTGACTTAAAAAGAAATAAACTTTTGAATTAGCACAAGAAAGAAGCAATTACTATAATCAAAGTTACAGTTCAGACCATAAGTACTTGGACAGTAACACATTTTTTGTTCTTCAGCCTCTGTTTCAATACATTATATATAAATAATGAAAATTACATTCAAGTGCCAATTTTCAACTTTATTTTGTCAAATGTACAGTATATCAATATTCAAATGTGTGCAAAAGCCTTTAAACACAAAGTGCCCAAACTGCATAAGTTCAAAAATAACACTGGACAGCAAAGATTTTTCTACCTACACACTTCTGGGAGTATCTTACAGATTTCTGGCTGCTGGTCACAAATATCACCTTAAAATTGACGTATCACATACCATTTTACTGAAATCTATTATTGCGATTTCTGTCATATTTTAAGTTTATTACTGACTTCACATTAGACAGTGAAGTGCAACCTCACAAAGACACATTTTCTACACTCACACTAGGACTTCTTCTCCACACATTTTGCTGCAATGAGTAATGAACATTTTTGAAAAGCTCCACACTCCACTGTCACAGTGGAAAAACCCTAACAACATTCACCAGACACTGAGTCCAAGTGCTGATTTTCAGAACTTGTGACTTGAGTTGGACTCAAATTCGAGCTCTGCTGCATTTGGACTTGAAAGCTGGAGACAAGGACTAATGTCTTGCTTGCAGGAGGCCATAATGGTCTGACCCTAGATACTGATATTAAAACCTGTTGGCCTGCACCAGGCTGTATCCAGCATATTTTCACTGAAGCGTACACCCCGCCTATCAGAAAAATTCACACTGTTCTCTTCTAAGTATCATGTGTGTATGTGTGCTTATGAGTGCATTTGTTTGGCTATTGTGTCACACAGAGGAAGTAAACTCCCTTTAAAATGGTGAAAGCTGTCAGTTGTGTTCAATGTAGACCCTGATGACTCAGACTCTGGTAAAGGGGACTTGACTTGGACTGTTGTGTGGTGATTTGAACTTGACTCTGACTCAAACAATGGGGACTTGAGACTTGAGGTTTAGTGAATGGACTAAAACACTGGTGAGTACAAATGAAAATCAACAATAAGAAAACACTTTTGAACCCCTAAACTTTAGGCATTATGTGTTAATAGGGTTATAGCTCCCACAGTTCTTTCTATGCCTATATAAACATACTGAAAATAAAGTTGAGGGCTGCACCTTAAGCTACTGTCCATTATTTTATTTTATTTCTATTGCATATGCTGAAACTGTCCAACAGCTACCTGGACTGTAGATTTGGGGATTCACATTTATCTATTTAGGAGCTTTTTTTGTGGTTAACCCGGATTTTTCTTTGTGTGTACTTGTGGGAACAGAAAACCAGGAGCACACTAGCTTTGCGGGGACAAGTGTCACTTGTGAGGACCTGAGGTTGGGGCCCATGATGCAGTTTGCAATGAATGTAAGTCCATGTAGTGACCCGACATGACAAAAACAAGGATGTGTGTATGTGTGCCTGATATTACACATCCTGGTGGGGCCCAAATGCTGGTCCTCATCATGTAAATCACTGATTTTTAGGCTGACATAGCCATACCTTGCCCAGAGTATTTGACAGTCTTTATGAATTAAATTTATCTGTAGTGACAGGATTCCATTTTTTTGGTGGGCTAAGGCAATGTACCATTCTTCTCATTGTTCTACTGATCAGGTTTAACATGATTGGCAATAAAAAATCATGACTGATTGATTGATTGGTTTAGAATGATCTGAACCTGAAGAAGATGGATGCACAAACATGCCAGATGGCATGACTATCAAACATAGTATCATCATACAAAAAAAGCACAATTCTTTTGCAAAGGTCTGAAGCAGAGCATGGTGTGAATGTATGGGGGTTAAGTGGAGAGGGAGTGAATGGCTTTTTAGCCTGCTTCAACCTGAGTGCAAACCACTGTTCTGCAGTTTTACAACAGTTCACACTTAAAAAAAAAAAAAAGAAAAAAAAAAACTATAAATGCATCTGATAAAATAATGAACCAACACTACAAATCTGACCACCAGGTTTTGATACTTTGTGCTACAGACACATTTTATACGGTACCTAAAAAAGACATTCCACTACATGCGGGTGAGATTTGAAACCTAACCCTAATTTCTACTACAACTTATTGATATTGTTAGTGCGCAGATGGAGGCTGATTTTTATTTTTGCTGCCTGGTAGTCACAGCTGTCCCACAGTACTATGGACAATGTGATAAGAGAAGCTGCTCACTGCTAGAAGTAACCAAAATTGCAAAGTAAAACTAAAATTACCACTTAGCGGTTCTGTGTGTCCACCAACCAGTTAAATTCACAGGAATGGGACCGATGTGAGGTCACTGACCTTGACCTTTGACACCAAAATCTAATCAGTTCATCTTTGAGTCCAGGTGGACACTTGTGCCAAATTTGAAGAAATTCCCTCAAGGCCTGTCTGTGGCTTAAATCTACAAAGCAGTCTGACATCTGGACATCAGACATATGTCTATGGGTTTGTGACAAACATGATGCATAAAAGAAGAACACCTGGCAGCTTAGAGTACCATTAGTGACTGCAGTACTTACTGGGATCTGTGTTAATCACCTTCATCACTGATATGGCATTGCTTGGGTTGTAGTTGATCTCTTTCAGCCATGGTTGGAGGTCTATGTATGCATCACATACTTTATATATGATGTAAATCAAGTACTCACAGGCCTCCTCCCCTTTGCATTGGACTAGCTCCAAGATTTTGCGCACCTAGAATGCAATCACAGGGAACAAAGTCTGCTTTGGCTGGAAATTTACAAACTTTATATCCTATTACAGAATTTTAACCAGCCATGTTAGATTAAAAACATATGTATGAAAATGAAACAGCTGCAAAGGGCTTTAGTTAACAGATATCTTTAGTTCTCCCACCTGATCTGCCTTGGTGACAGTTTGCTGTACAATCTCAACTTCTTCTTCACAGAGGTAGCCACAAGCCAGCAGGTTATCCACAATGCACTGAATGCTCCTCAGCCTGGACACCAGCAGCTCTCTGTGGTAGTTAAGGATGTCAAGGCAGGATGCCTTGGCTTCTTCTGTCTGACCCATATTTACTGCTGACCAGTCACCTCTGTGGGATAAGAGACAACAAGGAGCTGCACTGGGAGCTCCAAGATTTATGCCTGAAATTTCATTTCAGACATATACTGTACAAACGCTGAGTGATTTACATTAAGATTAGCCACAATGATAACTCAATATATCAGCTGTTGCAGATGTTATAATATATCTTTCAGAAGAATCCTCATCAGGTTATTACACAACCTGTGTCTGGTACAAGAATGGGTACTGCCCATGAACCCTGCTCAGTAATAGTGGTTAAAGCACTATCACTTTAATAAATTTAATAAATAAGATGTACAGAAAGAGTAAATAAACAAAGAAATTGTTTTTAACTGGAACTTCTTTTTTTGACAGCTATCCAGAAGCTGTTTGCTGGACTGTTAGTTAATGTATACATATTTACCCATAAGTATTCTCCCTTTGCACTACAGCTGTTTCCTAAATGGCTCTCATTCCTCAGTGACACGCCCCAGAGACACACTGTCAGCAACTCCAAAGGCATTCGTGTCCCAAGCAGCTAAAAGTCGACCTTCACCAGCAGCCTACTGGCGAGGTTCTTGGAAGAACATATGTATTGACAATTAAACTAAAAGTCAAATAGCTTCTTGCTGCGTCCCTACCATCGGCTATATCAACTATCTGTAATTTAGCCCAGAGAAAAGTGACCTGTACTTTAGAAACAAATGACTCCTACCATTGTGTTGTCGACAACAGAGCGCTGTAAAGACTGCACTTTAAGCAAAAACCGAGGATTAAAAGAAAGTAAATATGGTCAAATGTCACAAGTTCCCATTCGGGTATTTTCGGTTAAGTACATGTACTGCCTACTCGAAGGAAAACAGCAACTTTCCCCAGCAGCCTTCGGTGTTAGGAAGCGAAAGTACCAGTGCGTCGTTTCTCCATATTTCAACCAGCCTGTGGTGCGTTCAATGTGCTGCGTTTAATGTGAAGTTTAAACTCTCACCTGGTGCTTTCTTCCTTTCATCGAACAATGATGTTGGTTAGGCAGGCAGCCTGAAAAACATCGTAAAAACTAAAATGTTTCATGAATTGGATGAGAAGCACATCCTGGCTATTCAAAATGAAAGTGCTTTCATCACATCTTCTTTCTTCTTCTTCTTTCGGCTGTTCCCGTTAGAGGTCGCCACAGCGAATCATCTGTTTCCACCTAACTCTATCCTCGGCATCCTCTACTCTCACCCCAGTTAACTTCATGTCCTCTTTTAGCACATCCATATATCTCCTCGTTGGCCTTCCTCTTGACCTCTTGCCTGGCAGCTCCATCTCCAACATCCTTCTACCAATATAACCACTATCCCTCCTCTGCACATGTCCAAACCATCTCAATCTGGCCTCTCTGACCTTGTCCCCAAAACAGTCGACCTGAGCTGTCCCTCTGATGTGCTCATTCCTAATCCTGTCCATCCTGGTCACTCCTAAAGAGAACCTCAACATCCTCATCTCTGCTACCTCCATCTCTGCCTCTTGTCTTTTCCTCACTGCTACAGTCTCTAACCCATACAGCATAGCTGGTCTCACTACTGTCTTGTACACCTTTCCTTGGATTCTTGCTGACACTCTTCTGTCACACAACACTCCTGACACCTTTCTCCACCCACTCCAACCCGCCTGCACTCGCCTCTTCCCCTCTTTCCTACACTCCCCATCACACTGGACTGTTGACCCCAAATACTTAAACTCCTGCACCTTCTTGACCTCAGCCCCCTGTAACCTCACTGTTCCACTTCCCTCCCTCTTGTTCATACACATGTATTCTGTCTTACCATGACTGATTTTCATTCCTCTTCTTTCCAGAGCAGACCTCCACCTTTCCAGGTGTTCCTCCACCTGCTCTCTGCTCTCACTACAGATCACAATGTCATCCGCAAACATCATTGTCCATGGAGATTCCTGTCTGACCTCATCTGTCAACCTGTCCATCACCATAGCAAACAAGAAGGGACTCAAAGCCGATCCTTGATGTAGCCCCACCTCCACCTTGAACTCCTCTGTCTGACCTACAGCACATCTCACTACTGTCGTACTCCTCTCATACATATCCTGGACTACTCTGATGCACTTCTCTACCACTCCTGACATCCTCATACAGTACACCTCTCCTCCATTCCTCAGGCATCTTCTCACTCTCTAAAATCCTGTTGAACAAACTAGATAGAAACTCCACTGCTGTCTCTCCTAGACACTTCCACACCTCTACAGGTATGTCATCTGGACCAACAGCCTTTCCACTCTTCATCCTCCTCAGAGCCTTCCTCACCTCATCCTTTCTAATCTTTGCTACTTCCTGCTCTACAATATTCACCTCTTCCCCCTTCTTTCCCTCTCATTTTCCTCATTTATCAGTTCCTCAAAATACTCCTTCCATCTTCTCTGCACACTCTCCTCACTTGTTAGCACCTTTCCATCTCTGTCTTTAATCACCCTTATCTGTTGCACATCCTTCCCATCTCTGGATATGCTCTACCAAACAGTTGCATTTAATGCTAGACATACTATATATTCATCATGGAACTCAATGAAACAATGTTTTTGATAAAGTCGCTCCGCTACTGCCGAGTATAGTTAAAAGCAGTCCACAGCTGAAAAACAGACTGTGACGGACTGAAGACATATAGTAGGCTAACCACATCTGATTTAGTACAAACACTTATTTTGTTTATTGTAATGACATTTACATAAAGCATAAATAGGTCCGTCTCACAGGTGGTAAATGTTTTAGGGAAAACAATAAAAATATTATCACTTACATGTTTGATGGAATGTGCACTGAACAAAATTAAACATCGCAACATACACAAACAGAAAATATGTCAAAGTCAGCATACACACTCTGTACACACAAACATACTGCATTTTAATTCCATGTCAAAAAATAAAGGCCATTTCTTTGTAAACTGAACATAGTGAGAAACTGTTCAAGAAATAGTGTACTAAGTAAACTTAATGGCAAAGTGAAGCAAGTGGGTCAGGATCATATATGTTCACTGAATTTGTTATTGTTGTAATCTTTGTAGTGCAATCAAATACAATTTTATATCTTTAAAATGTAATAGCTTTTTCACATGTATGAAAATTTTATTTTTTATGTGGGCTACTATACAATTTCTTTAAAACAAATATCATCAAGGGAACATCTGCAGTATATGTGAGTGACTTGATGGTGAAGTTTTGTAAAAGTGCTAGTAGATGTAAAATTAAATATTTGAGAAAAAATATCAACCATGTCTACATATAGTATATGTACTGTAGACCATGGCTGGATTAGGTGCACAGAGAGGTAAACTGTCCCCCAGACCCCCAACACAGAACCGTCAGCTTTTTTAAAAAATTTATTTTTATTTTTTTTTGTAGTTTTGCATCTCATTTTGATAGTTATGTCTCTTTGCAGTCTCTTTGCATGTTTTTATGTTCTTTTTTTGTTATTTCTTTGCAGTTGTGTTGGGTCTCTTTGGGATGGTTTTGCATCTCTTTGTGGTCATTTTGAGTCTGTTTCAGGTCATTCTGCATATAGTTACAGTCTTTTAACTGAGCTCTGTGACATTCAGCCAAGAAATATTAACATTCGCTTTATTTGGACACCCCCCCCTAACCTCTTGGGTGCCTGGGCCCATGTCTGGTAGGCCTGGACAAACTAAACACTTTTTAGAATGCCAGAATAATATGGCAGGTTTCTTTCAGTTTGATGTTGTTTAATTGAATTCGAACTGTAATTTAATTGAGTTGGTGTGTGAGCTAGTAGCTCAGTGGTGTTCAAGCTGTATCTTAATAGCCAAATCAAATAAACAAGATTAACCCTAATGCTCAGTGAAACGGCCAGAACATGACAGCTGTAACATCCAGTGAGAGCTAAAGCTGGTGTAGGTCAGTGTAAGAGAGAGATGACCACGTCTCTTCCTTGTACCACATGTTATACATCCACCATGGTTAAAAAGATCAGGAAGATTTATATTAACAGAGCAAAGGAGATCAGATCTCGCTCTCGTAGGTATGCATGTAGGTTTTGAGTGAGAGGATTTCAGCATAACTCCGGGTGGTTCTGCGGTACAGGTCCAGGCCTGTCAGGATCTCCATGTCTCTGACCCGAGCTGTGTGCATCTTCATGAGGTCTTCCACCCAGCGAGACTCCTCCTCTGAGCTCTGCAGGGAGCCAGTGAGGAGGACACATAGCATTAGCATGGCTTTGCCCTTCCTCTCCTATCAGAAGTTCACTTTAATGACCACACACACACAAGAGACCATGGAAACGGGGAAAAAACTCAGTCAGCTTGAGTCATAAATATAACATTTTCAGATTCATGGTCAGAAGAAGGATCTAATGCAATATCACACACCTCTAACTTGGATCATACCTTTCCCACTCTCTAACATGAGCCGCCTCACAGCCCCACAGCTTTTAGTGAGTGGCAGCAGCACACAGAATGGATGGAGAAACAAGTGCAAAGTTAGAGAGCCACCTAGCTGATGTAATAGTGGCACTCAGTGTTGGAATAATAAAGGGCTAAGAGTAATACATTACAGTAATGTACAGTTTGCAGAATATCCTTGTACTTTCACCTTTTCCAGGTTCTCACTGTGCTTGCACTTGCTCTGAATATAATGCAGAGATTATGCAAATCATAGCCTGATATCAAAGCAGTGGACATGCAGTGGTGGTGACAGAGATGATTTGTAAAAGTGATACTTATGCATTTAATTTCTTGGCCATATTTTCCTATCTATCATTGCCCATTGTCACCACTGTTGCAGAGTTGGCTTACATATGCTTTAACTCTTTAAATTCCCTGTAGCCCTGCAGCAGAAGCTCGCTCTCTGCTGGGGAAACAGGCTGCTTCCTCTCCTTAGACATCTACCTGCTGTCTGCCAATCAGAAACTAACTGGCACTCACTCAGAACATACAGGTGCATCTCAGAAATAAAGTAGCTGCATTTAAAGCCAAACTGGATTTGTGGGGAATAAAATAAAAAATGTTGTGTAGGTATATTTAGATAATAGAGAAAGAAATGTGGAATTGCTGGTTCTTGTCATTTATTTATTTTTCCACGTGAATTTTTTATTATAATTTATTTAGGGGGCAGAGAGGATGTTACTAGAGACTTTGATGTTATACTCATATTATGTTGTTGGCGCAATGTTACGAGGAAGCTGCTAATAAAGTTGCAAACGATTACACAGTGGATTCACGTTT
>NW_018127961.1:70459-79537 GCF_001952655.1 Monopterus albus
CTCCAAAAAGTAAAAGGAGCCCCTACCAAGTATTGAGTACATATACAGTAAATGAACATACTTTCCAGAAGGCCAACAATTCACTAAAAATGTTTTTTTATAGGTCTTATGAGGTATTCTAATTTATTGAGATAGTGAATTGGTGGGTTTTTGTTAAATGTGGGCCAAAATCATCGCAATTAAAAGACCCAACAGCTTAAACTACTTCAGTCTGTGTGTACTGAATGTATATAATACACGAGTTTCACTATTTGAGTTGAATTATTGAAATAAATGGACTTTTCCACGATATTCTAAAGTATTGAGATGCACCTGTATAGGCTAGTCACTGATCACGAGCACTTACCTTGGCTGACTGAATCCAGCTTTTCTAATCAACAACACAAATTGGGGTTGAGGAACCTTAGCTGGCAGACAATTCATTATAACTCATTTGATCTTGGATCTGTTCAGCAACATACAAAAAGTACCCCCCTGTTCTTGGAAGCCAGTGAATCTGCAGGGGTTTTTTTGCATATACCATATGGGTGTTTAAATTTATAGTGTAACAAAAATGTTACACTATAAATGAAGGGATCATTTCAGTGCTGGCTGTATAAAACTATAGGAGTCTTTCTCTCACTTTGAATTTTTTACCATCCACCTTCACAGGGCTTTTGTGGTGGTGGGTTATGGGTTCACTGTGCCTGAAATCAGTGATGACCTCCTGAGTTTTGGATGTGGGAGGCTGTTACCTGGTTCCTATAACATTGCTGTATAACACTGTGCTCACAGCGCCGGTGCCAATATATAACATTAGACCTACTGTGTTTGCATCATCAGCATATGAAGAATGGTACCTCATTATTTCCAAGTAAGTTGGCTTTAACAAACAAACTGGTCCTCAGAAAAAGAGTGTGCTGAAGCATTTTAAGATGTCATGTTCCTTACATTGCAGGTCTCGTCATTGCTGGGTCTGTGCGGCAGGATGAATGCAGCGCTGCTTAGCGGGCCACTGCACGAGTCTGCAGCCTGAGTGAAGTCTAAACAGCTGGTCAGCACCACAAAGTAGTGTGTGGGAATGGGTACCGTCCCACTGGCATACCTGGCAGCAAAGATTAAAAAGAAGACTGAAGCCAAACTTCTTTTTATTTGATTTCAATGCCAAAAATTAGACATCTTTTTTTTTTATGTATACATTTAAACTCAGCTGTGATATGTTAATTATTTTCTCATGCTCTGTATGTGGTTATTCACATGTTGACTCATTTATGTTGTGCATAGTCTCCTTATATCTCACTGTTGGTGGTATTACTATGAAAACAGTAATGGTAATGCATAGGTGAGTGACTACAACTTATAATTATGCTGATCTTAACACATACAGCAGGTGACGATTTTAATCCTTATAGTCTATTAGAAATAATTTTAGCACAGAAGATGAAAAATCTCTGAGTTTCCTTCTTAGGCTGGATTGAATCCTGCACCACCATAAATAAAACGTATTTGCAGCTACATTAAAGCTGAATTAGAAACAAAGTATAATGAATATTCTTACTCTTTAATCTTCTCAGCTGAGTCCCTGACACCATCATAGTCATAGTCAAATATGGGTCCAGTGAGTACATTCACTCCATTTCTCTCAGTGGCATATTTCTTTACCAGGGCTCTCTGGAAGTAGCCCCATATTCCTGAGAGATGGAGGTGGAAGAGAGAGGGAGCAAACAGGCAAAGAGAGAGATGTGGGGATGAAACAGGGAAGATGGGATGGGAGGTGATAAAAGCAGTGAATCTACTGGCAGTGATTTGTCACGGTCATAAAGACATCAGTCAAAATCATAAGTTAAAAAGTTTGAACAGGCTTCCACTCACATAGCTCAGGAATGAAAAATTACTAAACTGACTGACTTACTCTTGAATGCAGGATACATGGGGACAGTGTTGGTGATGAGGACAGCATCATATTTTTTGTCTGTGGTTGAGGATAATTCTGGCAATAAAGAAAAATGAAAACATTAAAACCTATTTCAGGTGTAGCAATGTTCTCAGATCTCAGCAAAGACATTTGTGAGTAAAATGCTATAACAAGATTAAAATAAGGCCCAGGCTTTAAAAAACTGAATTGTAGGGTTCAAGGCACCAGGCATTATGAGTTCAAAGCAACAGATCTTTACTGTCTTCAGCGCACCGATTAATCATTTAATCAAAAACCTAAAAAAAAAAGCAATGGCAAAAGCCCATCCCTACTATCAGTACTGAAGGTGACTGCTTCAGAATTTATCTGATTATCACTGTGATAATATAAAATATATTTATATAAAATTAATAAGCTACAAATATGTTTCCAACCTGTAGGCCTATATACAGTATACTTACAGTATCGTATGCACTGTATTTCAGTGTTCAAGCTGTGGTTGTCAGCTTACGTGGTGGGTACAGGAAAGCGTAGGTGATCTGTTTGTCTGCTCTGTAGTTGGTACATGACTGGCTGTGGGCTGGAGGGACTCTGGTATCAGGTCTGACACAGTTGGACAGAGCTTCAGGCAGAGGAGATAGTTCTACCTGGAGGGACCACATGCAAACACACATACACAGAGGAGACATCAACTACTGGTGCTTTTCAGTTGTCCAGCAGTCGTACAGTGCCTATAAAAAGTAGTCACCCCCTTGGATGTTTTACCCTTTTATTGGTTTTATAAATCAATCATGGTTATTTGACTTTTTTGATAAAAAAGAATGGAGTAAAATTGCAGTGTCCAGATGTGCAAACCTAAGACCTATTCATACAGACTCAGTGCTGTGACTGCAGCCGAAGGTGTATCTACTAAATATCAAAATCAAGTCAGAAGGGGGTGAATATTTATGCAATCACTTATTTCACATTCTTTTATTTAATTGACATTACTTTGTAGAAACCTGTTTTCACTTTGATAGTAAAGAGGTTTTTGTAAGTTTTGGCAAAAAATCTAAATTACAGTATATTTACCATGATTGATTTATAAAATCAATGAAAGGGTAAAATATCCAAGGAGGTTAATACTTTTTATAGGCACTGTATACCTTATAGCATAAATCTGGTAAAAGAGACAAATGGTACAGTAGAAGGGAAAAGGTTCAACTCTGGTTTAGCCAGCAGATGGCACCTAAAGCACAGGGAGCTGATAAGTGATGTAGTCTATGTGAAGTGGTGAAAACAAACTATTCATTTATCAGGGGTTTAAAAGCCAGTGAATCTTTACTTTCTCACTAAGAACTCTTCCATCTTCCAGACACACTGTAGACAAATCACATATCCGCTTTTAGAAACATGTAAATTAACACGAATGTTATTAAATACTGTAATACCAAATATTCAGAAAGTAAAGCATAAAGCACAATGAACTGCCTTGTAGTGAACCCCTAGTCATATTTGTACTTACTGCTAGTAGCAGGGGCCAATTTGACCATTGTGTATGTTCCTGTACATCTTTGGTACCACTTTAAAAATCTCCCTTCCATGAACATGGACATATTATGTTCAAAGGGAATCTTAGCATTTTAGGTCATCTCTGGCTCATCTATAAACAATAATAATAAAAGATTCCTATTGATGTACGAGTACCATGTGGCATACTATCTTTGGAATGAGGTGCTTCTATTGACTGTTGATTAACTATGTAATATGCACAGTAAGTATTATGTGCAGTACCCGTCTGCCTACGGTGTACGACGTCCAGAGGGGCATAGATAGAGCCTCACTGTAGCCACTGATGTAGTCACTGTGGTGGAGGATGGAGTACTTGGTACGGAAGAGTACAGCAGGTCGACCAAACGGCAGGTTTCTGCTGTCTGAGAGAGGAGGAACAAAGACGGATACAGCAGAGGGGAGGAACGGAACAGGACACATTTACCAAACAGGACAACTAAGATGATGCATCTTTGGATAGTGATGCAGTTTTACTTATAACATGGATGGCTGCCTCGGAATGATTTGAAATCACCACATCTAAGTATAAACCCAAGAAACTAACCATGAGTATTAGACTGGTTATATATGGATGGAATTCACTGGGTGTTAACGTACAGCAGCACCATGAAAGACTGACCATCAATAGCTTGCCTCAGTCGCTGGTTTAGCTCCTCCACTTTGTTCTGTAAGAGACAGAGCCAGAGTGACTCCAGGTTATAGCCTCGTACAAGGGTCACTTTCAAACCTCTCTGGCCCCTACTTTTTACACGCAACTGCAAAAAGATTGGAGATTGAAACAATCTCTTGCCAGAGATCTACAAGGGAATCAAAACATTACAGCATGTATAAAGTGAAACAATGCAAAGCAGAGGTGAGTCTAATTCACTTCAATCCAAGCAATTAAGATCTCACACAGACGATGTGTGGACCCAGAAGGCTGTCAAATGAAACTGGTAGGGTTCAGTGAGGAGATTTTGCCTTTTCATTCCCAAATGAATTCAAATTAAGTTTCAAATGAATTAGTGGAACCAGAGGTGAACTGACTTCAGCTCTGCAGCAGAAAGTAAAGAGGCAACAAGCTTATTTCATCTTTTGAAAATGCTGAACAGAAGACAAGAAAGCAAACAGGTACTTGGACACATTTTTACAGTCATCAGCATGGGCCCATCATTGATCATAGGTCCATACTGATGATTCTTTTTACAAGTATGCTGTGTAAAAAGACAAGTTCAAAAACAGAACAGAAAAGGTAACTTAAAAAAAAACATCTGCATTTGAAACCCATTCAGTTACTTGCTGTGCTGTGTTGGATGGATGAGATGGCTGTACTGCTTCTAAAAGTCACCTCACCAGACAACACACAGACGACCTTTCAAAAACATGAGAAAGCCACTAGAGAGACCCTCTGCTCTACAGATCAAGGGAACACCAGCTAACCACAGTATGTCTAACATTTATAGCATGTATAGTCATGCATTTGTGGTAACTAAATGCTGTTGACATTTATAGTCATCTGTTTGATGCATTTGTGGTAACTAAATGCTGTTGGGATTAAACAGAAGCTGGTAATTGACTAGTCGGAGACTAAATCATAGCTTTTGTTGTCAGATGACCTTATGTGTGTGCTACATCTGATTCATGTGTTCTGTTTTTTACATTATGACCCTGTGGTATAAAACTAAATGTGAGTAGACTATATTTCCTTTAGAAAATACATACATACAAAAAAAGCTGTTACTTTGTTGTGTGAGGGTCTGCATTGTCATCTCAAGCAGCCCCCAAATTATAAAGATATCTTGTTCAAATCCCTTTAAAAATAAAGATCCAACTAAGACAATCTTACTTCAAAATGGCAGCAGCAGGAAACTCCAGCATTCAGGCTGTTGTTCCTGAACACTATGCCTGTACACAATTCCATCTTTAAAATCAACATAATATAACAAAGCACACTGCAAAACACTCTGTGGAGCAGGCAGAATGAGAATGAGAGGTGCTTCTTTTCAGTAAACATTAAGTAGTCTCCAGGTGAAACACAGTCAGGACCTCTGGCCAGCAACACAGTCAGGTTAGTCACACTTTGCTGAACTTGGTCAGGCTCTAATTTGGCCTGGGGGAATCACTTAATAAGGACCTACAGTACAATTCTTATTTGACTAGAATTACACATGAGTGAGCTGAAACATGATGCAACCCAAGAGGTCTTGATTCACAGGAAACCGTTTGAGAATGTCCTGGCTGACAGTTTTATCAACATTTAGGAACAACAGTATTTTATCACTTTAAGACTGAAAGTCAGGTGACAGAAAGCATTCATGCTGCAGCATGATTGTGTTATTCATCTGTTTGTGCCAGTAACCAAACCCTATCACAGCGAAACTGCCATGCAGCACTGTTTCAAGTTGTTGTCCATGCATCCATCACAATGAAGGAGTACATGGCAATTTTTGGAGATTGGCTTGTCAGTTGATGCAAACACACCTCAGAAAGCAGAAGTATCCATGTGTCTCTCTTAATGCTACTGTTCCATGACAACAATGAATATGACACTACTTTTAGCAACATTTATCAAATTGCTTTCACTAAAAACTGACTGCTTAGTATTTACAGCTGACCTGCATTATGGGATCAGCCAATATACTGTATAATGAAATACTGTCAGGTGTTCTGTCACTTTTACTGTATGCGCATGGCACAACTTTCCTGTGGAAGAAAGTAAAGCACTCCCTGGCAGACTGAGGCCAACAGAGAACCACATTTGAGTGACAAGCCATTTTGTGTCCATATTCACATGTAATCTGATATACACTCACTGATCACTTCATTAGGTATACCTGTACAATTACATGCAATTCAATGCAACATTTCTGTCTTAACATCTGTGTGTTTCCCTAATATTCTGACCTTCTCATGTATGTAGCTGGGGAGAACAAAAATATAGAAACACTTCTGAATATAATGTAGTCTAGTAATATACCACCTTCGGCTACTACTACTCTACTTTTGGGTGTTCCCGTTAGGGGTCGCCACAGCAAATCCGATTCGCATGGCACGCTTTTACGCTGGATGCCCTTCCTGACACAACCCTCTCTATTTATCTAGGCTTGGGACCAGCACAGAAATCACTAGCATGAAACCTCTGGCTAGATACACACTCACTCCTAGGGGGAAATTTAGAGCCTCCAATCAACCTAAGCTGCATGTCTTTGGACTGTGGGAGGAAGCTGGAGCACCTGGAGAGAACCCACGCATGCACAGGGAGAACATGCAAACTCCACACAGAAAGGCTCGAACCCAGAACCTTCTTGATGTGAGCAGACAGCGCTAACTACCATGCCGCTGCGCTGCCCTACAACACCATCATTAGCTATGACCTCAATAATAAAAATAATTTAATTTATATATTTATGACAATTTCACCAAAAACGGAAACATTTTGAGCTTCATAAATACAGATGTTGAGGCAGAAGTGTTGCATTGAGGTGCATACAACTGTACAGGTGTACCTAATAAAGTGGCCACTGAGTGTCCATGGTTCCACAGAGAATCTATCCTGATGCTTTTGTGACCCTAAACCTTTTCTGTAGCACAAATATCAGGCCAAAAATACATGATTTTTCTCATTGTTTCATCATTCTCCTATCTTTTATAGGACCGCTTTAGACTAAAAATCTGAAAAAAGTTTCAATCTTGTTTTTGTAATTGCTCATAATGTCTCAGTTGTGGCAACATTTTACCCATCAAAAGTACTCCTTCAACTCAGCATTGACTATGGTGAGCATATCAAACCAGCAAAGCCAATTAGATTCTAACTGTAATTAAGTAGAGCTAGCCTTCAGCTGCATGAAGGGTGAACATTTTAAGGTGGTGTAAAAACACTTATTAAGCCACTTAACACATTCGTGTAAAAATAACTGACTTGCTATCACCCAACCTGATTTATGATAAAGCACTAGCATGGAACAGGATGACTTTGGTGTCACTGTTGTCACCACTAATATAAGTGTGCTGACTGGCAGGCCAATCTCCTAAAAAATAACACTCCTTTCGGAATTCTA
This sequence comes from Monopterus albus, assembly GCF_001952655.1. NCBI lineage: Eukaryota > Metazoa > Chordata > Actinopteri > Synbranchiformes > Synbranchidae > Monopterus > Monopterus albus. The sequence continues at coordinate 77,942 of NW_018127961.1, forward strand.
CAGGAAGATGGGGCCCAGGTCTGCCACCGAGTTGTCAGGGCTGACCTTGTCGTCACAGCTGCAGCCCAGGTCATCTGACCCTGCAGGAACAAGAGCAGAGGCTGCTGGCCTGGACACCTCCTCTGGCATGGTAGGTCTATAGGGGGGACTTCTCAGCAGGTGGTTCAGACTGCCGTGGGTTCCATTATTGGGGGCTGGTTTCAGACCCAGAAGATCTAAGAGTGAGAGCAAAGAGTTTCACATCATCTAAGAGTAAATGAGATAAGTTGTAAGAGGCCCCACATAAAACCTCGCTCAGAAATGGTCAAGTTGATCAGAATAAAACACATGCACTGACAGACTCTAACACACAAGACAGCACAAAAATATGCCTTACCACACATGACATTATACAGCTCAAAGATTTCAAAGGCTGGAACTTTAGTCTTGAATTTAAATGTAGGTCCATATCCCAAAAAAATTGTCTGAAAGTAAAAGTCAGTGACAAAGGTTAATAGAATCAAGGTATAGTCCAGGTTGGTATATAGGACAGTCTCTGGATATTAAAAGCCAAATGGCTTCTCTCATACCTGCATGCTGTTGATCTTATTGTCATATCCATGGTCACCAGAGAAGCCACAGTGCCTCTTACCTTCAGGAACCTTCCTGTAATGAAGGGTATGAATCATAGATCAGTATCTGGTTGACACACATTGTGTTATTGACCTAGGACTGCATAATCGACTCATACTTCGTCATCAAAGTGATGACCAAGCATTATCTGGCTGCCTCATATTTGTCAACAGAACTCAATTCAAAACAAAATATTCCAGTAGTGGTTTAACTGGGATCCCCTTCATGACAGCTTTTAAATTTTCTTCTTCTAATGCAAAAACACCCTTATCAGCATCCCCGTTTCCCTCACTTGCGTCTTTTCCTTGTGTCTTAGTACTGACAATGTAAAATGGAAGGAAAAAATGTGAGAAGAGAGAAACTGAGGAAATATTTATACAAACACATGACGTGCCTTCTTCTAATCTTTCACCTTAAGTGTCCAGTCACCAACTGATCAAATCAAATCAAATTTTATTTGTATAGCACCAAATAACAACAAAAGTCATCTCAGGACACTTTACAAAGTAAGGTCTAGACCTTACTGTTATCAATATTATTACATAGGGAAAACCCAACAAATCCCTCTTGAGCAAGCACTTGGCGACAGTGGGGAGGAAAAACTCCCTTTAACGGAAGAAACCTCCGACAGACCCCGGCTCTTGGTGGGCAGCCTTCTGCCTCGACCGGTTGGGGTGAGTGGATAGAGGAGAGACAAAAGAAGAAAAGCAACAAGGCACAACAATCAAACACTGGTCAGGTCGATGTGGCTGATGACTGCTCGTCAGAGACGTAGAGCTCCAGGGCCAGGGCAACCTGCAGAAAGGTACAGGGAGAGAGAGAGGACACACTACAGGAGAGAGGAGACAAACTTAGTGATGTCTAATGGTGGCATATACAGTAGATGCATAACATAAAGACATAAAGAGAGAGGAAAGGAATGGAGAGGGGAGGGGAAGAGAGGTACACCCCCCCCCCCCCCCCCACCCCCGGCCCAATGAAGGA
>NW_018127961.1:79757-80941 GCF_001952655.1 Monopterus albus
GCTAATATGGGAGAGATATGATCTCTCTTGCTAGTTCCTGTCAGTGCTCTGGCTGCAGCATTTTGGATTAACTGGAGGCTTTTTAGGGACTTACAGTACTGGGACATTCTGATAGTAAAGAGTCCCCAGAGGCCTGTATTTCCTAGTTTTGCCCTTAGACCTTTTACCTGTGGTGAAGTCCTAAATGCTCTTTATTGTTTTCAACCCAAAAATGGCTGTCAGGGCAGATAAGCTGCATCCAGGTTTTTTGTAGTTGCCTGCACCACTAATCATGGGATGTATTGCTCATATTTTAAATGTGACTTTATTCACAGAATGCATTCGTATTCTCTGGAAGATTGTCTACTGTATGTTGTACCATTGCATAAGGGGGGTCCCTCAAATGAACTCAATAATTTTCACCCTATATCTAAAATCTCCTGCCTGGTTAAAATATTGGAGAGGATTGTTAATAATCAGGTAAAGAATTTTTAACTAGTAATTTTATTCTGAATACATGCCAGTCTGGCTTTAGACCTGCTCATAGCACTTTGACAGTGGTCTCAAAGGTTGTTATTAATATTTTACAGGCTTTGGATAGAAAATTAAATTTTGCTGCTCTTTTTATTGATTTACCCAAAGCTTTTGATTCTATGGATCACAACATTGTTTTGCGTTACAGGTCATCCAGGCCCTTATGTCTTTAAGACATGCTTGAAGTTTGACCAGCTGATCTGATTCATTTGGCTTCATAGATAAATATAACTGAGTATCATCTGCATAGCAATGGAAATTTATGCCATGTTTCCTGATAATATTGTCTAAAGGGAGCATGTATAAAATGAAGAGAATTGGACCTAACACAGAGCCCTGTGGAACACCGTGACTAACTTTAGATTGTGTGGAAGATTCATCATCAACATTAACAAATTGGAACCTTTCTGATAAATAAGATTTGAACCAACTTGGTGCATTTCCTTTAATCCCAATAACATGTTCAAGTCTCTGCAGTAAGATGCTGTGATCAATGGTGTCAAAAACAGCACTGAGATCTAAGAGGACAAGTATGGAGACAAGTCCTTTGTCTGAGGCTAGGAGAAGATCATTGGTGACTTTCACCAATGCAGTTTCTGTACTATGATGGACTCTAAATCCTGACTGAAAATCCTCAAACAAATCATTCTTGTGCAAGTGGTCACATAACT
>NW_018127961.1:81438-91191 GCF_001952655.1 Monopterus albus
ACTGATGTTTCTAAAGCCATTGTAGTAGATGGCACATCTGCGAGAGCTGTGGGAGTGGTTCGACCCATTTTTTCTCTAATAGTTGTGATTTTATTTGTAAAGAAGCTCATGAAGTCATTGCTGCTGAGATCTAAGGGAATGTTAAGCTCAACAGCACTGTGGCTCTTTGTCAGCCTGGCTACAGTGCTGAAAAGAAACCTGGGGTTGTTCTTATTTTCCTCAATCAGTGATGAACAAAATGCGGTTCTGGCACTACGAAGGGCTTTTTTATATGTTATTAAACTTATTATCTTTCCCGGCTATGAAAAACTCTTCTGACTTAGTGGAGCACCACCTCCTTTCCAGTTTTTGTGATGCCTGCTTTAGGAAGCAGAGCTGCGAGCTGTACCACGGGGCTAACCTCCTGTTTCACTGCCTTCTTTTTCAGGGGGCAACAGTATCAAGTGTATTACGCAGGAAGGCTGCAGTACTATCAACAAGATTATTGATTTGTGTGGGAGTAAAGTTAAGGTGGCCTCCTTCCACTGTGTTGGCAAACGGCACTGAAGTAGATAAAGACGGAATTACTGTATTTCCTTAAACTTGGTAACAGCATTGCCAGATAGACATCTGCTGTAGTGGAATTGTTTCCCACATAGAGTATAATCCATTAATGGAAATTCAAAAGTTATTAGAAAATGGTCAGACAGAAGAGGGTTATGGGGAAAAACTATTAAGTGTTCAGTTTCGATGCCATATGTCAGAACAAGATCAAGAGTGTGATTAAAACAGTGAGTGGGTTTATTTACAGTTTGAGAGAAGCCAACTGAGTCTAATAATGAACAGAATGCATTGTTGAGGCTGTAATTGTCAGCATCTACATGAATATTAAAGTCACCGACTATGATTATTTTATCTGTACTAAGCACTAAATCAGACAGAAAGTCTGAGAATTCACTTGACTAGGTGGGGTGGATTCATTTAAACTGACAAGTTCTTCCTGCTGTAACCACGTTTCAGTAAGACACAATAAATCAATGTGATGTTCACTTATCAAATCATTCATAACAGAGTTTTAGATGAAAGAGTTCAGATATGAGTTCTCATGAATAACTCCTCTTGAGTTGATTTTTGATTTATATAATTTAGGTGATTGGGGGGCAGACACAGTCTCTATGGGTTACTGGGAGTTTTGGGTGGGTATCAGCTGCAAAGAGACAGCGGAGAGGCGTGTAAGACTGTGACCCTGCATCCTGGACTCAACTCTGGGTTGTCACAATTTAGGTTGTAAAATAAACTCGTCCAGATTTCTAGGTAAGAGAGCCGCACCACCCAAAGTGGGATGGATGCCGTCTCTGCTAATCAGACCAGGTTTTCCCCAAAATGTTTTCCAGTTGTCTATGAAGCCCACATTATTTTCCAGGCACCGCAGTTGTCTAGGTGGTTGGCTGGTCATATTGGGCAGGGGTCCAGAGAAAACTACGGAGTCTGATATTGTTTTAACGAAGTTACACACCGACTCCACATTAATGTTTTGTGACCTCCACTGGTGAAGTCGGGAGTCATTAGCATCCCTTTCTGATAAAAGGGGTGTGTCGGTCCATAAAAGACTTTAGTGAAGGATGCTCTCATGTATCCTTGATCATAGCTTCTCCAGGCAGCCTCCTCACTCACCAACCAGAGCAGGAGTAGAAACTTTAGGCCATCCTTCAAGATGGGGACAGGATCAATTTCAGGTTTGTGTGAAGATTGAGGAGCGATGAACGATCAGTTAGAGGACTTTGAATTTACCCCTGGTTTCAGATAGTTTTATCTTTGTTCCTTTCCAGCAGCATCAGCACTGAGTTTGTTTGTAATAAACAGAACCAGGACTTGGTGGATTTTGCACAGCAAGCCTGAGGAGTGCCTTCCTGCCTAGGCTGTCTTCAGATCAATCTTACAGATCAGTTTGGGCTCCTGTATTGTGGAATGGTCTGCCACGGGATATTAGATCTGCTCCGAACCTGATTGTTTTTAGATCACTTCTTAAAACGCATTTGTATTCACAAGCTTATAACAACTTCACTGATTGATGTATTTGTTTTGATTATGCATTTTTGCTGTTGTTGTTTTATTGTGTAGATGTGTTTTATCTGGTTTTATTAAATTTTATTATTTTTTATGTTTTACTGTAAAGCATCTTGTAACGTAGGTTTAGAAAGGTGCTATATAAATAAATTTTTCTTGCTTACATTGATTAGCTTCACACCAAGATTCCAATCACAAGTTGCAACAAGCTCACCATGGCAACCAAATTTGCTTGTTTTATCAACATTTCTTTTGGCAATTCTGACAAATCAAAAAGAAGCATGACAAAAGCAAAAGGTAAAATAAAGTCTGCAATCAAGGGGATCTGTGAAAAAGCTGTCACCTTAAGTCCCTGAAAAAATGTTATGATGGTGTGCAGAGTTTCAAATGTTTAGACTATGGATTAAAGTAGAATACAGCTGAACTGCAGGATGTTGTACTCAGGACAACCACTCCTTCACAAACTCAAACCGCAGTCCTCCAATTAAAAAACAGCTACCTCTTATTAAGTGTCTATTAAACATTACTTTCAGGTATGTGCTGTAATGCGTGTGTCTGTGTGTACATACTGTATGGGTGTGTGTGTCTGGAGGGTGAAGCCACAAGCATGTTGAAAATGTAAATGACTAGCTGAAGTGGAATTGAGACAGACTCAGTGTTATATTTGGTGTCAACATCTACTGTAGTTGGTTTGGGATTTATGCAGACATCGATTAGTGTATATGTGCCTGTTTACAGTATGCGTGTGGGTTTGTGAGCATGCGTGTACATGTTCCAACACTCTGCTCACAGCAGTGGTGCCAATGATTAGCTTGTCTGTCTATCTGAGCTGCAAAGAAACCTCAAAGGTCTCTTTCATTTCAGTACCACAGCTGACAGTGCTGTCTGTGTGCGTGTGTGTGTGTGCGTGCGCGTGTTCTCCCACTGTTCAGCAGTCAAAACAGCATGACAGCTCCATGGAAGGAACATGTACAGACACACACAGTACCATAAGCTGTGGTGGTTTATTCACCTTGAGGCGTGATGATGACATGATTTATTTTGTCACTGGATCCATGCAGTAAGATCAAACTGCTGTCTGAGTTCATCTTAGCAAACCATGAATGTTTCAGCAGCTGCACTTGTGAAAAAGCTTTTTACATGAGTGTGACTTGGGACAGCTCATCTTAAAGTTTTTCAGCAGTGATAGCTGCCTCGGTTCACATGAAATGTGGTTTTAAGCAATGCAAGATGTGTAGTAAAAGCTTCACTGATGGGCGGGCTGAAAGTGCCACATCTACACTGGCTGTGCATATTGTCAGAGCACTCTCTTACTGTACATGCACAAATTAACACTAGATTGCCAAAAACCTCTGTATTATGCCACTGACTGGTTTGGATTTAACCCTTTGAACTTGATCCTGTTTTTGCTTGTTCTTCCACCCTTATCAGTCAACACATGAGCTGGACATGTCATATTCAGGAGAAATCAAGCTACTCAGAAATGCCATGAACTGGCTTCTGAGTGGTTTTTGTTTTAAAAAAAGCACTGACATGGGTCTTATGTATGTGTGAGGCAAGATTGATCATGATGAGAAGCACTTCCTTCATGATTTGAAGGTGGATTTATGGACATCAATGACTCAGAGAAGACAGGGTAAAATCAGCTGCTAGGAGTTAACATGGAAAATCAGTAAGAAATCATGGCTTCGCCTAATCTGTCTACCTCATGAAAACACAAAGCTCCCTATCCAAAACATACTCCCTCATTGTGTTCAACACACTGTCTCCTACTCGTGAGGCCATTCAGTAACCTTGAGCTGCAACCACTGGTCAGTTCACCGATTGGAAATTAGCCAGCAAAAACACCAAAATAAAATAGAGTAAAACTAAATATCTCTGGATTTGTTGATTTCATAAAAGCAGTCAGAAACATCTTCATGGCATATGAAAACACCACCTTTGATATCTTTCTCAATTGTTGACATGCTGTGAATAAAACTAGTAGAGCCAGGGTGCGATATTTGAACATCCGGAGACAGATCAGCTCATCCGGTCACAGCTCAATGACCCATGGCTTCTTTTTTTTTTTTTTTTAATTTCCACTCATTTATCCAGGATTTTCCTTTAATTTGAGACCCATCTGTATATTTGCACTTCCTGTTGTAGTGGTGGTACTGTACCTGTCAATGTGCCACTTCCTCTCCACCAGCAGGTGGATTTCTTCAATGCGTCTGTTGTTAGCGTAGTGCAGCCTTTTAGGCAGGTGCTGCTTCAAGTATGGCTTAAAGTGCTGGTCTGCTTTCTTACACTGAAAATAAAAAACACATTGGTATTTTGACCTTAGTATTGCATGTGTATCTTTATTGCCTCTACAACAGTACAGTTCTCATGTTATTATGTTTTACAAAATCAGCTCTGTTAAAACTCACTGAGTTCAAACATCACACACATTCTTATATTTTTCATGCAAGCCTCACACTTACTGTTAAATTTGCAACAACAGCCTTGGGGTCATCTGAAAAAAGCACAAAGGTCAGAGCAGAAAACCACTGCAAAACATTTACCATCCTTTGTAAAGTACAATGAAGATCATACTGTACTCTACATCTCAACATGCAAACAGCAAATGTAATGGACTTCAGCTGCTGCACTAGTGACACGTGATCATTTTTGTGGGTGTAGTTTGTGCTGCTGCTGAACTGTATTATACAGTTATTATACAGACAGGAGTTTCTGTTACTTAGTACAACCTCACTGATATACATTGGTGGACTAAATAAAAGAATCATGACAGAAACAGCAGCACAAATGTCATCCTCAAAATGACCATACAGTTGAATCAACACCTCTCTGAAACACAATCTGAACCTTACGAAGGAGGGTTTACTGCAGGACTGTTGGGTTAGATTGATGAAGAATTATGTGTACTTACTAAAGGTCCAATCAAGTGTAGGTTAGTTAGGACAAATGATTTGTTTATTTGATTGGAACATGCTTCTACTCACTCTGATATGGCACACTTGCAGTACAACACTGCTTCCAGTGTTAGCTATTGCACTGTAGCGAATGTGCACACTGCCAGTGAGCAGATCAAAAGCGATTGTTTCATATTTGTTAATGAGGGTCTAACAAACCAAAAGTTCAGAATACAGTGAAGCCGTCTGCACAAATACAGTAAGTGGGCAGAATGCCTAAACATGTCAGATGAGAACTGGTGAAAAACAGACACAAATCCAAACAGAATAACAAAAGAACAAAAAGTACAAACTAATAAAAGAAAGAAAATCACACAGACACCTTGTATGGGCAGAGAGAATGGAACGCTCTCTCTCTCTCACTCTCTCTCTCTTACATTTGAGGTTGTTGGGGTATCTGGAGCGTATTCTGCCTAGGGACCCAGGTATGAGGATGATGTCATTAACGCTGGCCATGTAGTTACTGAGGAACTCAGTGCGATCACAGTGGGCCTCCTCCATACCTGAGAACATACAAGAAGATTGCCTGTCTATCTAAGCTGCTTCAGTGGAGTTGCTTTGTGTTCATGTAGTACTAGGTATAAAAGGAACCAGTAAAAATAATTTCTTTCAGCATGAGATTTTGATGTCACAGTGCGTGTCTGTGCTGGTGTGCATGTCTATACCGTGATCCCCCACCAGGATGATGTTGACACAGCGGTGCAGTTTCATCTGTTTAAGTCCGTTCATCAGTTGGCCAATGATTCTGTCAATCATCCTCAGAGGGTTGTTCAGCTGGAACGCACAAAGGGAGTCAGGGTCAGATGAGCTTCGATGAAACATAATATGCACACAAAGAAATAATGATCTGGCATGTATGGCACTGTGTCTGTTTTGTGGGCTTTATGATGTCCAGCAACATACACACACACACAGTGCAGTAGACTACAAATGTTTAAGGCACTTTAGATGTTAAACAAATGTGCACAGTTTGCGTAGTAGACCTGGTGCTGTTTGAAAGGCAAATATTGATTTGATATAGACATTTTCTGTTTACTGAATGTTGTGTGAAGTTCACTGATAGATAACAACTATCAGCATTATATGTGAAGGCATCCTCACTTTACTTTTAGAGCCTAAGACATTTGCACAGTAGTGTATATGCACACGTGCAGATACGGAGCACTCACGTCTGTGTTCATGGGCCCCATTTTGTGTCCATCTGTGTCTGGTTGTTCAGAGTGCATGGCGTAAACATAGGGCCTGAAACACATATTAGAGATGTGTTTGTTAGAGTTGCAGTGGTACTAATAATACCTATTGTTTGGCATTTGGCGATATGACTGAGACAGTAGCCGAGTTTCAGTACTTATACCAAAATAACACTGTGCATATGCTATAAATAATGTCTATTTTCATTCTGAAGGACCAACTGTGGCACAGGATTAGATTACATAACCTCAACCAACTAATGAGAAATAGTAACTTTTTCCACCTTTGTAGATAGGCTGTGGGTGCAAATGTTGACAAGGAAAAAATATAAAGCAAGAAAAAAACAGGAAGATAAAACACACGTGAAGTAGACATAAAAATGTCAACAAAATTCACCTCTCTCCTTCAGGGAGATGGAGCCACTGCAGTATGGTCAGTATCCTTCTCTCTAATGGAATAGTGCTGGAAAACACACAAAGACACAATGCAGGGTAGCTTTGGTTAACATTTAGCTGCTAGTGACAAACAAGCTCCTGCTCTCTTGAACCATTAAACCCTTAAACTCCAAACTGTTCTTCGTCAAAGCACCTTGTAGTTGAGGGTTGTAGAGTAGAACAAATTAAACTGTCTGAAAGTCAAATGCTGCCTAGTGATGAAGCCACCAACCAAGCAGCTGGCTGTCAAACAGTCCACAGCTGTCAGCCTTCAAGCCCAGGATAAGGCTCTGAATAGGTCTTGATGTACGAGGCCGCAGGGGGTTAACACTTGACAGCAGGCTTCTTGTCTCTGTGTCTGCTCTCTTTCTGTACTTTTGTCTCTGTTTACACTATCAACTCTATATTCCCTCCTACCAATGTGTGTTTTATATATGCTCCCTTTCTTCTTCTTCTTCCTTCTTTCTGTCCTCCCTTGTTTTGTGCTTATGGTTGGACCTCCCAGAAAGCTGAGCCCAACAACCTTCACCTAGAGCGACAGCACCTGGTCCCTATAACCATGCCAATCCCCCCAGTCGTACTATAACACTAAACTAAACACTAAACACAGACTCCCACTCTCTCCACCTTCCTGTAATATACACACTCCTCTCTCTTACTTCTTATTCTCTCTTTCCTTCGGTCAGTGCCAAGTGCAAGAAACGCACTGGAAATGACACCCTTACCCACATGGTGGTATAGAGTAGCATGGCCGTGACCCTGGTTCACAGAGGAATCATGTATAGTATCAACAAGCCCATTTGCACAAATTGCTATAAAAACAGCCAAACGCCATCCCTCTGCTGAGATCCACCTCCTGCTTCATCAGAGCCTTCCCTGTGCTAATGAGGGCTTCTTTGTGTTTCACAGGCTATAGTGCAGTTTAGTGCAGCAGCCTGAGTGAGCAGCAGGAACATGAAGCAGCATGTTCTGATGACTTGGAGAACTTTCACCACCAAATAACTTACCGTGTCTGAATTATTTGATCAGTGCAGGTGCAGCTGCGAAGAATGCCAAATGAGTTGTGGTGCTCCTCCATCAGTCCCCCTCCAGGCAAAATGTAGCTTGGCTCATGTGACAAGTGAGAACACAATCTAACCCAAAAAGATCAAGGCTTTATGGGAAAGAGGGGATGGATGTTACCATCGGATGGGCAGCATTTATTCATGGCACCCAAGACAAAATAAGCCACTGCCACTCATATTTTATAATTATGACAAAGCACACGCACACACACACACACATGTCCAATGACAGTGAATTTGACTCGTTTCTGGTCACCTTGCTGCAAAAATCTTGTCTGGCTTACCAAAATACTGTGAAATAGACAAGCTACTTCTGACTCCCTGTGAAGTAAAATTACAGATGACATTTTATTTGTATTTAGGCAGAGTGAACTGTAGTTGTAGAGGTGCCAAAGTCAGATGACCTGGAATGGAAAAAACAAATAAAACAGAGTGTTGTGTAATACTGTATGTACTCTACTAGAGCTGCGTGCAGTCTTCTGCAGCTCTATCATTAGTTTTTTCATTGAGCTTGTCACCCAGAGCAACATGGTGGTGCAATGGTGCAGCCGAGGTACATGTGAGAAAGACTATAGCTGTGTCTCATGTCTCTTATATGGATCCACGTAAGATGCAAGGAAAACATGAGGAGAGAGGATTCAAAGAAATGCCCATAACCTTGTTAATATAATACATTTTGACCTGTCACAATAATAAAGAGAATGATGGCTGACTTCCATTCAGTTACCTCAATTTCAGTGTCCTGCTACTGGTGCTACTTGGTTAAGATTAGTATGTGTGTGCGTGCATGTGCCTTTGTATTACTTACATTATGGGGACTGAAACCTGTTAACACACTCACATTGTGGGGACTTGGCCTTCCTTGTGGGGACCAGAGGGTGGTTAGGGTCAGGTTAAGTGTTAGGCAAGTAGGGTTAGGGTTAAGGTTAGAATACTGTATGTCTACAGGAAATTAATGTAAGTCAATGTAAAGTCCCCACGAGGAATGAAAACACAGTATGTGTGTGTGTCTAGGCCATTCACTGTCCCTCAGCCTGTGGCATATTGACATATACTGGGCAGCAAGTCTTGCCCTGTCTCCCTGTCCTAGGAGGATTTTTGATTCTGAGTTCATGTAGCTTTGAAACCAGGAATTGCAGAGTCAAACTTTTCAAAACACACCTATTTATAAAAAGACATTGAGAGCAACAGAGTGGTGAGTTCGGTTCTACGGTTGTACTGATGAAATCCACAAACTGAACTATAAAAATCAGACTTACTATCTCTCCCATTAGTGGCAGAGGTTTAAACCTGCAGAAAAGTGACATTTTCTCTCTTTATTTGGTTAAAAAGCACAAATAATGGTCCACTTTAATTATGAGTATACCCTGCCTTTGCCCAATTGCTGGCTGGGATTGGCTCCAGACCCCCTGCGACCTCGTTGCATGGGACCGTCATCGGCATAAAAGATGGATGAATGAATAATTATGAGTACACTACATTTAGAAGGTCAAAAAAAAAAAGAGATTACGATGAATGAGACACCTGAGCTATGTATTTTTAGCCAGCATTTAGCAGAATTTTTTGGCAATCATTTAAATGTCATATTTGTTATTTAATTTATTTTCCAACCTCCCAACTAATTTATTGACACATTACTGCGCATGTTGGGTTTTTTGTTTGTTTTCAGATGACATAATAAAGCAGAGAGCATGGATACTGTCTGTTGGGACTTCACACGTGGTTTGGCTGTGATCTTTGCAAACTACTACAGTTTCAGCCTGCAGTATACTGGAGATGCTTCATGCACTCTGGAATTGATCCAAAGGTAATATCATTACTGTTTTGTTACATTAATGTTGTACTTGTGTACTTACTATTTTACTTTACATTCTAGCTTGTACAGGAGGAGTTCAAGTATCTTGGGGTCTTGTTCACGAGTGAGGGAAGGATGGAACGGGAGATTGACAGGTGGATCGGTGCAGCTTCTGCAGTAATGTGGTCGATGTACCGGTCCATCGTGGTGAAGAAGGAGCTGAGCTGTAAGGCGAAGCTCTCGATTTACTGGTCGATCTACGTTCC
>NW_018127961.1:91284-115657 GCF_001952655.1 Monopterus albus
GAGGAGGCCCCGGGGAAGACCCAGGACACGCTGGAGGGACTATGTCTCTCGGCTGGCCTGGGAACGCCTCAGCATTTCCTCCGGAGGAGCTGGAGGAAGTGTCTGGAGAGAGGGAAGTCTGGGCATCTTTGCTTAGACTGCTGCCCCCGCAACCCGGTTCCGGATAAGCGGAGGAAAATGGATGGATGGATGGATTCTAGCTTTTCCTTCTATTGTGATGACTGCTTGTTGCTAAAACACTTGCAGTCGTTTTACTGGCAGGGTGTTTGAGTGACTTGTGTTCTGGTGCAAGACACTGCTTATAGACCTTTGTGATTATCTTCAGGCTATTGCCACATAAAATTTTATGTGAAAAATAAATGCATCTTAACATCATGAGCTGCAGAATATGTAAACATTAGGCACTAATTATTTTGTATGGGAACAATGGAAAATAATTTGTCTTAACTAAATGGTAACCAAGTGGTCTGACACTGTCATGTGACTGTCCAAGTCTTCGTATTACTTATTATTATTGCATTGCAAAATTCTGTTTTCATACAAAATGTAACTTGCCAGAGGTTTAAACCTGACTGATGAAGAGAACCTAGCTGGTCTTGTGTTGAGCCCCTTCAATTCAAAGGGGGGCTTTACTGGCATCAAAGTTTCAATAAACAATGTTACCAAAGAAAAACACAATTTTTGTTATTACTTAAATAATTTGACAGTTGTAAAGACAGAGAAAACAAATAAATACAAACATTTAGATTGATATTATTATATGTACAGTATATCAAGTGTGTGTGTAGTCTTACACAGGCCAGAAGAATGTGGCAGCCTTCACTCCCTGTTTGAGTGCTGTGATCCAGATCTAGGAGTCAAACAGTACAGTGTCATTATTTTATCAGCCTTGCAGCGTTACCCTAGAAACAAACAATAATATAAGCCTGGAGAAATCAAGGTCATGGCATACAGCATGCTACATTATGCTAAGGAGGACAGAGATCCCACTGCATATAGGTGCGTGGGAGGAGACCGACTGCTGCTACACCAAGTGATGTTGGCAGTGTTCATCCAGTCTTCAGAAAGATACTGGTAAACCCTTGTAATGAAAGTTATGAAAGCATCCCGAGTCATTCTGTTTGCTCCGTTTGGCAACCAAAAATGAAATCATAGCACAGGTTTGTTGCTTAAGCAAATCCACAAAAAGTGCTTTGGTCTTGTCAAAACTAAAAGTGATCCCAGCCCAGCTATTGTTAATCACATATGTTTATCTGCTGTTGATCAATAAATCAGATTTGGTTTATTCTGAGTCTTCTTAAAATCCTTGTCAGCTCACTTAGAAATACATTACGCAATGCAATATTGATGGTAAAAAGAAAGAAGAAGAGAAGAGGAGACAGTACTTACTGGCTGTCCTCCCCACCAGCGATGATTGAGTTTCTCTTGGCTTCTCACGGTGAAGGTGGTATCAAACACTGGGTCATACATGGAGTTGTCAACTATACCGTGAGACTCTGGATAAAGGCCCTGATAAAGATTGAAAATAATATTATTGCTTAGGGCCTAAGCAGGCGTCAGCAGCCTTTACTACCTGAAGAGCCTTTTTTGGCCAGAAAGAAAAAAGAATATGCATGGAGCTGCACAAACTATTTGAGCCTTTTACATGCAGGTACCACAGCCTATTGGCAAAATAACCAAACAACAATACAAATAGGTCTAAATGAGCTTACATACATGTTTTACCTGAAGGTGACTACAATAGGCTAGTTATGATTACACGATATAATACTTTAAATTTCAATCTTGACTACAATAACACAATGGTTTGGTGCATTTATAATATTATAGAACTAGTACAAGAAAGACAACAGTTGACACTTTTCTTATTTTTATTGGAGGATGCTATTTCCAAAGATACACAAAACTGATTGTGTAGTGGAGAACAAATCTGCTGCCATGTGTGGGCTTACCTAAAAATTTAGTATTTAAACATACAGTAGTTAGGCGGGCCTATTCTCCCTGTGTTTGTGCAAATGAAATGAATAGTCAAAATGCCATGAAAAAGCAAAATATGTATTTGAATAGTACTTGGATGGCCAACATAACTTTGAAGTAAGTGGAAGCAATGGACATCATGCGACGGTGGTGGCAGGGCAGGGTCAAAGCTGTTATAATTTTCCTTCTAGGACTGTACCTATGCCACTTTATTAAGTTTTGATATTTCTTCAGTCAAGAAAATAACCATCAAGTTTTCAAATATGTGATCAGCTGATCCAAGTAATGCCAGTTTAGAAATTTGCTCAGGCATTTTTAAAGATGTGATGACCTGCCAATGTGCCGGCTGGCTAGCTCTACTTAGCAGTAGCCATTGAGCCAGGGAGGCACTAGAGAGGGGATAAAGAGTCGCGTGCGGCTTAGAAACTGTGGAATGCTAACCCCTGGCTTAGGCCAATAATATTGGTCAGTAATTTGATTTGATTTGTACAATTTCTATTTTGATCTTAACTCAACTGTTAGGATAGCATGTTAACACTAAGCCAGAGAAGTACAGCTGAGGTTAAAACCTGTAAGCATGACAACATTAATGTCCCTGTGCCATACCGTAGCCAGGGAGTAGAGGTTGGGAAAAGTATTGGTGGGATAAACAGGTCTCATGTATGGTGCATGGGTTCCACACTTTCCTGAAAAGTAGAACAGAACAGAAACTAGAATCACCACTTCACGATTGTATGCCTCCGCCAACCAACCAAATTCATAGAAATGGGACAGATGTCAGGTCACCACCATGACCTTTGACCACCAAAATCTAATCAGTTCATCCCTGAGTCCAAGTGGACACCTGGGCCAAATTTGAAACAATTCCCTCAAAGCATTCCTGATATCTTGTTCATGAGACCGGGCTGGACGGACAGACGGACAAATCAAATACATAATGCCTCCATCCACAGCTATCGCTGGTGTGAAGGCATAAAAACATCTAAATTAGCACATTGTTCCATATAATAATGATGTCACTTCCCACCCATTTCATTGCCATTAGCCCCCCCTGATTCCTTACTGAGCTTCTCTATGTTGGGTATGACAGTATTTCCCCTCTTCGTGTAAGATGCTCTAAACCCATCCAGTAATAGCACGATGAGTGGTGGACGCACAAACCTGCACACACACAAAATGAAAGGAAAATAATGCTGCTGGTCATTCTAGTTCCTCAGTCTGAGATTTGGCATGCAGAAAAAGATTAAGAGAGGACACAAGCTACAGTTTTGACTGGGGAAAAAAAGGACAAAATTTGTTATCAATCTGTTATCAAGTTCAAACTTGATAGAGAGAACAGAAATAAACATGAAGGAAGATATGGACTTATCATGATCACTTGATTCTGCTTTACTGCTCAGGTGTAAACATACCCAGCTGGACATTCAGAGGTATTCATCTCCTCACACTCATCCTGCAGCCATGAAGTGTCTCCTGAAAGAATGCAGTCAGAGAGACATGGTAAAATTTTAGCTGTGCCAGGAGCATGGGATGCCAGTGGTGGTTTGTCAATCAATCCGTCCACCACTACAGCATTGTCATTACAGTTTGGTCAGACATTTATCATTTCCAGAGGATAAATCCTACTGACCATTTTGATCCTTTGATATTCCCACCACCACTCATGTTCAGTTGTGGTTTTCAGCAAAATGTCTCTACATTGTTCATGGCTTGTCAAGAAAATTGGTTGATATATTGTAGTTCATCCTGAGGGACACACGAATAACGACTTTTTATCTTGTGCTATCATCGGGTCAGTTTGGTGCTTTGGTTTATGACTAAATACCTAGAAAATTAATGACACTCCCCTTATGCTCAGCTGTGCTTTGTGCTGTACTTCCCTGTTGATTAGCAGATGTTAGCACACTAACTACACCTGGTTAACATCGATATGATAGCACTGTCAGTGTGAGCATGTTATCATGCTGATGAGTACTGTAGCTCAGAGTGCTGCTGTGCCTACGTAAGTCTCACAGAGCTGCTGGAGTGGCTGTAGACTCCTAAGGTACATAACAAGATGCACCAGTGTTTCCCTCACTTGTGTCTTTTCTTTCCATGTTAGGTTGGCGAGACTAAGTAGCAAGGAAAACATAAAAGAAAAAAAAATGTGAGGAGAGAGGAATCAAGCAAACGCCAGTCCATTAATGACTTCCACCAAATTTGGTCTAGTGTATCCTCAGTCGTCATGTCTCTTTCAGCAGCCTCCTCACTCCTCACAGGAGGACTAAGAGTCTTGGGGTGTCCTTGATCCTCGCTTAACCAGAACAACTTCCAGGTTGAACAAGGATTGAGGAGTAGAAGTGAGGAACAAGACATGATATGTAGTCTTAGTCTTGTTTTCTGGCCAATGATAATTTTAGCCGATCGATACACCGCTTTGATCTTTAATAAACTATTGGATGGATTGCCATAAAATTTCATTACAGACACTCTTGATTCCAAGAGGATAAATCCTCCTGACTTTGGTTTTCTTTACAATTACCATTATAGTATCACAGACCTACTAGCATGGGTGCAGACTCTTAGTTGTGATGTTCACCAGCTTGTCCAGAGGGCCAGGGTGCAAAACACAATATGAAAATCTCTGATCTACATTTGTATGTTTTCAAATATTTCTTAAGGATATAACAAAATGGCAAACCTTTACACAGTGTCTTGTAGTTGGTACAGCAGTCTCCTCTGACCAGACAGTCAGCAGAGCAGTGGCAAGCACGCTGTTCATTTCGAGTCTCCCCACACCGATCCTTTGTGCACTCATAGCCCCCCTCTGTGTATGGAAGAACAAACTAGAAGCCTTTAAAAGAAGAGACTCAAAATACCTGATACATGCACAACTCATCTGATAGATTACAGAAACCACAAGCACTGAGAAATGAAAGCTGATATATAGAAATGTAACAGGACTTTGGCTTGACATAAAAACATATCATTTTCTGGCACAGGACGGATTACAGTGGCAAGGGAAGTGGTAAGCCAAAGACCACCAGGCTGAACGAGTGGACATAACATCAGACCACCAACACAGGAAGCAGCAGGGGAGAACTGTTGACAGAGTCAAGGCAATATGTGAGGACGTGAGCATGCAGAGGTAGCAACAAAAAGCTAAGCTCACAGCAAGTAAGAAACCTGCTCATTTCCAGCTCATACAACTAAAGTGTACAACTGGACAATTATATCTATGTACAGTGGCTGAGTCAAAGCCCAGACCTCAATCCAATATAGAATTTGTGGCTGGACTTGAAAAGGGTTGTTCATGCCCGATCCCCACGCAACCTGGCAGAGTAAAATTGCAGTGTCCAGATGTGCAAGCCTGACTGAGACTTATCCACACAGACTCAGCGCTGTGACTGCAGCCAAAGGTGCATCTAGTAAATACTGACTTGAAGGGGGTGAATATTTATGCATTTACTTATTTCCCATTACATATTTTTATTTAATTGACATTACTTTGTAGAAACCTGTTTTCACTTTGACATTAAAGAGGATTTTTTTGTATTTTTTTTTGTCACAAAAGCTAAATTATAGTGACCATGATTGATTTATAAAATCAACAAAAGGGTAAAACATCCAAGGGGGTAAATACTTTTTATAGGCACTGTATTTGTCAGCCTTGATTACAAGGCTGTATACTGTACCATCACAACATATTGCAATGTACAGTTTTGATAAGAGAAACACTGAAACAACACTGGTGAATGGGTGTATTTAAATTTTATTAAATAAAAGTAGCAATACCATGTTGTATAAAAACTCTCTTACAAGTAAAAGTCCTGCATTTAAAATGTTAATTGAAAGTATCTAAGTAACTTAACTAAATTAATTTGAAACATTAGAAGTACTCAAATCAGAAAATGGCCTCTGGCTGTTGCTATTATGTCACTGGACACTGCATACTGTATTTTTTGTATAAAAATCTTACAGTATAGCTGCCAAATAAATGCAGTGGAGTAAAAAGTACAATATTTCCATTTGAAGTGCAGTGGAGTGGAAGTATAAATTAGATATACTGAAGCACAACCATACCTCAAAACTCTACTGAAGCAAAGTAGTTGAGTAGATGTACTCGGTTACATGCCACTACTGGGAGAACGTTATCAGTAGTGGAGAACTTAGTGCGGGTTTTCCTGCTTCCCTTTAAATATTTAGAGAGTTATTCTAAGTCTCATTTATGTATTACGTGTAACATAATCTGTTGACAACAAGTTTGTGCAAAGGTGGAATAATACTATAAACCAGTCGAAACCCATCTTCTCTGTCTCCCTCTCTCCCACTCACTCACATACACACACGTGCAAATAAAACACAAGTGTCACAGATAATCATGACATTTTCAGTAGACAGCCAAGTTCTCCTTTTGTTGGATATGAATTCTTGGCCGCCTGATTGGTATTAAACGCCAGATGTCTGAGAATTTCCTCCAGCTTAATAACAAAAAAATCTGCAACCGTTTTATTTGGCATCTTGACTGAAGCTGTACCACAGCAACCCTGAGTCCCTCTCCTCTCATTTAAACCACCATCAGTAATCTGGGAGGCCTTTTTGTTTTCTTAAATCCCAGCAAAATGCCTGTTCCTGTTTTTCTCTACTTTTGGAAAACCTCTAAAGTCATTGTGTAGATATTTATTTACCGCTCAAAATAAAAACGCATATCAAAACCAAAACAACAGTCTGTGTCTAAAGTCCGTTAGTTTCACCTGCTTTTTCTTTAAACGCCACATAGGAAGAAAAGACAAAGTGGATGACAAGTGAGGAGAATGATTACGTACCTGTCCTTAGGCAGAGGTGGTCAAAGTCAGAGCAGCAGCTGTTGTAAGTCTTACACAGGTTGTCGCAGCGACAGTTTGGTGGTTCCAGCTCAGCTAGCTCAAAACACCTGTTCCTGCAGGAGCCAGAGGTTGGAACGTACTGAGACACAGAGCGAGCTGAGGATGGAAGAAAAAGAGACTCAATTAGTTCTCTTTATTATATCAGATTAAAGCTGCACTGAACAGCTCTGCATGCTGGCATGCTCAGCCACTGCTGAAACACATCTGAGAACTTTAAATATCAGTATACAGAAATGATTCTCAGTGTCAGTTAACTGCTGGAGCAGAGCACCCACTCCCAAATCAACAACTCTTCTAGTGTTTAATGGTATGGAAGTGACTGCAAACAGATTGATTTTAACTGTCTGTAGTCTAATATAACAGTTGGCACTCACAACCGCTTGTAAACAGTTTGTGGCTGTTCCACAACTTCTACCTTGTCTTATATTATACTGAGTTTAATTTGGTATGGTTGTCCTGCATGGTGTCCTGTCTGGTTTAGAGTACAAAGATGCTACATTTCTAACTTTTTTTTTAACATGTCACAAGGATAGTGTGTCCTGTAGCCTAGAGCTTGGGGAACTCATGAAGGGCTTATGAACCATGGCTTTAACACAAATTCATATACAGAATGTTACAAACTGTTTTTGGTGAAATCTGGATTTGAATATTGACTTGATACAGTGCCTTGCGAAAGTATTCGGCCCCCTTGAACTTTACGACCTTTTGCCACATTTCAGGCTTCAAACATAAAGATATAAAACTGTAATTTTTTGTGAAGAATCAACAACAAGTGGGACACAATCATGAAGTGGAACGAAATTTATTGGATATTTCAAACTTTTCTAACAAATAAAAAACTGAAAAATTGGGCGTGCAAAATTATTCAGCCCCCTTAAGTTAATACTTTGTAGCGCCACCTTTTGCTGCGATTACAGCTGTAAGTCGCTTGGGGTATGTCTCTAACAGTTTTGCACATCAAGAGACTGAAATTTTTGCCCATTCCGCCTTGCAAAACAGCTCGAGCTCAGTGAGATTGGATGGAGAGCGTTTGTGAACAGCAGTTTTCAGTTCTTCCCACAGATTCTCGATTGGATTCAGGTCTGGACTTTGACTTGACCATTCTAACACCTGGATATGTTTAGTTGTGAACCATTCCATTGTAGATTTTGCTTTATGTTTTGAATCATTGTCTTGTTGGAAGACAAATCTCCGTCCCAGTCTCAGGTCTTTTGCAGACTCCATCAGGTTTCCTTCCAGAATAGTCCTGTATTTGGCTCCATCCATCTTCCCATCAATTCTAACCATCTTCCCTGTCCCTGCTGAAGAAAAGCAGGCCCAAACCATGATGCTGCCACCACCATGTTTGACAGTGGGGATGGTGTGTTCAGGGTGATGAGCTGTGTTGCTTTTACACCAAACATAACGTTTTGCATTGTTGCCAAAAAGTTCGATTTTGGTTTCATCTGACCAGAGCACCTTCTTCCACATGTTTGGTGTGTCTCCCAGGTGGCTTGTGGCAAACTTTAAACGACACTTTTTATGGATATCTTTAAGAAATGGCTTTCTTCTTGCCACTCTTCCATAAAGGCCAGATTTGTGCAGTATACGACTGACTGTTGTCCTATGGACAGAGTCTCCCACCTCAGCTGTAGATCTCTGCAGTTCATCCAGAGTGATCATGGGCCTCTTGCCTGCATCTCTGATCAGTCTTCTCCTTGGATGAGCTGAAAGTTTAGAGGGACGGCCAGGTCTTGGTAGATTTGCAGTGGTCTGATACTCCTTCCATTTCAATATTATCGCTTGCACAGTGCTCCTTGGGATGTTTAAAGCTTGGGAAATCTTTTTGTATCCAAATCCGGCTTTAAACTTCTCCACAACAGTATCTCGGACCTGCCTGGTGTGTTCCTTGTTCTTCATGATGCTCTCTGCGCTTTAAACGGACCTCTGAGACTATCACAGTGCAGGTGCATTTATACGGAGACTTGATTACACACAGGTGGATTCTATTTATCATCATTAGTCATTTAGGTCAACATTGGATCATTCAGAGATCCTCTTCCACTTCATGATTGTGTCCCACTTGTTGTTGATTCTTCACAAAAAATTACAGTTTTATATCTTTATGTTTGAAGCCTGAAATGTGGCAAAAGGTCGCAAAGTTCAAGGGGGCCGAATACTTTCGCAAGGCACTGTATTTGCTCTACAACACAATAATTCTGCAGTCTTTGTCTGATGACTTGTTTTCAGGAGCTGGCAACACTGAAAACACTTGTTGTTAGCTCGTGGGTCATAGAGCTAGTGGAGGATGTCATGGGAAATACACTCAGCACCCACTTTATTAGGTACACCTGTACAGTTGTATACACTTCAGTGTTTATGAAGCTCAAAATGTTTCAGTTTTTGATGAAATTGTCATAAATGTTTAAGTTCAATTCTATGTTTATTATTGAGGCCATAGTTAAAGGTGGTGTTGTACTAAACTACATTATATTCAGAGGTGTTCCTAATATTCTGACCCTCTCATGTATGTACTGTAGCTGAGGAGGACAAAAATATAGAGACACCTTAAATTAGACTAACACTTTACTGTTTTTACTGCTACTCAGCTAGTTGGCAGAGCAGTGTACACCACGTGTCAAGGCATAGTAGCACATCACAGCTTCACTGGAGTGGCAGGCAATACTCTACACAACCTTCACAGTGCAAAAAACAGATGTCAAGTTAAGATAGAACATGAAATAAGAGGTGTGGCCTGTGAACAAAGCTAATAAGTGGAGTTTGTTTTTGTTTTGTTTGCTTGTTGGTCAGATGATTGTTTCCAAAGTTAAAAATGAACGTCTGTGCTAAGTAGGCCTTTCTGTTAACAGGCATTTCGACTTGTCACAGGAGCAAAGGCACAGGTTATTGCTAATAACATTAACAATGGCTCAGTTCTGTTCAAGTGCCCCAGTAAGCCATGACAGTGAGCCAGGATGAACAATACCATGACCCTGGAACTCAAGCAGCTAAATGGAATTCAGCCACCTTCTTTTTAATATTGGCACCTATGCTTTCCTCACTGTAACATGACAAGATGTCTTCTGTGAAAGACTATGTTCTCCACCGAGAAAGGAAGGAGATTGGGAGGGAGTATTAGATTTGGTTTAAAAACGGTTTTTACTGTCGTTTAACTTGCTTTTGGAGTAATTATTATATTTTGTTAAAACTGGTTTGAAACAATGTATGTAATGTGGTTTTGGATTTATGATATGGATTTTTCAGTCTCATGACTGTTTAAGGGACTATAAGGAAACCATCAACAACTTAAGAGACCGTACCACCCTGATGAAGGCCAGATAGCTAAAAAAACAAATACAAGCTGGTGAATAAAGCATGGTATGCTGGAGATGAGTTGTGTAACCTGCTTATTGTCTGTGTCTGTCACAAGAGCTGATACAAAAGAAAAGATGAGGTGTCAACAGGCAAGACAAGGTCACATTTTTCACAAATTCACACACTTAGTGTTCTTCTTATGCAAAACTGTAGCAAAATATACTGCCTGCTGCTGTGAAAGTCAACAGCAAGGTAAAGCAAACCTCTTCCTTCTTGTACCGAGACCATGGAGCAGAAAACGAACCCCAGCGCTCTCTTAATATTGACTCAAGGTAGAGCAATGCAAACACAATCTGTCTCTTCCAAAACAAACAAACAAACAAACAAAAAAACTGGGCTGCCCAATCTCGACCTCACAGGGTCACAGTGATCTGTTTTCCACCCCCTTCCACAATCACCAGCACAGCATACTCTCTGCTCACTCATTTCATATGCACTGGCAGACATTTCACCCAGAAAATAACGCAGTAAATAAACAGAGCTAGAGAAAGTGCTCAGCAGCTGCAGCTGCTGGGTGTGGAAACTTAGTTCTGACATATTGTTCATGTGTAGGAGAGTGATCTTAGACTGACTGCTGACTTGAAGCTCATATAGGGTTCAAGGTTTACTTTGCTGTAATAAAAAACTCTAAACTCTAAAGTTTTTTTTCCCCTTGTGTGTCTTGGACTTGGTGCATAGTTTTAGGCATGTTGTACCTGCACCTGGCCAAGATACATTAATGTGTGTCCAAAATATACTTCACACTGCCTGTGCTGGGCCACTATAACAACGAAATTGAAGTGTGTGATTTTTTTTTCCTGTACGGTTTGCTTCACTGAACATGTGTGTAGCCACTGTGTGGCAAACACACTTGTGAAAGGCCTTATGAATGTAATGCTCCTAAAAACACATTTGAATTATAGACAACCATACAATACCAGTACAGTGGTCATGTACAGTTGCAACTAACAATTATTTCCATTATTTGTTAATAATAAATTCAATGCTTTATGAAGTAATTAGTAAATCTTTATTATTACATAGTTTTACTAAAAAATGGTCTACTGTTATACATGAAACTGGAAAACAAAGAGTGTGATACAGCTGTAGCACTGTCATGCAGAGACCACGGGCAGAGCCGAGTGGTTTGGGGATCTGATTGGCCGCCCCTGGTGCCACCCCTGCTACAGTCAAACTGTGATGCTTGTCAGTATTAACAATGAACAACAATGACACAATGTTGCCTTAAATAAATACAACTCATATTTTTCTGGTGCTTTATAATTGATATTGTGCAAATGAGTTTTATTTTGTATCATGCATGCAGCATGATATTTATATGCATTTCTCTGACTGGGTTTTTGTGGTGTGTATTCAAATGTGCCACCCCCTCTCTGAGTTTGTGCCCCAGCCTGCCAACCCCGTTCAAGATCCACCCCTGGCTGCGACACTGTATTTAAATTATTTTTTTTTTTTAACTACAAAATATTAAATATCTACATTTCATCATGTTATATATTCTGTAATGTAGATTTATCATTTTGTCAGTTGTCAAAAAATGAATCTACACCAATATGATAAGAGATCAATCACTATCATCTTGTCTTGCTTCTATTTTTCCAGCAAAAATGACACGCATTAGAAGTCACCTTGGACTCTGGTGAACTATTTGTCACTACCTACGTGTAATAAAGGGCCCAAAAAGAGCCAGAAAATGAATATTAGGGGTCA
Source organism: Monopterus albus (assembly GCF_001952655.1). Classification (NCBI taxonomy): domain Eukaryota; kingdom Metazoa; phylum Chordata; class Actinopteri; order Synbranchiformes; family Synbranchidae; genus Monopterus; species Monopterus albus. The sequence goes on from NW_018127961.1 coordinate 103,191, forward strand.
TAGGGTCATTAACGGGGTTGGAAACAGGAAAAAGTGCTGTTTGTTGAACAACTTGCAAGTACATATTTCTTTGTATTACAAGGACACAAACCACATACTTTTATACTTTATTAATACCTAGACAGAAGGACGTGTTCTTTTTCGAGAAATCATATCCTATCAATAGAAAACAAAAAAGTTGTTTTTGCAATGCCTAACTCAGTGAAAAAGTGATAAAACTACCAAGAGTGAATGAATGCCGTGCTGGTTGGTATTAAGTTACACAAATCACTGAAATTATAAAAGTAATAAAGAAACCGAGTATGAAATCTGATGTGTGTTGTTCTGTAATTGATCAGAACTTTAGGTCACACATTTTCACACCTATTATTCATTATTTTATGCTATAACTCTATAATTTATAGCCACTTGTAGAATGTTTGGACACCTACAGTCTTGACATTTGAAATTCAATTTCAATTCAAGGCTATGATTCAAAAAATGGAAGATTCTTGCAAATAATTTAAAATGTGATGTGTTGGGAGCTAAATTAAACCTTTGTTATCAGGTAATAATACTGATTTAACACTGATGATGCATTAATTGGAATTGGTAATTATTGATTCCTTGGCTGAACTCATGTGAATATCAAGTACATATATTGATATGCACTTGAGAACAGCAACAACATAGCCACCCTGAAGCTGGGAGGATTTTGATGACATTTTCAAGGCCATCTCAGTTTGAATTCTAACAACCTGGTCAAGCTGTTCTCTCCGTTTTCTAGTAACAAGAGCAGTGTACTTACACTCTGTCCTGGCCGAAGATCCGTTCACTTCCGAACGTTTGGGCCGACCATAGGCGGATGCCAAACACACATCTGTGGCACACAGGACTGAGAGGATCCAAACAAACTGAGACAATACATCTGTCATCAGACATGCCATTTGTGTAACTGCTGCAGAAGTTTATCAAAGTTCAGGTGACTAGTTGCCTCAGAGTCAACACAGTGGGAACAGAAATACTGTAACTGACACCCAGGACACTTCCAACACATTTTCATGACTCCTATGGCTGTCTGCTTTTCCTGAGTATATTATGCAGGTATTCATACATCTTTTCTATTTCCGTTGTCTTAACCTATGCTGCGATTATTGCAAACAAAACACAGACTCATATTGCTGTTCTTTGTCGACGACCTGTCAAATCTGGTGCAGGGATTAGTTCAAGATGAAGAGACCACCCGCTTCCGCTCAGCAATCGCCTTTTGAACAACCACAGGGAAAAAACAGAAGAATATACAATCGTTCTGCAAACGCTGAGCAGGAGGGAGAGCCAAGGAAAAACAACGGGAAATTTTCTTTTTGACCACAATTAACGCAGCGAAAATATGCGATTAAAAGCGTCATTACGCGCAGATTTAGGCACAGCGAAGTCTATAGTAAGAAGGGACCTGGAACTAAAACGTGTAGACATGTTACCGTACCAGTGTCTGCAGCAACATGATTCTCCGTCAGAGTATAGTCCTGTGCTGTCGGTCGGAGGGTGAGTAATGCTGACTGCACAAACAAAGACCACCGAGGAAGAGGACCGTTAGAAGCGGGGAGAGGGAGGGCAACTCAAGGAGCGGACCGGATTCTTATTGGAGCTACGTTAGAGGAGGCTCCTATATTAGCCAGGATTAAGATATTGTGGGAAGGAAAAAAACCCTCACATTACTTTGCATTTTAGCGTTTTTTTAAATACGTACAACATGCAGTTATCTTTACTCCAGTCTGGCATGTCAGGCATTTACAACTATGGTTACAAAAAAGGGCAGTTCTTTATCAGCCGCGTGTTTTTAAGCTAAAAAATAAAACTTAATGTTGAGGCATCTTTCAGAGTGCAAAGCCCCTTTTAATTTTGTTTGTTGTACCCTTGCTGTTAGCACAGTCTCTTTTTTGAACAAATATAATCTGTATCAGACTTGGTCAAACATGGGGGGGATCGATAACCTTTAGATTCCAGGACTAAGGAGTAGACTGAGGTAACTGGTTTTGGTTATAGTACAGTTGGAAACAGACTGAACATCAGAAGACATGACTGATTAGGAGTGAATTTTAGGTTCACATTAAGGTGAAGGGGAACACACATCTACGGGGACATAGACACCACTTTTCCCAGAAGCTAGTCCCGAGTTTTGCAATCCAACACTGACAACAGGGGGCCAAGCCTTGTGGACGTGTGTTTGTAAAGTCAAAGGACTCCGGGATATAATCCAGGATATAGAGTCACTTAGGTAACACAGTTTACACAAATGAACACATTACAGCCACACATGAAATGTTTCCACATGTGCTTCCCCACTGCCACACTGGTCTCTCACCCATAATGTAAAAGGGAGAAGCCAGTTAAGCTTATTGAGATTGTCCAGTCTATTATTAGGTATATTAAGAACCCAAGGAAAAACATGGGAAGAAAAGGAGGTGGTCGTTGGCCAGAACTTGAGAGAAAAAATGACTGACTGACTGACTGACTGACTGACTGCCTCTGATAATGTTGGTGGTGGAGGAGATGGAGAAATGGGCTTTGACCCAAAGTGGAAAAGTCACCCAAGCTCTACATGAGCTTTTTGTGCCTTTCACGGTCAGTCCACATACAAGGGCCATCGTCTGAGGGTCAAAGGTCAACCCACACCAGAGGTATGAGAGGTGCCCCCTGGACACTGCCAAACCTTGAAGACGAGTACACATAAATAAACAGATGACGATGTCCCTCAAACCAGCAGCGAGGAGGATGGTGACGAAAACAGTCAGGACAAAGTGTAAGAAGCTTTCACGAAGAAGATTCACAAGAATCTTCAGCTCTAGATAAGCCATTTGTTTGAGTAGGTGAGTGAGGGAGGGTGGTGCGAGGGGTCACATCACATCCAACCACAGCCTGTTTGCAGGTATGATTCACATCCTCTCCCTGCTCACGCAGGCTTTCTCCAGGCACTCTGGTCTCTTCCCAGACTTCAGTTCACATGAACTGGAAATCTAAACAGCTCTCATTTAGATTTTCCAAATGTTCATGCAAAAACTGATGCTGTGTTTGCTTTAGAAATTTTAAGTTATATTTTATGTATTGTTACATTTACATTACAGTTAAATCAGTGGTTAATAAAATAACATTTGTTCTGGCAAAATGGTGTTTGAAATTCTATCGTGGACACTAGTAAACTCAACCACAAGTCCATCTTTGCAGTTAATAACCGCAAAATCCGGCTGTGACCGGCTGCTGCCATGGCTGTCACTGGCATTGCTGAGGGTGTGATTATGGCTAGGCGTGTAGTGGTTAAGCCGTCTCACTCCTGTGGTGTATACTGTGAACAGTCCATCAGGAGGCACCGGGTTCCCATCCTGGCTGGAGCACTTGGCTGTCTTGGCCAATGATGCCATCTTTGTGCTGTAGAAGGCACAACTGGGAACTGCAGCAACCTGTTGTGCATTTGACCTTCTGCACAAACAAAAGATATAATTTTAAAAACAAATGAACACACCCTAAAAGGTAAGCTGTATCCTTAGTTCCATCTCATAAAGCTGGGTTCTACTTTAAACTGTTCTTTCTCTGTTTCCTCTACATGTCTGTTTTGATTTCGATGTAACATGTTTGTCTCACTGCTTTCAGTAGATTATTGTGCTTAACAAGAGGAACAAACGGATGGACCTTGTATTTTATACTGTTAACAGCTTGTAATTCCAACAGGGGAACAAATGCTGACAGGGACAACCTAACCAGTGGCAAGAATCTTTAAGACTTTGTCTTATATGTTTTATTAGGCAAAACAAGATGGAATTAGAAGGCTGGTTACATAAAAAACTATTTGAAATATTTAGATCACATTTTGAAACTTCTCTGGTTGTCTAAAGGATTTTTGAATGCTACATGTTCTTTTCTTTGTTTAAAGTCACTTAATCAACCATAAGAAAACAGTGCCAGAGTAAACCCAGCCACAAATGACTTGTGGAGCTGAACTCAATGTAGTCAAAACATTCAGGAATACAAAAGCCTCTTTAATCAGTGATGACCGTTGGGGAATGAAAAGTAAATTTTAAAAAAGCACATCAATATTACTTGAGTTTCAGTTGTACAGTACAATAAAAATTCCTGTAAAATGTTCATCTGTGAGCAAATGGTGAAGTGTCATTTGCAGGATGTTCCAGACAGAATGGTAGATTCACACCACAGTCAATCATGTTCCCCCTCAGAAGCCACTCACTGAATGGCAGGACCGAACTGTGAGGAGGAGCGGCACCAGAGTGGTGCATGTGTAGAGAAAAGTATATGAGGTCGGGTGAGACTGCGTTGGACTGTTTGTGGAGAGGGGTGTATGTGGTGGCATGTTGAAAGTCCACAAACACCTGAGGCCGTGTGTGTGGTGTGAGGGCACAGGGACACCTCGGGAGGGTTTACCTTAATGACACTGCAGCCTCAGTCCAGAATTCCATGTTTCCTCCTGAGAGTCAACATGCTCTGCTGTATCCGCTGAGGAATTGGGTGTTACCACTTATCTGAGGGTTATAACACTTGAACAGCATACTTCCTGTGTAACACTAGTCAGGAACATTTGGCTAAACTAAATGCGCTTCTTTTCCAATTTGTGTCTGTACTCACAGGGATCCAAGTCTGCCAATTAACCCTGACGTAACCACAGGCAGATGGAAACCAAACTTCTCTCCAAATGTTTAGTCAGACAGAGATGGGGAAGAATGGGCTGTTGCTGTAGGCATGCGATGTGTCCCTCTCTCTGTCCTTCTCCTTGTCCTTGCTTTCATGTTTATGCTTGTGCTTGTGCTTATGCTTGTGCTTTTTCTTCTTCTTCTTGTGCTCGTGGTGGTGGTGGTGATGGTGGTGGCCATGCTCGCCACTGTGTTTGGAGAACAAAGAGGTGGTCTCTTTAGAGAAGGACGGCACTGGCGTGGCAGGCATGGAGAGCATGGACTGTTCAGCTAATGGGGGCTCTTTACCTGAAAGGAAAAAAGTTCATTTGGTTTTTTTTTTAAATATAATGTGTGAAATAGTGTCTGTGTACAGGTCTTTATGTCATTGTGTAGACATTTTTATTCAGTGCCAACAGTGTGAGGACATTTTGGCCCTCACTCTCTCACACACCTCCAACGAGCTGTTGGATGGTGAAGACCTGGTTTTAGGGGTCAGGTTAAATACAGGTGTAGGTTATGTATTTGATTAAAATTGTTAAGGCCACAGTAAGGGGCTGGGGAAAACATTGTCAGTGAGTGTCCTCACAACACTCATAGAAAGAAACTGTTGCGTGTGTGTGTGCGCTTACCAGGTGTAGAGGGTCTCTCTAACAGATTGAGATGATGGTGAATGAAGGCCTGACTATCATGAACAGTCTCCATGTCAATGTCTTCATCTTCCATTGTGTTAAACTAGAACAGACCACACTTACATATTATTACCACATGAAAAATCACCCGAAACAAATCTGTAGATTTTTAATAAAGGCAAGTATGACAAAGCATTGCCAGACATGCCATTTTGCTTGTAATTTTAACCTTTAAATCACAACAACAGTCAATACAAAAACATTGTTTTGAAAATTCACATCGTTTGATGTTCAGTTATTAACCTGCAGATCCCTGATTACTGACATCAGTGTCATTTTTGTAGACAGTGCAGAATACAGGTGGAGAAGTATGGAGATGTGGAGGCACATCCATCTCCACCGGTAATTTACTAGGAATTTCTACAGTGCGTGCTCTTGCATTTTTTTCAGCCAGCGGCGACAGGATGCTCATTATGATTATGGGTACAATAATTAATATCATGAGTATTAGGAAAAGTCTCCAACACACAGGTGATGTAACTGACTTTTATAACTTAAATGACTATGCAAAATGTGTACAGACTGACAGGTCTGCACCGTCATTTCTTTGAGCCTTTAAGGACAGCACAGACTTTAACAGAACACTGCAGATGCTCATAAAAAATTTGCTTGAACAAAACAGAGCACAAAAGACTTGAGATGAGCCAGGCAGAGCTGAGGGGACAGAGCAGAGTTAAAATAAAGAGAAATCAAAAGTCTGTTACCCTGATCTTGTAGCGCCCTGCTCTTCCATCATCATCCTGCTGCTGCAGTACCTGTCCTGGTTCTGGAGGGGAGCCAAGTGGGGTCTCAGCCTTCCTCTTCAGGCCCTGAAGGGGCTGGCCCACCCCACACACCCCTAATGAAATGGGATCTGGCTCTTCATCTACCTGTCACACACAAACAATTAAATTTGAATATGTAGTATGGCTCACCTATTTTCCAATGCGGCAATCGAACTTATATAATAAACTGAGTTTGCAGCACGTTCAAGTGAGCAGAACTAATGGAGGACTTGACACGAGTCCATGCAAGAATTTTACTCAGTGTTTTTGAGATCGTGTCAGCAGCTTCCTGAGTCTCCTTAGCAGTCATTTCAGTCTGCACTGTAGTTAACCTGGGCCATCTCAGAGCTGTCACAGAGATGGAGTCATAGCCAGAGTCGTGCCTATTACGGTGAGTCTGAGTACGAATGAGAATGAGGTACGGCCATATAGTGTTGACTGCACTGCACTGTTGTGCCCATCCATCCATCCATCAATTTTCTAAACCGCTTAGTCCCAAACGGGGTCACGGGGGGCTGGAGCCAATCCCAGCCAGCTGCGGGCGAGAGGCGGGGTGCAGCCCGCCATCAGTCCACCGCAGGGCTAACACACAAACGAACAACCACTCACACATACAACCTATGGGCAATTTAGAGTCACCAATCAACCTAAGCTGCATGTCTGTGGACTGTGGGAGGAAGCCGGAGTACCCGGAGAGAACCCACACAAGCACGGGGAGAACATGCAAACTTCGCACAGAAAGGCCCCTTCTCGCTATGAGGCAACAGCGCTAACCACCACACCACCGTGCTGCCCACTGTTGTGCCCATATTTCCATATTACAAATCCAACTTAAGACAACACAGGCATTATGACATATGTAGCCATTATAATGTAGCATTACTAAATCAAAGAAGGACAAAGACCACCAAGCAGCTTGCACATCATCATCGCCACTAGCAGAGAAACAATGAAACTGTGTCTTTAATGGGTCAGTTTGCTGACACTACAAATATTGCATTTTCTATTAACACAAAACTGTCCTGACAATTAAATGATCCCACATCACTTACAGTTGCGTAGCTCATGCCGACACCATGGATGCCTATACTAGCTGGTGTGTCCATAACAGCACCAAGCCCCATCTCAGGTTTAATGGTGGGGTTGAGCACAGCTTTCTTCTCTTTCAGGTTGAGCACCAGGCCCAGTTCAGGCAGTGGCAGGCAAGAAGGCCGAGTCAGACCGAACAATGTGTAGTAGAGGTTCACAGCATCGCAGCGCAGTCGCCAGTCATGGGAGGTACCTGAGAAATAGAAGATGAGATGAAGTCAGCAAATGGGGCACAAGGGTGTCTTGATGACCGAGCGGCCATGCCAGCATCCCTGGATCAAGTTCTTTGTTGCACATTTCCCTTAATTTCAATTCAATTCAGTTTTATTTGTACACAACAAAAATCATCTCAAGGCACTTTACAGTGTAAGGTCTGGACCTTACAGTATTATAGACAAAAACCCAACAAATCCCCCTTGAGCAGCACTTGGCAACAGCGGGGAGGAAAAACTCCCTTTAAAGGAAGAAACCTCCGACAGACCCCGGCTCTTGGTGGGCGGCCTTCTGCCTGTAACCCAGGTTCAGCAAGTAAAATGCCACGTACAGCTGCTCTACAGGGAGCCAGGGCTACCTGCAGAAAGGTACTGGAAGAGAGAGGACACACTGCAGGAGAGAGGAGACACAAAATTAGTGACATGCAATGGTGGCATATAAATGGATACAAAAAGGAGAGGAGAGGTGCTCAGAGAATCATGGGGGCCCGCCAGGAGTCTAGGCCTACAGCAGAATAACTAAGGGAAAGCTGGTCACCGAGCCAGCCCCAACTAGCTCTATCAAAAAGGAACGTCTTAAGTCTAATCTTAAAGGCAGAGAGGGTGTCCGCCTCCCGAACTGAGACTGGGAGTTGGTTCCATAGGAGAGGAGCTTGACAGCTAAAGGCTCTGCCTCCCATTTCCTGTCACCTTCATATTGTTTGCAATCAAAATAAGAAAAAACATCAAAAATTGTTAGATGACCAAAGACAATAACATCAAGGTTGTTTGATTTACAGAGCCGCCACCATCAGTGGATGCACCAAAGAAATGCAAAAATAGAGAATAAGGGACAGAGAGAGGAAGTCCAAGGACAAGAGAGAGATGAGGAGGTGGGGGAAAGAAAGAGGGAAAAGGAAGCAGACCATACGCTACATCAAGGGTTGGAGGAGGCACATTTGCAGAAGTAACATTAGTCCTGAGCTGAGGTAGGTACAGTATGTTCTTTGACCACACATTTTACCTGATGTCCCCACAGACGTTATATGAGCACAACTAAATACAAGACGATCAGCTCTCAGTAACATGAGGGCAAAATGCAAGATTATATGAGTCATCTGAGTAGCAGTGTGTTGGGAGGTGGAATGAATTAAACAGCAAAAACTGCTGAAGTCCCACAGGCCTGGCGCCAAACACTGGGGGTGAACTGTGGCTTTGGAAGAAGGCTGATATTGATAAATGAGTCTCAGCCTACTCTGAGCTTGTGCTCTTACAGCACTGACCTTCAGCCATTGTGTGTGTAGTGTTTAACACGTGGGAGGCTGTGGGTTATGGGGAGAGACGAATAAAACAATCAACATAACCTAGTATTTAAAGATACCGCACTCTGGTCACTATGTTTTTAGACTGGCTGTCCAACAGCAACCCACACTGACTGACTGACCAATAATCACCAGTATTACTGCTCATCTTTCAGGCTTATAGGTCACCCTATTAAATAACATGTTGCAGTACCTTCAGGAATATGAAATATTATTCGGAATATGAGGTGGTGTGTATTTGGATTGGCACTCTGAACTGTAATGGCCTAGCTAGCTACAGTAGCTGAAAGACAAGAGAACGAGAAAGAAAAGAAAGAAATAATGAAACCTGAGGATACAATAGAAGGCAAAACTGTGTGCGTATATGGTAGAGGTACTGCACAAAATAGTAGACCTCAGCCTTTTTCAGTTCATGACCGGAAGAAACAACCGCACAATAACGAAAGCAAAAGATGCCCCCATATTGCTGGGGCTGAACCAGGTTGTCTCCCAGTTCAATTAGGGGGGGAAAGTTTTTAATACGCCTTCTTTTCTATTTCATCTTCAGGTTTTAATGGTGATGGACAAGACAGCACCGCGGCCACCCTCCAGCCTGGGGACTGCTCTTATTGTAACCAATTAACATTAACAAGGAGATCTTCTGGTATAGCCACATATCCAGCAGAAGTACTGTTTTATGTGGAACGTCGCATTAAGGTACTTTGTACTAAAAGGCTAGTACATGATTTTCTTGAGGAAAATCTTTCAGCCAAAGCAGCAGTGTTCCTGTTAAAAGCAAAATAATCTGTTTTGGACTGTTTGTTAGACAAAACAGGCAACTGAAAGACTTCATCATCATCTTTTAGTATAGAATGAATGCTTAATAAAAATACTGACAGATTAATTCATAATGTGTCAGGTTTGCTCCGCTCCTTCTCTCTCTCTCTCCCCTTTTCACAGGTAATCTGTCTCAGGCGGGGCACACCCCTGTACTTAATTCCACAGCTGCGATCATTTTCCCATCAGCCACAGCTTACTTAAGGGCTGGGCAGAGGCTTCCACAGTGCCAGTTCGTTGCAGACTTCTGCCACAACACTTTGGCTCCGATTACCGAAACCTAAGCTGCTTCTACAAAGATCTCTGACCACCTGTCTCTGAGTCTCCTCTATGTCACCTGTTTGCACCCTCCTTGTCTCCCAGGACCGGCATACTGCTCCTCTACTCTCAGGTCAGTCAGACTGCCATCCCTCGGCTTCACTCACTCTGTCCTGTCCTCCCTGTTATCAGAACCTGCTGCCTCAGACCACCTCTTCCATGCTACACCACGCCGCTCTTACCTATCCTGCTGTTCAGACCTGGGACTTCAACCTGCCACATCCTCCTCCTCTCATCGCTGTTACTCACTGACTGCTCTACGCCTCCTGTGAACAGACAGTTCCCCACTCACTGCTTCTCACCAGCTCTGAGAGTCCGAACTATCCTGCTCACCAGCTGCGAATTTAATAAATCCTTGCCTTGAACCGAGAGTGCCGACTCCTGAGTCCTGTTTATCTACTCACTTCTGTGAGCAACCCTAACATAATGAAAATGATCAGTAGGTGCAAACACCACTACAGCTGTGGAGCATGTTCTGTCAAGGTACAGAATCTACTACCACACACAATACACGTGGCTACACACTGACAGGAAGCGAATATGCAGCCACCTGTATGCAAGTAAGCATGTGGAACTGGAAATGAGAAAAGACTGAGCAACTACTCTTAACTCTACACTAAGAAAAGGAGACCACAGACGAAAAGAAAAAGGGGCAGATAAGTAGTAAAATGATAGGGAACATCATACCACTGAGATTTGCTATCACAGCCTATTTCAGTTTAGCTTCTAGGTTTGTCAGTGGTCCTGTGTCAGAACACAGAGATCCAAAGTCTGGAAACCAGTTGACTGAGACACACAAGCGTTGAATTACACATTTGAAATCATGATCATTTTCACGGTGATCTCTTTAAAAGTTGGGATCTTTGTAGAGGACTGCAGAGCGTTCAAACAGGGTCAAGGAGTTGAGCAACAGCAGACTGGTTTAATAATGTGACAGAAGTCTGTCCAGTCAAACACATGTGGAAGGGGAAACTAATTTATCTCTTCCATCTGAAAGAAAGTGATCTTTTATCATGAGATGATTAGAGATCACATGTTATTAATAAAGAAATATGTCAACTCATGCATGTGTTTATCTAAGACACTTCAGAGATACACGACTGTTCAAAAGTTTGGGGTCACCTCCATTTTTCCAGTTTTTATTTTGACATTTAAGCAAAACATAAAATATATGTAATTTTTATGTAAAACGGGTCTTTTTCAGGGATCAAGCAATAGGTTAACTTATAATTTCTGCAGTAGATGAAGTACATTAAGCCTTGAAAACCAATGCAATCAATTCCTGCAGGTGTCCCAAAATCTGGTGAGTACTTACAACAACAAATGAGGCAGTGCTGGAAAAGCCTTTGTCACTACACCCTCTGAAACATTATTTGGAAGAAGGCACTTAACAAAGGAAGACTTTTTCAGAGTTCCATCCTACAACAGGCTAATGACCCAGAAAACACCTCCAGGCTGTGCAGAAGAAAAGAAGCCGATTGTAAACTTCAGATGATGGGATAGAAGCACAGTGTCCAGACTTTCCAGATGAAGAGTGAAAGCAGAGCAGCCTATAAGTGCAACACATCTGTGGGAACTTCTGCAACAGTGCTACCTGTCTCAGTAATACTGGATTTCAGTTGAGAAAAGAATGCCACAAGTGTGTTTGGCTGTTGAATGGCGCCAGTAACAAATGGAAGAATAGAGGTGACCCCAAACTTCTGAACGGCTGTGTATGTCTTATTGTAAGGGGCTTTATTTGGAGCGAATACTGTATGTGGACGGGTCATGTGACCTTATATCCTCTCTTATTCTGGATCTAGTTAACTTGTCCACAACTTCTTTCTGATATCCAAATGATTATATGGGGGAGGTGTTAATCCAGCCAAAGTTTGTATATTAGACAACCATTATGAAAAAATTTATTTTCACAGCAAAGAAAACCATATTTGGAAAGTATATTACAGTGGTGATATCTCCTAGGTTTATTATCCAGGACTCTAAGAGCTTGTTTATTTACAGGCTGTTTAGCTTTTGTAGCTGTATCAGCAGTGAGAGACCGACTAAGTGGTTAAACAGTATATGCGATATGATCATAGCATAAAAATATATCTAAACAACTTCAGATGTCAGGTATTTTCCAATAAAGCCACATTTGCTTAAATTTAGTTCTGTTTATGCAACAACCTGTTTAACTTTTCTTTGAAGCAGAGGGTTGAGTCTAAAGTAACACCCAGATATTTAATGGACACCACTATAGCTTCTCGCCTGATGCACAGACAATGCTGTTGAGACATATCGCTTGCTCTTTTGCGAAAGTCATTACTGATGCTGCTTGTGTATTGTATACAGTGGGTACGGAAAGTATTCAGACCCCCTTAAATTTTTCCCTCTTTGTTATATTGCAGCCATATGCTAAAATCATTTAAGTTCATTTTTTTCCTCATTAATGTACACACAGCACCCCACATTGACAGACAAACACAGAATTTTTGACATTTTTGCAGATTTACTAAAAAAGAAAAACTGAAATATCACATGGTCATAAGTATTCAGACCCTTTGCTCAGTATTTAGTAGAAGCACCCTTTTGAGCTAATACAGCCATGAGTCTTTTTGGGAATGATGCAACAAGTTTT
>NW_018127961.1:116586-128340 GCF_001952655.1 Monopterus albus
ACTCAAATGAAGGTGTAGAACCATCTCAGGGATGATCAGATGAAATGGACAGAGCCTAAGTTAAATATATGAGTGTCACAGCAAAGGGTCTGAATACTTATGACCATGTGATATTTCAGTTTTTCTTTTTTAATAAATCTGCAAAAATGTCAAAAATTCTGTGTTTTTCTGTCAATATGGGGTGCTGTGTGTACATTAATGAGGAAAAAAATGAACTTAAATGATTTTAGCATATGGCTGCAATATAACAAAGAGTGAAACATTTAAGGGGGTCTGAATACTTTCCGTACCCACTGTATATACATCACATAAAGCACTCTGACTTGCCTCTGTGCATCAAAATGTGCCATACAAATATGCTCGCCTTGGTGTGTCTAGTGTTTCCAAACTCCCAGACCACAGGCATGGAGCCAACTGTGCTGCTGGGACCTTTCAATGATTTGGAAATTCTTCAAAAATTAACTTTGAACCAAGTCCAAAAAAACAACAAGTACTTTCTGAAGCCACCGTAGTTTCTGAAAACATTCAAACAGTACCAGTGAAATACTATCTCCTCAGTAATCTGAAGCTGCAAAGTAATAAGAAGTGGTAAACTGAGAATGGCTCCTGTTGTGAAAAACATGTTTTAGTGTTTTTCAGTACAATTGTGATCAGGCAATGCTAGCTTTGGTATGCAGTAAGAAAATGTCGAACATTAGGATGGAATATGGTAGTTTCTTTGGTGGCACAAGGTACATACTAGCTGGATTATTCCTCCTATACAGGCTGAAAAGTCTTTTTAACTCAAATGAACTCTCAGTGTAATTCCACTCCTTGTGGTTGGATCAGCCCCCTTTGTGGTTAGACCGTGCATTAAAAGAGTAGAGGGAAAAGGTCCAAAACCTCATTCTGAATCTAAAACTGTGTACCCCCAAACCTATTAAAACAGCTTTGCCTTGGAGTTGAGTAACCTTCTCACATCACCAAAAGTTATTCATCACAGAAATGTGAAAATGTCAGCAGAAAGAACAGGTTCAGTGCTAACAGACCCTGGTAGTTTCTTTGGTGGCACAAGGTAGCACACAAACATACTAGCTGGATTATTCCTCCTATACAGGCTGAAAAGTCTTTTTAACTCAATAGGAACACAATAGGAACACATACTGTCCTCTTTTATGAACTGGCTGGCACCAAATACAATTGAGCTTGGTATGCTTGTACAGAAAACTGGCAAGACAGAAAGTGAACAGCGCTGTTCACTACATTCTTAATACACTGTCAACTGCAGCTGATCAACAACAAGGAGAAGGATTTATGATTAGATGCGTCATATTCAGTCACAAGCTCCACAAATCTGACTTACACACCAGACATACAATGGGACAGTGACAACCAGCTAAATTTCTGGTTGAAAAAGCTTTATCCATAACACAGAAGTTATCAGGCCTGAAGGGGGCTACTGGACTGACTCTAACAAGATGTCATCAGGATTTAACAGCCTGCCTGTCATAAAGAGTGCAGGTGTGTGTCTGTATGCGTTTTTGTGTCCCACCTGAGTTCATGAACTTCCAGAGTTGATCAACCAGTGCTTCATTACACAGAGCAGAGTCAGTTGTCTTGGTGAATGGTGGATTCTTGCACAGCATACCCAGGATCCTATGTCTGATTGGACAACAAACAAGAAATAGAGACAAGCAAAAGAAGATGAAAATTCACACACTGGCCATTAGTTTGACAGTGGTATAGCCAATTAACAATGACTATGACCTTTGATTAAGTGCAGGTGAGGTTGGTCATTTAAATTTAACCATGCATGACTACCTACCCAGATGGCAAAATACACTAGTGTGATAATAGGGAGATAACAAATCCACACAACTGTGAGGTAAGGTACATCTTAAAAACCACCACATTTACACTTCCGGACTTCCAGTACCAGCACAGTTTCCGATCCATTAAACACAAACACAAAAAAGGTGTTTCCCTACTTTTTCCCTCTAGGCCACATCTAGGTCATAAGCCTGTGCACTTATACTCGTCAATCAGGAACAGATTAACAAAGGGAGTTTCAAATTAGTGAAAACCTACAATGAACTTTATCTTCGATATCAGTGGTGAGATCATCAGACTAACAACACACACTGTATGCTACAGATCCTGTTCATCTTCATGCATTATGGACTTGAACAGTCATCAGACAACTAGTAATCTTTTTCCATCCACACTATTGTTTGATGTAACAGTAAAATAGTATAGAACTAAGAAAACAATTGGGAAGGCAGTGTGAGCGAGGAAAACTCCTTAAAGGGCCCATAACTGATAATACTTACATAGTATTAACGCACAACCACATATCTCCATCACTAAGTAGACAAGCACCACTCGACACTCATACTACGCCCCAGTGGAAGTGACGTCAATAGGCTACATCATGCTTCAACTTACAGGGCTCTGACCTAGGAAAGTAACCACTACAGTATAAACTTTGGGCCTTTTTTACAGGCAGGATGTAATGTGCACAGTGGGAAGGTTGTTAGATGAGCTCATATATGCGTTAGATGTGCTAAGTGTTAGCTAACCTGACATAATGAACTGGGTCATCCTGGGCCATGGTGAGCAGCCACTGCAGCTCTGCAGCACTTCTTTCAACTGGAGGACAAAAAGCACAAGGAAACAAGGATACAAGAACATGTCATTAGAAAAACCAGTCCCAAAATACTGAAGACAGGTCAAAAAACTGACCCAGTTAAGGTGAATGCATTCACCTTAATTGGTTGGAAGATGTGAATTAGCTTTTAGTAACCGGATGTTTTAAACAGACACCAATGTTTGTTGGATGTTCTAAAATGATGCACCAGTATTAAGCTGCAAGTAAAGACAGCAATGGCTGAGCCTTAGTTTATAGGAGCTTCAAGTTATTTAGGTAACCACTAACAAGAACCAAAAGGGAAAAAAAGAGGTAAATAGCTTCTCAGTGAGAAATACTTAGGAAGAAGAATTAAATAAAAGACCTAAGAAACATTAGCCACGGTGAAGCTGGCAGCCTGAGTCAGAGGGACAGCTGCCAGGGAGAGGAAATGTCATGAAAACAACACAAACTACAATGTCTCTGCAGGTTGTAGGCCTCAACATGTCAAGTTCAGGGGAATGGGACAGACATGAGGTCACTCACCTTAACCTTTGACCACCAAAATCTAATCTGTTCCTCCTTGAGTCCAAGTGGACACTTGTGTCAAATTTGAAGAAATTCCCTCAAGCTGTTTCTGACATACTGCATTCACAGTTATGGGCCAGATATAAAGACGGACGACCCGGAAACATAATGTCTCCAGCCGCTGCTATCGCCGGCACAGAGGCATAAAAATACAAGCTGTGGACAAGTCACAATAAGAGTGGAGGAGCGAGAAAGAGAGAGTGTGTCTGTGACAAGGGGGGAGACAGAGAGCGCTGTGAGATGAGCTCTGCCTCACAGACTGTTTCAATAATGAAGCACATCAGAATGTATCGCTCTGTTCTCGAGCTTCTACAGGTAATCAATGTAATTTAATGTTTCCACTTTTAAAACTCCAGGCTGACCAGAGACTTGTGAGCTGGCTCAGTGGGTTTCATAAGAATGCTAAGAATAAAAACAGCAAGCAGACAAATCTCACACCTCTTGTGTAGTCCACAAGGGCCTCCAGAGCAGCAATGCGAACATCTACAAGGTGTCCATACTCAGCGTAGGACTTGAAGAGCGATGGGTCACTGGGAATATGACCATTCTTCTGAAGCTGACTAATCGCTCTCAGACAACTGGAGAGAAGGGGAAGACAGGAAAAATCCAAGGAATTCACAAACGGTGACCAACAGAAAAACTTTCAGCCTTTTCCTCTGAGTCCAGATAATACTAAACATTCTCTTTTTGCTTAAGACATCCTAAATAAATAGTACAATGCTTTTCCCTACTAACTTCAGCTGTCAACATTTACTAAGCTGAAAGTGATGCAGCCTACAGGTGTCACTCTGAAATATGAGAAAAACAAGTTACACAAGAACGATAAACAAAAGGTAAACATGACAAAGATGGACTTGATTTCCTATGAATTCCTATTGATTCTTATAAAATGAGGACATAAAAATCTCATTAACTACAGAAAATTCATAAGGTTTGCATTATACTGTCATTGAAATGTGTCTTCCACACCACACAATCTCAACATAAGTTAAAAACAAGCCATTCTGTAGTTATTCAGTGGCCAGTGTATTTTGCACAGTACTTTGTGTGACATATGAAAGACTAAATGTTGTTTTTATTTTCAGACAGTTTAAGCATTGAGAAATCTTTCAAACATCTGTGTCTTGCAAAACAGGTCATGAGAAAACCATTATCTTGTAAAAATGTGTTTTTATCACTTTGTTGTTCAATTCTTGTGGCAGAAGCTATACATATAAATTTCCTTGTAGAGTCGGGGACTCCTAGCCCTGTGATAGACTGGCGACCTGTCCAGGGTGTACCCTGGCCATCGCCCAACATCAGCTGGGATTGGCTCCATAAGATCAGAAATAAGGGGGTTAGGTGGAAACTAGAGAGAACTGCTCTCTTTTACAGCAATAGGAAGCCATACACCAACATTATTTTATTACGTCAAACTGAGATGAAGACCTGCCAGGAGAAAAATATTTTAGGAGAACATATACATATATAAAAATATACAGGGACACATTTAGCTCTTTACCTGACGGTGATGGTGTTTCTGAAGCTAGGCAGCAGTTTCTCCATATTGAGGAATCGGGTGATCTCCTCCAGAATGAGACGAACATCAGCATTTAAATTGTCCACTGTTCGCACCTCGTTGTTGATGCTGATAGCTGGGGTCAGAGAGTTGGTCAGCGCTTCAATCAGTTCTGCACGGTAATAGTTATCTGAAAACTAAAGACAGGCAAGAGGAAGAGGAAAGGAGGAGCAATTAAATTCCTTCTACAGAAGCTGATCAGTGGAGCCAAGGGTTTACTAACGGTAGTGCTTTGTGTCATATGGGCAGTAACCATAGTGTTGTACTGGACTGATCAGTCAGTTAGTCAGCTAACATTAGCTTCAGACTGAAGGGCTCCCATCATGTCCTGTTTCCCGCAACCAGTAGTTCATGTGGTTACTGGAAGCAGGACATGAGGGGAGGGCAAAGAGCGGGTATGAAAGGCTGGTGAGTCTCACTGGACCCTGTAGCAGCTGAAAAGAAATTAGGCAGAGCATCCATGTCAAACTAGTTCCTGATGTCAATGGACATTTCATGAAAAATGCTGCACATGTTACTATGTGTCTCTTTACTTTGTTTTTCCTGTTGTCATTGTACTTGATGAGGTCAAGTATGAAGTTGAGCACATCTCTTGGACAGAGGTTCTGGACATCTCTTAATAATGCCATGGCAACCGGCATCGTCTGACATGGAAAACAAAGACAAAACAGCAATCAGATGATATGATACAGACATGGAAATAGCACATCATCGGAGCCCAGCCAGTCCTGGAATTTTGAGACTGATACGAATACTTGAGAATTTTAAACATGCAGTGATGTATCACTTGCTAGTTACATTTTAACATAAACATGTTTACTAAAGATGTTCTGAGTGGGACATTTTACAGCTGAAAAATAAACCCAGGGCTCCCTGGTGGACAAAGTATGGAACAGTGCTTACAACACTGCTTACAAACTTAATTGTAAACATATTTGTGGTATTTCACTACTAAAATGTGTCAGCATGCTCTTTGGAGAGCGGCAGCTTCCTCTGTAGTGTCCTGCCATGGATGCCGCGCTGCTTGAGTATTAGACTCATGAACAGAGATGTTAACCAGCTCCAGTGATTCCTCTGAGCCTGCAGCTGTCACTCTGAGCTTCTTTTGTATCTCACTGAACCTTCTGTGTTGTGCCTGTGGAGTCATCTTAGCTGGGTGCCCACTTCTATGGACAGTGGCCACAAAACTAAAACATCTTCATATACATGGACTGATGAATATCTACACCCTGTAACCCTTTACAGCTTGATGCAAATCAGCAGTTCTTGAGAGCAAGTCTGAGATCTCTTGTTTGTGAAGCATCATTCACATCAGCAGATGCCTCTTGTGAATGACAAACTCAAAATGTTTAAGTGTTCTTTGTATTTATTATTTATACAATTGTGTTATGTAAATAATATGTCTGTCGGAAAAAATTTCGTTGTGCTATGCATAAAGACAAAGATTCTTGACTTGACTAAGTCAAAGTAGCTCTAACCTACACCTAGAATGTCTGTACAAATCCCGTCAATGAACCTGACTTTGCTAATTCCCAACTCAAATAGCATTGGTTGATGTCACTAGCCCAGAGGTTCGTATATTTTCCAAACTATAATGAATGTTTGAATGACGCATTCAGTATGGACAAGAATACAACAACTGTTCATAACTGCAACTTGATCTGACCATATTTCAAGAGCAGCCTCTACATAAATAGAGTTCACTTACTTTTTCTTGCCACTCTACATCTGTGATGAGCTACAATCATATGAAAACATCAGCCCTACTTGAAAGGCCAATGGTAAAAACACAACTGTGTTTTAACGCCTGGGGCTGCATTAGTCGGGGGGTGCTGTAGGTGTGATATGGCCACAATATGGCCATGTTGTGATGAGTCAATGTGAGCAGCTTCATTCACGTTTTCAGCCCGGGAGTTTCTATTGTGTTTTGGTTAGTCATGCTGCTAACACAGGCTACTCTACCTTAGCACCAATTCTACCACCAGTGTGTCGGCACTGATAGGTAAAAATACAGTTTAACATCCAGTTCTAATGACAATGAATGTCGTGTCATTATGGTGTATTAACTGTGGCCCAGATTTGACAGTGAATAGCAGTGAATGCTCATAGTAGCAAGGTAAACAAAAGTCTTCTTCCCATGGGCGTCCACGGCCAATACAGCCTTTGATGTCACCATCCGGTGCAGTGAAAGCTGAACCAGATACAACTTTTTTGCCGCACAGGGTTGTGTCGTTTTGCCAGAGCCCCTGCAGTGCTGGCTGCGGTAAATGCAATCTCCCCTAGAACTGAAAGGGCTGCGTTTTTTCACACCGTTCAAACTGAGTCTGAATGCAGCCTAAGGCTTTGAAAGAGATTTCAAGCTTGTTTCCACAGTGGCTTGGTGATGATAAGTGCTACTGAAGCTGTTAGTGAAAACCAGTGTCTGTCTGACAGTGCATTTAGTTTGTATGATGTACCTTTTGCAGGAAGTAGCTTTGGAAGTTGATGAAGTTGTTGGTCTTGACAATGTTGGGGCAGCTCTTACAGCAGAACATTCTGGTGAACAGGGACTTCATAGCTGGCGGGCCCTGCCACGTGCTCACCATAGCATTGGCTATCTGCAAGTTTTCCAAGCACACACAAAACAGATGCACAGTTTTGCAGTCAAACAATAAATTACATCAGTCTGGATCTGATCAAGCTGCCACATGTGGGGGGGGGGGCAGCATCTGTCCTCTATCTGCTGCTGTTACAGTCAGATATTAAAATCGGAAACTAAAATATTCAAGACTTCTAGAAAACGTGAAATGTAAAATGTGCAGAGAAGTACACACTACACCCTCACAAGTTATAACAGTCATTTGACAAATGTTGTGTGGCAAACAAATGACAAGTCGTGATTGTGATAACAATGCATAACAATGTCCTTTTGTCTGTTATAATGTTTGTGGTGAGAAATGAAATACAAACTAGAAGGCAAATGTACACATGAAAAGCACACAAGGTTTCCACAGGTATGAAGACTAGTGGCTCCAGTGACAGTTTTAACAGGATATTGGGGAATTTATGTGAGTGTAGAATTAAAGGGCTAGAGGGTCACTGACACAGGATGTTGTCATTTGGTTAGATAAATAAAGGTGGCTATACACTCTGGAATGTTTTTCTGTGTGTGTATGCACATATTCACCAACACATCTATATTTTTGTGTCAGTGTTTTTAACACATGTGCGCATTTTGCAGTTTTTATGCATTTCCCTCCCATTTTTCAGCCCCATGCTGTTCCTTCTACCTTCCCCCATTTTCTACCTATAACAAACAAGCACATGCCATTCCAACCAATCATAAAGCAGCCAAGTCAATCGGAGGGCTAAAGTCAAGTCATATTTCACTTTGCGGGCAATTTGGATATGTAAGGCTATAATAGCATGTTTCTATGCATGTTCTTGACACATGTGTGTCTGTTTCTCTGTATGAGCTTATTTATCAGTCTCTGTGTATATGCATGTGTAGTAGCTGTAGTGGTAGTAGTTTATACCAAAGGCCTTTACAATTAAACTTAATGAAGAAGTGAAGTGCTGCCATTTCAACCTCAACTCCTTTTATCATGTTGTGAAAATATTGGTAGAGGTGGACCCTGAGTGGTAGAAATCCAGTGGGGTTAAAGTTGGAATAGACCAATCCATAGCACAGAGAATTTCCTGTAGCCACAGAACTGGATAATTCAGTCAACTGATTCCACCTTTGCCAAGCAACAGTCTCTCGATTTTCGACCTATTTCTATTCTAACTTTCTGTATGCTACTTTCAATAGGTTTTATTGCCTAATTTACTGAAGTAAATTAATTCCAGAGCCATTTAAAACAATAATGGTGAAAACCACACTCAATATGAACAGATTGTTTTTACACTAAAGACCACATTAACCACATTCTTGTGACCTCTGACATATTTGATAAGCAAATCATTATTATTATTTTATGAAAATAAAACCAACAAGGCACAAGCTCAAGACCTTACACTGCTGATCCTTGAGGTCACATGGCAACAAGGTGTCATGTGATGTGTTTAAACACCAAAACAGAAGAGTTTCTTTATGGCTGGGTGTCATCACACTCATTATCAGTGTAACCAGAGGTCAAGATGAGCTGAGAGAACATATGTTGCATATTGTTGTGGATACCTGTGACCCCTTAACAGGATAAAACACTGTCAGGCATATTAGGGAAAACTCATGTGTACCTTTTGACAATCGGCTGAAGTACAATAAACACATGCACACACCTTAGCCAAACAGAAGCAGGCACAATAAACACATACACACACCTTAGCCAAACAGAAGCAGGCCTGCATGCGGACTTTGTAGAAACACTGTTCTTGTTCTAGGATGTCAGTCAGTGCCAGTCTGGAGGGGGGAGTTGGGAACTTTTCCAGTGCAGAGATAGCCTCCTCCTAGCAGAGGAAAAGGATAGCAGGACAGACAGTATGAAATGTTTATTAATATGACTTCAACCAAAATGAGATGCTGTTACATCTTCAATTACTTTTGGCTAATACAAAAGAGTAAAAAGAAATATGAAACACTAGAACCCAACAACGTCCGGTCTTTTGCCAATGAGAATGGGATTCAAAATGGAACCAGCTACTGGAACCCAGCCCTTATGAAAGCACACAACAGGAATGCAGTGATATCAGCTGAGGAGGAAAACAGCACTCTTGTCATTTAGCCCACCTGTGCTACTACGTCCCTCTCATAGCGCAGCTGATACTGCCACATGAAGTCAGCCTGCTCAAACTCCACCTTCCTCAGAATGGACATGTCTGGGTCAATCCGGATCCAGAGGAGAGGAGAGTCAGCACTGCAGGAAAAAGAAGACACAGCAACACAGTGAAGGAAGGAAATGTGAACCATCTTAATTCAGCTCACACAGGTTCATGCAGACACCTGTGGAAACTGCTTCCCATCAACCTCTCTGTGCTTTCACACCTAATCTCAACAAGGAGATGAATCAGGTGGCTATAATGGCCAACAGAATATTCTATCTGTTCATTTTAGCTCGAACAGTATTAGACAGTAGTAATGTCTTACTCCATGGCTGACAAATCCATGTCAACCTCCTCTCCATTCATCAGAGGGATCTTCTTTTTCTTGTTTCTATGGAAAGAAACCAACAGTGGCTAGTTATCCAAAAACTAAAGAGTAACATGGGCTACATTCACTTTTCAGAACCATTTTGTGGTTGACATTTCTGTTACAATAGAATATACACAAGGGAACCATAAGAGAAACATCAGAGTCACAATAGAGATGTATCAGGATGAGCCACGGAGCCACCAAGAAAACATCAGTCAGCTTGTGTGTTGGCAGAACTTGTTTTCCTGCTCCACATGATAAAACATTACAGTTTAAGTGACAAAGCAATATATTTTGGTTATTTAAAATGTGACAAGCTTGGCTGCAAACCTGTTGAAACAGAAGAAACAATATACTCCTCTGCATTTATGTCAGTTGTTGGGCTCACTGCAATTACTGAGAGTCATCTTAAGAATCAGACTGTGTGAGTGTGTGTGTGTGTGTGTGTGTGTGTGTGTGTGTGTGTGCGTGCGTATGTGAGAGAGAGAGAAAATATTATTATAATAATATTAGAAAATTCAAATTAAAGTGCTGTTCACAAACATTCATGAACTATCCTCCCATGACTCAAATCATATATATGTAATGGCAGTGGAGCATGATGCTAACGCATTAGCGCCTAAAGAAAAGATACCTTGACGTTACAGAAGAATGGGAGTCTTAAGTCATTAACTTTAGTTAGTAAGAAATTATGATACTAAAATTTGATCTTCCTGATTTTAAGTCACGTGCTTAACATTACTTTTTTACATAGGATATATTAGTCTATAGAATATAATGGTGGGATGTGTAACATAGGCTGCTAATAATGGCTGTTATTTGCATTTGTGTTCAATTCATGTAGCTAAACATGAAACACCTGTAAACAGCTGAGTGTTACACCAATCAGCCACAACATTAAAACTACCTAGTGGTAGATGGGGGTCAGCATGGGCACACTGAACAACCTGTGGATATGCAACCTGCTGTGATGCACTGCGTGTTCTGACACACTGATCATGGCCAGCATTAGATTATTGACATGCTGGCCCTGTCCACCATAACATTAAAACCACCAGGGGGATTTAACGTTGTGTCTGATCGGTGCACAATAATGCAATAAGCACAGAGCTATAGAGTTGTAAAGGTGTGTTCAGGAATATTGATGACACATATGCAAGTTAAGGAGGATGATGGCAAAGCACACTGCCTCAGAGTAAATGTGTTAAGGCCTGTTTTGGTATATTCAAATGTACTTTTAACTGTCACCAGTGACAGTCATGTTTGTACTAGCTCTTCACATTAGCATGGTATGTTTTATGAACAGGTCATTTATTTAAAATAATAAACATTTCAGTGTTTTGTTAACACTTTAAGGACCTGTGCTGCACTTTATAAAAGCTCAGTTCTTGAACAAATAATTTATTCTTGTTTAATAGTGTACTGCATAGGATGAGGATGGTTTAATTGGAAGTCATTTTTAATTACATGGAAAATAGACTTCTGTATGTTTATTATATATCCACCTAATCAATTAAACATAGAAATCATCAACAGATTAATCATTAAATAATCACACTAATACTATATGAGCAGTAATTTAGAAAAACCTGCACTAAATACAGTACATGGTATATAACGTAACTATCTCTATGTGAACATAGTCATAATATAACAGCATATTATAATGTTTAACAACACAGTATGTATAAAATATATATATAAAATGCATAGTGAAATATAATAAATACAATATTATGTATACAAAATACAATCTTCACTAATCCTGAGAAACTGAAACCGTGCATCTTGTTGTAGTACCTACCGCCTGCTCTTGGAGTGGCAGGGGATGTCATGCTTGAGGCTGTTCTCCTCTATCTGCAGGTTGTGGTTAAAGGATCCATCTAGCTCTTG
>NW_018127961.1:128667-129372 GCF_001952655.1 Monopterus albus
CATGGGGTTATTTAAAGGAAAGTCCAGATCCTTATGTGGTGAGCCACTGAACAGGGTCAGGATTTTACCTTGTACATGTAATGATCCTTTTAGTCATTTTCAGACATGGGATCTGCCACTGAACTAGCTTCATCTACCTGCTTTGACTCTAAGCACTGACAGACTGCAGACTCATTCCGCATACTGCATCTTAACGCTCACCACATATTTCTGAGTTCCTGATGATGTGTAGTCCTGACGGATCTCCAGCTCCAGCACGTTCCTCTTCCTGTTGAAGGCAAAACTGCCAAAGAATTTCACCACACCACTCTGGTCTCTGGATACCAGAGGTTAAGAATAACAACTAGGTGTGTAAAGGTACACGTATTCGTACCAAACCGTTCTGGTACGGTGCAGACATGTACCGAATGCAGTCTTTAATAGCAGATAACAACAGTTTTGTTCTGCATGTGGAACATGTCTTTCAAATCCACATTCTTACACAAACATATTAAGTGGCGGCTCGCAACACAAACAGCATGCTTAGCTTAGCCAAACGTCTGGTTAGTGAACATCATGGCCAGTACAAATGGGAAGCCAGAGCTAGAAGACTCTTCCTTAAAATTAAGGTCTCCTGTTTGGGAAAACACTTCGGCTTTCCAGTGAAATGCAGACAAGTGAATAAGACGTCTTACTCTGTGGTAAGTACAAACACGCTTCTTCATC
>NW_018127961.1:129429-138240 GCF_001952655.1 Monopterus albus
AGTTTGAAGCAGTATTCTTTGTTCTATTTATTTGTTTCATTTAAAATTGAATTAAAAAATATAAACCATTAATGTTTACAAAAGTTCATAATAAATGCCAAGAAATTTTATGACCTGCATTTTCATCTGTGCCAAGTTTCTTTTCAAATTATGAACAAAAATGAAATGGTTTCCAAGTTCATTTGGAATTTCTCACTAATTTCTAACTAATCTAAGCTCTGCCTACCTTTAGTATTAGTTTTATTTCATACAAGTGTTTCCATTTCTTCTGACATACACTGAAGTGGTTAACCACATCTTTGGAAATAATCTGCAAGGCTGTAAAAACCCTGCCAAGTGCTTTATTTTGAAAGCTCATTTAAGCTCTATTATGACCATCATTTAAGCTTGAATGCTCTCAACTGTTTGAGCTGTCATACAGTGCATGCAGTTAATTCAGCATCACTGTGTTTGCTGTCAGACAAAGATCCATTACAGATAAAGGATACACCCATTGTTTGATGACTGGGCCTATGTCTTTGCCAGAGACGTTGGAGATGGACTTGAGGAAAGCGTGAGTAGAGAGAAGCATCTGGCTCCACATGTGACACTGGTACTTTTGCGATGAGGCTGTACTGGCCAGACTCAGGAGCTTGTTGAAGACCTAAAGGAGAGCAGCACAGCACAAAGGACAGCAGAAAAAGAAAGAATTTAAAGACTAATGAGGTTTTTGTAACAACATTCACTCTACCACAATTACAGAGACAGGGAAGAAAAGATCCTAGTGGTGTCTGACCTGCAGCATGAACTCCATGCTGATCCTGTTTTCTATCAACCTCATCACGAGGTGGGCCTTACACTGGAACATCTTGTAGTACTCCCAGGACAGTGTGTGGGGATGCTTAATGGAGAAGTGAAGGTGGGGAGTTGGACTGCAGAGAAAAACATTCGGAAAGTCTGTCATGCAATTACAATCCAGAGAAATATACATTAGTTATACCTCAGCCATTAAAACTAAATTACTGTTGGTAATGCACAGGGATTCAAGTTCTAATGAAATGGATTACTTGTCTTTCTCTTTGCCCCCACTGAAGGTCGGGTGCAACAGAACCCCTCCCATCTTTAGTTCATACTCCACAATCTTGTCCAGCTCCTGTTTAAAAGCACAGTCACAGGTATTAACATTTATAAAAGCTCAGTATAAAAATCATAATCATTCAAATTCTGTTTTGCATAAACTTGTTTTAAATCATCATTTCATTGTTGATTATTATGCCAAATGTTTTCTCAGGTAATCATTTTGCAGATAAAGTGCCAGAAAATAGAAAAGATGGCTGCTGCAACTTCTCAAAGCCCAAGATGATGATGATGTACTGATGCATTAAAATTGTTTGTTTTATTTGACCAGCAGTCAGGAAATGCTCCGTTTACTGTCAAATATAAGAAAGAACAGTTGCAAATGTCCAAATTTGAGATACTTTAGTCAGCTGTTAGAATCTTTGCTTGAAAAATTACTAATCAACAGAACAGCTGCTAATGAATTTTCTGTCAATCATCTAATATATTAATTTGTTGCAGCTGTAATGAAATGTCAAAGATGAAACAAAAACATAAACCCAAGGCAAAGAACAGTAGTAAATATTCATATCTCTGAAGCTGGAACCACAGAATGTTGAGCATTTTTACCTGAAAAATATCAGAAACAACTCACTGATTATCAACACAGATTTTGCTGTTAACAAAAAAATCTTTCCAGCTCTAATCATTTGCAAGAAAACTCAGAGCCGCCACCTTGTGTCCATTCTAATCATTTTTTCCTTAGCATTCATTTCAGGCTGATGTGCCTGGGAAAAAACAACACAGAGATTCTCGGAAGTGCAAAGTGTCTGACATTTGCCTTGTTTGAAGTAAAGAGCGCCTTCTGAGTGTCTGACTGCACCTTTATAGTGGAGCCACCCCGCCTTGTTTGAAGTAAAGAGCGCCTTCTCTACATATCATAAGATATTGTTACATTTGTAAAATCAGCCTTCTTAAGGTTCAGGGAAAACAAGTAGTTGTGGTACATCACACAGCCAAGGTAACATTTTATGAATGTCACAACTGTATAAACCAACAATAAATAACTACTTTGACAATAAAATGAGATGCATCAGTACAGATTTATCAGGAAAGTGACTGATTCTTATCAATTTCTAGATTTAACAGATCGCTGACAGATCAATAGGTGGTTTGCATATGACGTCACATCACTGTGTTGCTGTGGCACAAATTGCAGATGGAGAGCAGGAAGTGATTTTCTACATAGTCAGCACTACCACAAACTTGAAATGCCTAAAATTTGCATCATTTACAGCTGATCACATCGATCACACTGATAAAGCAGACGAAGCTGCTGTCTGCTGATGAAGGAGCATCCTGTCTCAAGGTGATGCTGAAAAACTGGTCCATGCATTTGTTACTTCCAGGCTGTTGTTACTCTTTACTATCAGAATGTCCCAGTAAGTCCCTAAAAAGCCTCCAGTTAATCCAAAATGCTGCAGCCAGAGTACTGACAGGAACTAGCAAGAGAGATCATATCTCTCCCATATTAGCTTCTCTCCACTGGCTCCCTGTAAAATTCAGAATAGAATTTAAAATCCTTCTCCTAACATACAAAGCCCTTAATGACAAGGCTCCATCGTATCTTAAAGACCTCGTAGAGCCTTATCATCCAAACAGAGCACTTTGCTCTCAGAGTGCAGATTTACTTGTGGTTCCTAGAGTCCACAGAAGCAGAATGGGAGGTCTCTCCATACAACCCTACAATGTACTGCCTCTACTCATTGTTCATGTCTGTCAATCTGTCGGTGCTGGATTAATTTATTTGTCCGTGCCATACACCTCCACTGTTGTTCAAAAACAATTAAGTAGACATCTGAGAAACCACTGCTGCACTGGGTGATGTTTCCTCATAATGATGACTCTTATATTTGTTAACAGAATATCCAGAGATTGCGTGCATGCACAACTGGCTCTTGCTTCTTTCAATAGCTGTAAAATGCTATGGCGTTCGGAGCCTTTAAGGCAACATTTTTAAAAATTATGCAGGTCTGGTGTTTTGCAATGAGGAAACATGTCAACCAGTGCAGCAGTGTTTTGCTGAGGTGTTTTTAATTGTTTTGAACAACAATGCAGGTCTGTGGCACAGACAAATAAGTTGGTCCAGGACAGACATTAACAGTCAGTAGAGACAGTTTACTGCAGGTATTAGTCTCTGTATGGAGAGTGTGGAAAAACACTGCTAATACAGAAAATGACCAGCCTTATCATCTAACCTCAGTTAAGTAAACAACCTTAACCATTTCCTGGGGGAAACCTGAAAAGTGTTATAACAGGATAAATTTCAAAACAAGCATTTACCTCTTTGATCCAGTGCCGATACTCATTGACTCCAAAGGTTTTCTTCAGGTACAGGCCGTAGATGTAACCTGAGATTCCCTTTAGCACCCATTCATCAGCCCTTCACAAATAACATATCATGTCACTACAATGTAAGCTTACAAATTACTAAGCATTACAAAATGTTAATGAATTTGTTACAGGTGAGTTAAATTCCTTTAAAAATTAATGATATATGTCCAACCTTTCTAGAAACCAAGTTTAACATCATCATTTTGAAGTGAATCAACATCACACTAGCAATCACTGAGACTGTCCAGAGATTTATCGTGGCAAAGAAGTGTGAAGCCATTAAACAACCAGGCCAAAATAAATTACAATGAGTTACACAAGGGAACAACTTGAAACGGAGTTTGAATGCTAAAAATCCTTGAAGTACAATCATTTCAATACTTTTAAGTGACATTTAAAGCATTTAAGATCATACTAGAGTTGATTCATTACTTTGTAATAGAGTATTTGGACAGAGTTATTTCTTGGATGGAACATGGCATGGTGATCACAACTCCCATAAATGTACAAGTCTTAATTTATTAGCTTATTAAAAAAAAAAGAGAGAGAGAGAGACACAGTAGATTGACTCAACTTGTGTGGCCCGACCCCTTGAAATGAATCCAGCCTGGCTTATGTAATAAACATGATTTCATCTGTGTATCTGCTGTAATCAACCTGATGGAGAAAAGTATTTTCCTGTAAAGAAATGATCTGCCCTTTGCCCTACACTGTCAATTGATCATATCATGGCTGATAATTAAAAACTAAGCAACTCTGAATTTCCTGTCTTACTCAATCTCAGTCAGACAGACCTACAAATCTTTATTGAAAAGGAGCCCCATATTCAGGATTGGAAAATTCTATAAAACATAGCATGGCAAAAAAAAACTGCAACCGTCATAGGTCAAGTCTGTCTTCACATCAGCAGACACTGATTTAGAAGAAACCCTGTTTTTACTTCTACGAGACAGACAAAACAGTAATCCAAGGTCTCGTTTTTCCAAAGCTCATAACCAATTTTACTATTTGTCATACTATACTATAGTTTATAGATTCATTGCTCTTTTGCTCTGCCTTCTCTTTTAATATGCCACACAGGCTACCGAGCATAGCCTGTTTTCAGTTACAGGTCCCAGTGAACCCCCATTCTGATTCAGTGCTAGCAGGCAGTACCATGTTTTGCTAAATTCAAAGAGATATGACTGACTTTGCTGAGGTATTTTAGCTGCTCTTGATGCTTTTGATTTGGTGCAATATGTGACTGGTCCTACACATGAGCAGGGACATATGTTGGATCTTATTGTTTCTTATGGTGTTCCTGTATCAGACCTGGATATATGTATAAATGCTTTTTCTGATCATATGCCTATTGTATTCGAGGTTAGTTTCTCCTGTGCAGTGGGTGCAGTATGTGTGCCTACTCGGTGCCGCCAGATAATTAACTCTTCTACTGCTGGACTGTTTGTTGCTGCGTTTGATCAGGCTGTTGCCCAACCGGACGCGGCTGCTGGCGATGCAGAGGGACTCAGTTCCTGGTTCGACCTTTCCTGTCGCTCCATAATGGATTTGGTGGCCCCGCCGAAAATTCAGCAACCAAAGGCAAGGCCGGAACCCTGGTTTGGCACTAAAACTCAAGCAGCTAGACAATCCTGCCGTAAGGCGGAGCGTCAGTGGAAGAAGGATGGACTACAGGTGTCATTCCAAATCTTAAAGGACTGCTGGCGTAACTACCAGAAGACTGTTGAAGAAGCTAAACGAGGATATTTGTCATATTATTTTATTTGGAGGAGGTGGTTAGCCTGGTTAAGTCATCTGGCTCCCCTAGAGATGCTATTCCCCCATCCTTATTTAAGGAGGTCTTTCCTTGTATAGGAATGCTGGTTCTGGCTATTATTAATAGCAGTGTGTCCTATGGCGTTGTCCCCGGACTCCACTGAAAGCGATTTCTACATTATGTGTATATGCATCCAAACAATAAGGACAACACTTTTCCATTACATACAAATCTGGTCTCTGAGGCTAATCGTGAGCTGCCCATGGCAGAACTCAGGACACCTCATGCCATGATAATCACAAAATGCCTCAAACAACCAAGTCCACATGATGCACCATCTGTTCATATCTAAAGGCAGAAGTACTTCTACTTGTTCCAAATGACCACACTCGAAGGTGGCCTGCTGTCAGAGAGTGGGGAGACGTGATAAACTGACAAATGGGGATAAGAACACATACTTTTTACCAATCTCTTCTTCAGTGCATGCATGGCCTTGTACCTGGTCACATTAAACCTGTCAGGCATAACTGTGCACAGAATGAAAATAGGAGAGCTGGACAGTGCTGATTTGATGGTCCAGCATGATCATGGACAAAAACATTAAAAAATGACTACAGACACAGATGTCAGTCTGTAATGGTAGATTTGAATCCCTCCAGAGAAAACGAAGCACTTGTTCCAAGGACATGAGCTCTTTAGTTAAAATTCCACCATCTCAAACCCAGCAATAAATCATCAGCCAAAACTACTATGTTCTTTCCGGTTTAACAAGCTCTGTGTTTTGGTTTTATTTTAGTCCATGCCCTTGTAGATGCAGACAAATGCCCCCACATACTGTAATGTATAGAGGCTGGACTAGAACCCATGTTTTAGGTTGGGCTTTGCTACATTAGTGAATGTTAGACTAAGTCTCACCATGACATCCTGGAGATGAAACAGCCAAAGAACTGCTGAGCCAAGGCTTGCGCCAGACAGCGGCGAGTTTGTGGGGTCTGGTCTATTATCACAGCACTGTGGAGCAGGTTGGTACTGAAAAACAGAGGCAACAGCTCAAGTCCGAAAGTGAATGGCAGTGTGAATACAGTATGACTATAATGTGCATCCACGACAACTGTGTACTGTGGATTATCCTTAAAGAGCCCATGGCATGCTCATTTCCAACCATTGAATGTTTAATCTTGGGTACCTCTAGATTTGCACCCATCATAACTTCAAATAGTCTGTAATTAATTCAGAAAGATAAAACCCAGTATCACAAGGAGAGCCTCCTCCTGAAATCGAGAGGACAGTTAGTGAACATGCACAACTCCTGTTGCCGGTCAGGAAGCTACAATGTTGCATAAACAAAATAACTTTGACAAATAAGATGCATTTTCAACAATTACAATACCTCAAATCTTACGTGACACGTTCGAGCCAGAATATGAAAGTGGACAGCACGATGAACCACCACAACATTAATTCATTTGAATTTCTCCTCCACAGAGGGTAAACAACAGTATATGTGCCAATGAAAAGAGATGTGTAACACTCTAAACAAAAGCAGGTAACTAAGAAACGCCACATTTTAACTGGCATAATGCAGACATAGTAACCTCTCCAGAACAATTCTCTCTAACATTACAGAAACAAGGCATTAACAGGCATGCAGTGTGTGTGTTTTTTTTAACCTTATCGTTTAGTCTCACTGAGTAGTGAAAACATCACTCCCTTTCAAGTAGCTCCAAGGTCGGTAAATCCACCTGTGGTCGTTGTATCTTCCCCCACACGACCACATACGTTCTCAAAGTAGTGAAATTAATTCCAACAAATAGCGTAGCACCAACAATACCCTCATTAATCCGCTCAATAACCGGCAACACACCACATGCGGCAGACACGCTGGCCTCGAGCAGTCAAAACAAACAGGTACTGTGCTCCAGGGTAATCCAGTGTTGATGAGCTGATCATTCACTGCCCAGGGCTTTACAGGATGACTGCTTGTAGGTTAGACCCGGTCAGGTAAAACAGCAAGTCCCTATACAGGAACATTCTCAACATGCAGTAACCTCTGTAGGCCCTGTATTTTTCTCCACATCCTCTAGTCAGTGTGGCAGCAAGAGATAAAATATATCCACAAAACTGTGCACAGTCATGTCAGGCTAGCTCACATGAATGTGCAAATGCCTGGAGATTATGACCATTCAATGAAATCTGTATACTATCAAGCAGGACTTGACATTGTTGAAAAAAAAAATCTTGCCAGCCAGAGTTTTTGTGACTTGTTTACACAAAGTTGCTTCTGCATAGAAGTACAACATAGGTACACCTCGTTTTTTGAGCTTTCAGTCATGTTTAAGATGATAATTCATTGTTGTAACATTGTTAGTAAGTCACAAAATACAGACAAGCATGCCATGGGCTCTTTAAACATACTACAAATTTCTATAGCTGGTAATGTCTTGCCTTAAAGAACATACTCCAAATTTCTATAGCTGGTAATGTCTTGCACACACACACACACACACACACACACAAAAACCAGGTTTGCAGAAATCTGCCATCCTAGCCTGATTTGATAGGACAGAGAACCATTAAAACATGTACTTGATGCTTACTTAAAGATGCTCATGGAGGCATAGGAGGAGACTTGTACATAGGTCTCGTCCACAAACACAGTCTTAAAGCAGGAGTAAGGGTAGCGGCAAGTCAGGATCTCTTCATAAAACTCAAAAATCTCATGGAGGTAAGACATGGAGTGTTTGAGGAGTGGCAGTAGCTGGGGCAGGCAGAAATGGGTCACCTGAGAGGAGACAGGACCAAGTACAATGTTAGTTATTAGGCAGGAGTATGTTTCAAACATTTTTGATAACAGTGCCCATATAGCTTGGGCTACAAATAATAACTATTTTCATTAGTGATTGAACTAATTGTCTGTAATTGTCATAAAAAGGAAGTGAAAAGTCAAAAATGTCTATAATAAAAAGGCTGAAAGCTCAAACCCAAAAATATTGCATTTACAAAAAAGAGAAAAGCAGTACACCTTCACATTTGGGAGCTGGTACTATTAATATGAGCTCTTTGGTGAGAGAACAACAGTAATACCGTCTGGTAAACTGGCAAATACAGAAACTGCTGGACAGTTACTCTAACTAGGGCTGTCTCTTTTCCAAAAGTCACATTCGAACAAGGTTCGAAGTGACACAAAATTTGTTTGAATTCATTCAAACCACCCCAGTACCTCTTGCTGCATTGGTTGTGTTGCAGCACAAGAGCTTAGTGAAGTATCATGACATGCTGTGTGACACAGAAATTCAGGTTATGTGACTACAGTGTGCCATCCTATTCTACCCTTCACTTTGGTGTGAAGGAAACCTGAACTTCAATACCACCACCTTGTGTTTATGGACATCTAGTGGTCATCAGTGGAAAACAGATTACATTACAACAAGCCTGCTGAAAACAGCAGCTTAGTTAATCATGGCTGAATATCAAAACTTTGTTAAGCAGTTATCCTGGTGTTTGTAGTCAGCAACTATCTGGTCTTTGTGTCTAAGAAAGCTGCCATGTATTGCTTTGAGTCACTCATTCATACTTGTCTACTATCTACAGTCAGGGAAAAAATTATTTGAACCCCAGCTGATTTT
>NW_018127961.1:139523-149401 GCF_001952655.1 Monopterus albus
AATAAACCTACCATTGAAATTGTAGACTGATCATTTCTTTGTTAGTGGGCAAACTTATAAAATCAGCTGGATATAATTTTTATATATGTATGTATGTATGTATGTATGTATGTATATAAAAATTATATGAATAATTTTTTCCCTGACTGTATCAGCGCTGTCACTCGCTGCTAGTCACTGATGCAACTCCCTCTGTATTTTCCAGTATCTGTTGTCTGAACTTTTGGTGTGTCATTCTAGGGGTCACACCCTTTAAAGATGCAAGTTATATTCAGAATCATTTCATCTCCAAAATTATTATTTTTAACAACATTTGAAAACTGCCCATCAAAGGTTCACAGAACGAAAAGAGGTCTTCTTCAAATTTGCTTTTTTCAAATGACCAAAAGTCTCACACCCCCAAAGTCTCATTTTATGGGGTTAGAAATCATAAACAAGCACCAGATCCTCACATTTGAGATGCTGGAATCAGAGAATGCATGGCATTTTGCATTTCGTGCTTGATAAATAACTTTAACATTGAACTGATGATTTTTTTTTGTCCACTATTTTTCTATTAATCACCACTAGCTCGATCAGCACAATGAAAAAGACCTCTACAATGTTATACAATCTAATCATGTTATTCCTAAGAGTTGGTTGCATGATGTGAGTTGTTAGCTCTTTCGACTTCTTCTTTGTGTTACTGAAAGCACCAGCCATTATGTTTACCTAACACTATGCTTACTATTTAATTTCCTCAAAGTAAAATCACATTTTAGGAAATGAATCACATCATTTTACCTTTTACTGGTCCAAAAATAATCAATGTAGACACTGGAACAGCAATAAAGAGGTTCTTTTCAATATATCCCAACCAACATGCAGCAGCATCATCGTTAAACCCACCCACCTCATGCATGTAGGGGTCTACAAGGATTTCAAAGGGCCCCACAGCCAAGGAGATGTTAGGGGCTGCTGTGGGGATGGGGAGAACATAGTGGAATGTCTTCTTCCTCATGTCATGGGTGTAGATGGTCTCCACCAGATCGCCACAGGACACTGCCACCATGGACGCATCCACGGTGAACTCCAGCTTCCACGTACACAGTTCTGAGTAAGAGTCCACACAGGGGAACCAGAATCTGTTGGACAAGACAATTTATATAACCTTTAAACACAGTGGAAAAACAAAACTAACTACAATGACTAATGCTATTGTGGGCTTTAACAGTGCAATTTGTTAACCAGCTATAGGTGTTAGTCTGCACTTAAACACCAGAAATGTTAGAGGCAAAGAGAGTCCAGGTAGGGAGCTTACAGGAAAAAAAACAGGGTTATAACAACACCCTTTTACTACCTAATTTAGATAGATAATGGTTTAAGGATGGTTTAACTTCTTAGTGTGGCAATCAAAGATCTACATAATGCTAGCATCCTGTTGTGCTGGAGGACCAGTGGCTAGTCAAAGGTTAAAGCCTTAACAGGTAGCTGTGCACAAAGACAGCCTAATAAACAGCTACAGAGAACTGCTGAAAGGTTTTAACTTCTGGAATAGGTAAAAATATTACACATAAAACATCAACAGCAAAGGCCAGTTTAAAAAACTGACATGCCTGTGCTTGTGTTATAGCAGAGGAAACCAAAGAGACCAGAAAGAGGTTCTACTGACCCTGTAGATGCATTAATGCAGAGCACATGCCACCTGTTTTGTTCATACTGTGTCACTTCTGTAGGTAGAAACTGGATCATATCCAACAACCAAAATTTTTAAATTTTACAAACTTTTAAACAAGGAGCTAAATGTCACACCAAAAATCTTGTCAAGAGTACCTTCAGTGGCATGCCAGCACTTAGAGCGATATACCTGGTGATATCTAGCATGGTTTAATTTTGCTGGAATTAATTTTTATAAGCTTATCAGCAATTTCATGTCTGGGAAGCTACTAAAACATGATATCTGGATCAGTGCCTGTAAAACAGGATTTTATGAACATGTTTTGATACCTGGTGGAGTTCTGGTACCCAAAGGAAAACACATGAGCTCCTCTGTCCGCCATGCTGCCCTCCACATCAGGAACAACAAAGTGGAGCCCCCCTTTTGGCTGGTCCAAGGAAAATTCTATGTAAACCTTTAAAAATTTCAAATCTGGAGAGACACAACCCAGGAACACTGGTATATTAAACACAATCTTACTGTTTAGATTAGATTTCTGCAAATATCCATAGTATAAAATCCCATTGTATTCTGTGAAAAAATGCATTTCATATGACTATATCAATCCGTGCCATAAGGAATTGTGTGTTTTCACAACTATTTTGTGATGATGATGACATTTGTTGTCAAAATGCTAACTTTTTTATACTCTGAAAACTTCACATTTCTAAATCAAGCTAAAACACTGTGAGGCTCTTTAATTCTTACTGGCCTTTATGCATCAACCCTTACCATCTCCTTGTTTCCAGAATTCAGAAGGAACTTTGATGACCAGCTCCCCATGTCCTGCATCAGGGTCCACAGCACTCACTGCTGCAGTATAAGCACTAGAGAAGTAGTTAAGATTCCTCCTACACAGACATAAAACATTTATAAAAAATATATATCACTGCCATACAGCTCCTCATAATGTAGACAGACAATATTACTTAATATTAACAATAATATGCCCAGCATGTGATGAGGTATATACAAATATTTTCTTTCTAATACATTTTCTACTTAATAAATAACAGATATAAGGCTCTTACCCCACACAAAACCTCACTGTAATGTATTTTTTTAGTTTTTTAAAGCTACTCCAGTATTGAAAAGTTGCACAAGTAACGAACACTGATATACTCACTGCTTGGACTCATGATGGCACACCTCCAGTGTGGGGTCATTGTAAATAAATGGGGCTTCAAGCTCATTGACTCGAACCCTGTAAATGCGGCACTGTTTGCTGTTAAGCTTGACCCTGTTCAAGTTGACCACTGTGGGGAAAATAGTCAGCTCAACATAGCCCTAAGGAATCCAAGAGAGGAAAAGGTTGGACTACAGATGTCATCAGGTGATTTTCATTGTGAGCTGTGGGTTTATTCACCCATGTTGCAAACACAAGTATCTATAATGTAGCAGCAAAGTCTTTCCACATCCTTGTGAGTTATAACATTCCTCTGTGGGGTTGTAACACAATAATAAGCTTAAATCTGACACAATATCTGCATAACATCTCAAAAATAAAAATTGTGAATTATAAGACTAACTGTTCATTAGGTTTTCCTTATTCAGTGTGTGGTGTGTATGGTGGACAGAAAAAGGCACACTATGGTCTAGCAGTCACCTGTCACCATCAGCTACGATATTACAAATGGTGCAGGAGTGAAGTGACTGAACAGGATGCAACTCTGTAACGTTAATGGCCGTCTTTACTCTGTGGTATACTGTACTGGAGGTGCTGTTACTCACAATGACAGACTTCCTCTGGAAGTTGATATTGTTGATGCACACCACCTGGTGGGTCGTATAAAAGCAGTAGCACAAAACAATATCAATGTGTGGTGTAAATCTGGAGTATGAACTGAAATACCAAAACAATATCAATGTGTGTTGTAAATCTGGAGTATGAACTGAAATACATATTCCTTTCTCACCAAATACGCAGAAATATTACTCAACTGTTTGTGTAACGTTACTTGTAACCCCACTGTCTTTATGCTAACGTTAATCAAGAGTTAATGATCTTATTCTAACATTAGCTAGCATTGCTTTACTATATGTGTGATTTCAGACCATGTCGTCCATTTCTTGCCACGATCAACATTATAAGAACATTATTTTTAAAAAAGTACTTATAATTTAAAGGGGCGTGGGCTCTCGAATCCTTTATCCTTCTTTCTGTTCATCTCCGGTTCTAGTTGTGTCCTGGATGAAGTTTCAACATGCCGTAACAGTGCAACGTGATGTTTCCTTGTTGGGCTACTTTGCTAACTAGCTTCACCAAACTCATTCATTTGCCAGGTAAAAAGGTTTCCTCTGACGCTAACAAAAACGTGATATGTAACAGACGAACGAAGATCGGCGTCAAAACTGTGATCGTTACAGTTACCGTACTAGCCTCTCTGTAACGAGTGCTTCATTTCGGTTTGTATCCCTCGGACACAGCTGTACCGACTAGCACTCAGGATTGTATATATAAAAAAAGACACCGGGTCTATATAATGAGTGATATAATGAGCGCGGCAAACAACAGGCATCAGAAGCTCCAAATATACCAGAACTGACCGGCTGCTCATAGAATTGTCACTATAGCTCCAGTGCATTCCGCCATTTTGTTAATAACCTTTGACCTCCCACGTAAACATGACAACAGTTTATGTATTAAAATGACATTAACAAAAACTTACCACATATGTATCACATGCGATACAATTCTGTTTATAAAGTAAATGTAGATTATTCAACTTGCTTTTTATTTAAAAAAAAAATCACAGATTTGGCGCCAGACTTCCTGCCTGTCCAAAAGTGCATGAGTTCCGCGAGAGCGCGCACCCTGAAGGTAAAACATTCACAGACTACAGGACAGCAGTGTAATCTTTACTGCTTAGAATGCAGCTCTTATTCACCCCTAAGTGACTTAAGGTTTACCCCTAATCCCTA
This sequence comes from Monopterus albus, assembly GCF_001952655.1. Taxonomy (NCBI): domain Eukaryota; kingdom Metazoa; phylum Chordata; class Actinopteri; order Synbranchiformes; family Synbranchidae; genus Monopterus; species Monopterus albus. The sequence goes on from NW_018127961.1 coordinate 144,142, forward strand.
AGGTTTACCTGCACTCATTTTCTTTGACTTAAGAGAGTGAATTATAACTTTGTCCCTATGACAAATTACTAAATGAACCTGGAATTTAGATTGCCAACAGGAAACGTTTGGTAGAGAGTCATTGGCAAGGGAAGTTCAGTCTTTTTATACAAGCTTTAAACTAACGTTAGTATTTCTAAGACGCTTCTTTATTTAATAGAAGAAGTCATTTATGAAAAAATGTGATAGCTTCTAGTTGCTGGAAAGTTAGTTATTGCTTAGTAGTAGTAGTAGTAATAATAATAATAGCAACTTTCTTAATCAGATGTGATTCAGATATTACAGCAATACACTCACCGAACACACTCTCCGGTCCCCTTCTTAAAAAGGGGGACCACCACCCCAGTCTGCCAGTCCAGAGGCACTGTCCCCAAGCTCTACGCAATGCTGCAGAGGCGTGTCAGCCAAGACAGCCCCACAACATCCATAGACTTGAGAAACTCGGGGCAGACCTCATCCACCCCCCCTCTGGAGTCCCCAGCCCTGGCTTCCTTTATGGAAGGCATGTCGGGGTGATTGAGGAGATCTTCAAAGTACTCCTTTCACCGACCTACGACATCCTCAGTTGAGGTCAGCAGCACACCACCTCCACTGTAAACAGTGTTAGGAGAACACTGCTTCCCCCTCCTGAGCCGCCAGACAGTTCTCCAGAATCTCTTTGAAGCCAACCAAAAGTCTTCCTCCATGGCCTCACCGAACTCCTCCCAGGCCCGTGTTTTTGCCATGGCAACTGCCAGGGCTGCGTCCTGCTTAGCCTGTCGGTACCTGCCAGCTGCTCCAGGAGTCCCATGAGCCAACCAGGCCTGATAGAGCTCCTTCTTCAGCTTGATGGTATCCCTTACTTGCGGTGACCACCACCGTGTTCGAGGATTGCCACCACAACAAGCCCCGGAGACCTTACGGCCACACCTCCCAGCGGACGCCGGAACATAGTCTATTTGGACTCAATGTCCCCAGTCTCCCTCGGCACCTGTTTGAAGCTCTGTCAGAGGTGGGAGTTGAAGACCTCTCTGACAGGGGCTTCCACCAGATGTTCCCAGCAGACCCTCACCATATGCATGGGCCTGCCAGGTCTGTCCAGGTTTTTCCCCCACCATCAAATCCAATTCACCACCAGGTGGTGATCAATTGACACTTCAGCCCCTCTCTTCACCCGAGTGTCCAAAACATATGGCCAAAGATCAGAGGAAACAACTACAAAGTCGATCATTGACCTCCAACCTAGGGTGTCACGATGCCATGTGCACTGATGGACACCCCTATGTTTGAACATGGTGTTCGTTATGGATAAACCATGACAAGCACAGAAATCCAATAACAACTCACCACTCGAGTTCAGATCAGGGAGGCCATTCCTCCCAATCACCCCCCACCAGCTATCACTGTCGTTGCCCACGTGGGCATTAAAGTTCCCCAGTAGGATGACAGAGTCCCCCATGGGAGCACTATCCAACATGCCCGCCAGGAACAATAAAAAGGCCGGGTACTCTGCACTGCCATTAGGTGCGTAAGCAAAAACAACAGTGAGAGACCGTTCCCCAACCCAAAGGCGCAGGGAAATGACCCTCTCATCCACCGGGGTAGATTCCAACACCTGACGACTGAGCTGGGGGGCTATAAGCAAGCCCACACCAGCTTGTTGCCTCTCCCCCTGAGCAACGCCAGAATAGAGGAGGGTCCACACTTTGTCGAAAAAAATGGTTCCAGAGCCCTATCTATGCACCTCCTGCACCAGCTCAGCCTCCTTCCCCACCAGTGAGGTGATATTCCAAGTCCCAAAAACCAGAGTTGGTGTCTGAGGTTTGGGACGGCCGGGCACTCGGCCCTGGCCACTGCCCCAACCACAATGCCCCCTACAACCTCTCCAACAGGTGGTGGGCCCACCGAAGAGTGGCTCCACTTTGTAGTTTTGGGCTCAGCCCGACCAGGCCCCTTGGGTATAGGTCTGACCACCAGGTGCTCGCATGCAAGCCCCTCCCCCAGGCCTGGCTCAAGGGTGGGGCCCCAGTGACCCCATACCAGGTGGGGTAAACGTAAGCCTTGATTTTTTTGTTCGCCATAGGTGGCCTATGAACCGCCCTTTGTCTGGTCTGTCACCCAGGACCTGTTTGCCATGAGAGACCCTACCAGGGACATATAGCCCCTGACAACATAGCTCCTGGGACCATTCAGGCACTCAAACCCCTCCACCATATTAAGGCGTCGGTTCCAGGGAGGGGTGCAGGTCAGGTTTAATAAAATAAAATAAAATAATACAATAATACATACAACAAAATAATATAAACAAATACATAAAATTATTAAAAAATTATTACATTTATACTCAAGGGGAGTTAGATTTAATTTTCACTTAGAATCAGAATCAGCTTTATTGGCCAGGTGTGCTGGACACGAGGAATTTGACTCTGGTACGGCAGCTCTCAATGTGCACGTACATATCCCCATGCAAGGCAACAGCAAGGGGCAAGTAAGCAATATACCAACATAAGGCTGTGTAGTATAAAAAAATGAACAGTATAAACAGGCAGTTAACAATGCAGTCAGACAAAGTAATGTTCATTGGGAGATGAGATAAAATTTGAATAAAATGGAGTACTTAAAAATAAAAATACAGACCTTTACAAATCTGCATAATCTGTACGATGTACAGACATCCACTGTCATCTCCACCATTTTGAGTGTGTTCAGCTCTAGGTTGTTGCAGCTACACCATAGGACCAGCTACTCCACGTCCCGTCTGTAGGCTGACTTGTCACCGTCTCAGATGAGACTGATGACCATTGTATCACCAGCAAACTTTAGGGGCTTGACAGAGGGGTCCTTCAATATGCAGTTGTTGGTGTAGAGTGAAAACAGCAGAGGAGAGAGCACACATCCCTGGGGGGGTGCCTGTGCTTATTGTCCGGGAGCTGGATGTGGTTTTCCCCAGCCACACTTGCTGCTTCCTGTCTATCAGAATAAGATGGACCATACGGTGATCAGAGTGTCCAAGGGCTGCACAGGGGACAGAACGATAGGCTTCTTTTATTGCTGAGTAGCAGTGGTCCAGTGTGATTTTGTCCCTTGTGGGACAGGTGACATACTGCCTGTATTTGGGCAATTCTTGGGTGAGATTTGCTCTGTTGAAGTCCCCCAGAACAATGAGTGTGGAGTCGGGATGTTCCAGTTCTACACTAGTTATCAGTTCGGCCAGGAGCTGTAGTGTGCTGGTGTAGGCGTTCGGTTTTAAATAGAAGCCAGGATGAAGCTCGAAAATTCTTGAGGAGAATAGAAGGGTTTGCAGTTGAAAACAAGAGTCTCTAAGTATATGTTACATGTCCTCTGTAGCACTGTGACATCTGTCCATGAACTTTCATTTATGTAAAAACAGATTTCACCTCCCCTCGTCTTCCCGAACAGCTCCGTTATGCAATCCGCTCTGTACACCTGGAAGCCTGGTACTTGTATCGTGCTGTCTGCTGTGGAGTCACTGAGCCAAGTCTCCGTGAAGCATAAATCAGCAGGTCAAGACCAAAGGTCAAAGTGTTTATTTGTCATATGCACAGCTAGGAAACATGTTTCCCTGTACAATGAAATTCTTACTTTGCCATTCACATGAATGCCACATAATATATGTGAAATATAAAGTAGATGAGCAATAACACAAATTTAATTAGGCAGTAAAATCACAAATCAAATGTACTTTAAAGCAGCAAGTGAAGGGAGCAAATAAAAATACAACAAGAACACAATATAATGCAGAGAGAATATATGCTACGTGGGAGCCATGGAATATAAATACTCAGCAGTGAGTGTGTAACTGTACATGTGCAAAATGAGTATGTAAACAGTACAGATGGAATTACATGAGGTAGATCCTGAGTCAGCTGTTTAGGAGTCTGATGGCAGTCGAAAGGAAAGAGTTTTTCAGTCTAGAAGTCCTGCATTTCATACTTCTGAGCCTCTGACTGGAGGGTAGGGATAAGAGCAGTCCATGCTGGGGGTGGGTGGGGTCCTTGAGGATGGAAGCAGCTTTCCTATGCACCCTGTGGTGGTAAATGCACTGCAGAGAGGGCAGTGGAGTCCTGGTGATCTTCTCCGCAGTCTTTACCAATCTCTGCAGGTGCTTGCGGTCCATAGCAGTAGTGCTGCCATACCAGACAGTGATGCAGCTGGTCAAGTTGCTACCAAGCTGTTTTGCAAGGAGGCATGGGCAAAAATTTCAGTCTCTCGATGTGCAAAACTGATAGAGACATACCCCAAGCGATTTACAGCTGTAATCGCAGCAAAAGGTGGCGCTACAACGTATTAACTTAAGGGGGTTGAATAATTTTGCACGCCCAATTTTTCAGTTTTTTATTTGTTAAAAAAGTTTGAAATATCCAATAAATTTCGTTCCACTTCATGATTGTGTCCCACTTGCTGTTGATTCTTCACAAAAAATTACAGTTTTATATCTTTATGTTTGAAGCCTGAAATGTGGCAAAAGGTCGCAAAGTTCAAGGGGGCCGAATACTTTCGCAAGGCACTGTATGTTACATGTCCTCTGTAGCACTGTGACATCTGTCCATGAACTTTCATTTATGTAAAAACAGATTTCACCTCCCCTCGTCTTCCCGAACAGCTCCGTTATGCAATCCGCTCTGTACACCTGGAAGCCTGGTACTTGTATCGTGCTGTCTGCTGTGGAGTCACTGAGCCAAGTCTCCGTGAAGCATAAATCAGCAGGTCAAGACCAAAGGTCAAAGTGTTTATTTGTCATATGCACAGCTAGGAAACATGTTTCCCTGTACAATGAAATTCTTACTTTGCCGTCCACATGAATGCCACAAAATACAAATGAAAGATAAAGTAGATAAATGGCATAAATATCTAAAGGCACTTCAACCAGCGAATGAAAAATATAATGAAAAGTATAAAAAAATATATAATGAGAGATAATGTATTCTGCATCAGAGCAGTAGCTGCAATAGTCAGCAGTAATGAAAACACAATAGGAGATGAGATGCCCAGTACATTCCAAACTAACAGCGTGTTCTTGTTGGAGGGCTGAACGCCACTGTGTTGTGCTTAGCCTATTTAGGAGTCTGATGGCAGAGGGAATGAAAAAGTTTTTCAGTCTAGTGGTCCTGCATTTCACACTTCTGAACCTCCGGCCATAGGGTAGAGAGGCGAACAGTCCGTGCTGAGGGTGCGTGGGGTCTTTGAGGATGGAGGCAGCTTTTCTATGCACCCCGCGGGG
>NW_018127961.1:150234-156075 GCF_001952655.1 Monopterus albus
CCAGTGATGCGACCTATCACTGCGGTGTCATCCGTGAACTTTAGGATGATGTTTTCTTTGTGGGAGGCAACACAGTCGTGGGTGAACAGGGTGTAGAGGATGGGACCGAGGACACATCCCTGTGGGGTGCCAATGTTTGTGATCATGCTGACTGAAGTCCTATTGCCAGTCCTGACAGACTGAGGCCTTCCAGTCAGAAAGTCTAGGAGCCAGCCATGGAGGGTGGGGTGCAGATCCAGTGTGGATCTGACCTCTGACGTTAGTCCGAGTTGCTTAACTGAACGTAAACAAAACAATGAAAAGTATCCTGATGTAGGAGTCTCCATTTTCCAGGTGAGAAAGGGAATAGTGGAGGGCAGCCGCGATGGCATCTGAGGTGGCCCTGTTGGGCCGGTAGGCATACTGGAGGGGGTCCAGGGGGTCCGGTATACTGCTCTGAATGCGGGCCAGCACCACTCTCTTAAAACATTTCATAATGATTGGGGTGAGTGCCACTGGCCTGTGGTCGTTCAGGCAGGTGACGGGGCTGTTCTTGGGAAAGAGGATGATGGTTGTGGTCTTAAAGCAGGTGGGAATGATGCTCTGGTTGAGGGAGAGATTGAAGACGGTGGTGAGAACATCAGCCAGCTCGCTGGCACATGCCCTGAGAGCCCTCCCAGGGATGTTGTCCGGTCCTGCTGCTTTGCAGGGGTTGATCTTCCTCAGGACTGTGCGTACCTGGCCTGGTGAGACAGTTAGTGGAGGGGAGGTGGGGGGTTGAGTGGTCTCGGTGTGTGTGCCTCCTCTCTGTGCTGTGGCTGGAGGTCTCAAAGCGGGTGTGGAAGGTGTTGAGGTGATCCAGCAGGCTGTCTGTTGAGCTGATGACACTGGTGGTGGTCCTATAGTCCGTGATGTGCTGCAGGCCTTGCCACATCCATCCGGAGTCAGCAGTAGAATACAAGTCAACAGGACGAAACAGTCCTGCAGGGTGCCCTCAGTCTCTGGGGTCCAGAGTTTAATTTGTTTGGTGACAGGGTTTGTTTGTTTCAGTCTTTGTCTGTAAGCTGGATACAGGAACAAAAAAATGTGGTCTGAGCGCCCAAGGTGGGGGTGGGGTGTGGCCTTGTATGCACCATGTATGTTACTGTAAACATGATCTAGAGTGTTCTTGCCCGGGGTGGGAATGGTCACATGTTGGTAATATTTGGGGAGTACAGTCTGTAAATTGCACTGGTTAAATTCGCCTGCAGCAATAAAAACAGCATGAGGGTGCACACAGTGTGCAAAGACAGAGTTAGTCCTGTTGACGAGAAGAATTTCATCCATCTTGTTGGTTAGGGAGCGGAGATTTGCTAGGAGGATAGATGGGAGTGGAGTCCGTGTTCCTCTCTGGCATAGCCTGACTAAAGCGCCCGCACAGTTGCCACGCAGGCATTTGTTCCAGGTCCCGTAAATGGCAGCTGCGCCTCTGATGAGAATGTCTACACAACATTATTCGTTCACAAGAATCGGAGAAAGGTAGTTTAGTGTGAGTTGTCCAATATTTAACAGTTCTTCTCTGGTAAAAGTAATCTGGAATGGGTTGCAAGAGACTGACAAAACAAAGAAAAACAACAAACACAAGAGAGTGTAACCAAGGCTGCCATCGTTGTCGGCGCCATCTTACTTACTTTCACTTAATCATCTACTTCAGTGGAAAAATGTTTTAACATGTCATACAGCTTTTGAGCTTTGGTTCCTGTAATACCTTACCTGTAATCTTTAATTGGACAGTTCTGAATAACGAAGGAGTCCGTCTTTCTTCATTTAGTGCTGATTTATTTTAAACCACAAGCAAAATTACAAAACACAACCCGGATTGTTCCTTCCTCCAGAGAACACACATACTCTGGCTGCTGGAGAGAGGAGCCCCGGAAGAAGGAGCCTGATACATTTATCAGTTTTTGGGCTAACCCCTTACACAGATGAAGTCAGTCCACAGACTCCATCTCTTATCTAAAGCTCCACAGGCTTGGAGCAGCTGGTCATAACAAAATGAGGAATTTCAATTGTGTGTGTGTGTGTGTGTGTGTGTCTCGTCACGTGGTGCTTAGCTAAGACATTCATTCAGACATAATATGCTAACACAATTTTTAATACAAGAAAACAATTGGTGTCATGGTAATTGTAGCTCACATTTCAGAATCAACACTGTCTCTAACCTTGAAACAGAGAAGACTGAGCAGACTTTGAATCTTACTAAATTGCATTACTAACACAAGATTCTGTTAAGGTAGCCCCCCTCACCAGGAGGGTGAGGGAGAACTGAGGTTGGACTCAAGATGGCTGACCCAGGTGCTAGGGGGGGGAGGAAATCAGAACAAACAGGTGAACCATGGGACTGATGGAAAAAAAAACCAGGAGAGTGGGAGGATGAGGACGAACAGGTGAAAAAAAAACAAAAAGAGTGGCGAACGACAAATGAAAAGCAACCGCACAGGAACTGTCAGGGGGGAAAAAAAAAGTCTAATGCCACTTTGCTACACTTAAACACAAAACATACCACGAGATCCACCGCACAGGAACTGTCAGCGAGGAAGTCTCCATAAATCAAACACAAAACATATAACCGACGTACAAAATGTAGTTCACAGCCCAGGAACTGTCAGCGTGGAGAACAAAGACGTCTAGCCAAAAACGTAAAAGAGACGTATCAGAGACGTAAAATCCATGTTAATAAGTGGATAACCACAAATTTTGACGGTTGACGGTCTTCACGAAGGCTGTTGAACACTATCACATGTGTATCCCATAGCAACAAGTGCTACTGGGAGAATTCGGTGTGAAACAGTGCTCCTCAGGCAGAGCTTTCTTTGGTTCTGGGGGCTGGGCATAGCCTATGGGTAACTTTATTATAGCATTTAGGGTGATGGCGTATTCAGTGGAATTAAAACAGAACTGTTGATTGGGAGAACCCCAAGCGATCATGCGCACTAACTTAGTTGGTGTAGAAGCTTCCTGATCAGATCATCCGGTTCTGGGCACAGGCCATTTCAATTGAAATGCCAGTCACGTGTGCATAATTTTCAATATGTCTGCAAACATTGTTCAAGAGTGGAAAATTTGCAAACCTGACTATTTGGGGTCAGTACTCTATAAGGTTTTGTTTAAATGGTTAAATACGGTTCCTAAAGATAAGCAAGATAATGCAGAAAAACCAGTTTATTACTTGGGTCCTGCAGATGCAAAAAAAGGGCATCTTTGGGAACAGTGACAGTCCTCCCGCACAATGGGATGCTATAGGACTATTTTTGAGGCAAGCCTCTCTTGCTGCTGTGAAAGCTAGACAGGAAGTTAAGACCTGTACCTTCTTGACAAGGAACAAAACAGAAGCCAGATTGAACAAGCAGAGGGTTTCCTTGCTGATTGTACATGCTTTTTGGAACATTTCAAGTGTTTTCAGTCTCCTTCAGGCAGTTCAAGCAAGACACAAGGTCCAGTTTATGTTAATTCTCTGAGTGGCACAGTAGTTCCAGTGCAAGATGCATATTCTGGCTCTGATCATAAAGTGCAGTTCAGACACACACAGCCGTCTTCCCCACAATCTCCACGTGGAGAGCGGAAGTTTATATTAAAGAGTGGCTTATCTAGACAGATGCCACAAAATGCAACACAGGGCATAGCGCCCCTGGTGGTTGTACAGGGAGGAATTTTTTCACACAGCATCAGTTCCAGGAAGTAAAACTAACAGAATTAGAGAACAGAATTATCTAAATGAGTTAAAATCTGGCTGTTTAGACCAGTCCACAACTCCAGTTGTCGGGTCATGTGCTTCTGCCTCTGTCACAGAGGAGGAAGAAAGGCACTTTTGTGATGCTTCAGTGCCAGCAATGTCTCATGGTAGTGATTCCAGCTGGGATGGTACAGTGCATGATTTCTCATCACAACATATGCAGAGGGGGCACTCCTTTTAGCTTCCAAGACATGAGCATGTTATCAAGCATAGAATTGATGGCAAATACTACTGGGGATCATGATAATGTTGCACTCCATACTGAAATTCATCGGCTCTGGCTGGTGATATGCCAGAAATTCCCAGTACAGGTGCGCTCTGTTAAGCTGTGTAGAATTCCACCTCAAGAGGGTGAGAGAGGTAGTCAGTATTTGCTCAGAGTGTGTGAACTCTTGTAGAATCACAGTGGTGAACCTGACTGTTTTTAAATCACTGCTCAAAATGCATTTGTATTCACTGGCTTTTAACAATGATACTGATTTATGTGTTTGTTTGGATTATGCATTTTTGCTGGTATTTTACTGTGTAGATGTTTTATCTGGTTTTATTTATAAAGAAAGTTTATTTATTTTTATTATTTTTACATTTTACTAGAAAGCACCTTATAACGTAGGTTTAGAAAGGTGCTATATAAATAAAGTTTGCTTGCTTGCTTGGTGAGGACCCAGCTGTCAGTGACACCATGGGGGTGCTATATTGCAGTGCTGTGGAGGCTTCCCTCCCAGCATCCATACAGCATCTTCTGAGACAGGTGATGGGACTCAACACATTTACCTTTGTGCAGTGGTCAGCTTATGTTACTCAGTATAAGTATGACAATGAGCTGGAAAAGAAAAGAATGTGAAGGAGCTTTCTTCTTTGCAGGCACAGTTAGCTAAAGCGCAGTTGAAGGAAATACGAGACAAAGTTAATCAGACTAAAGCTTCAGCTAACCAAATGCCTGTGCAGAATGCTCTACAGCCATATGCACAGCAGCAACCCTTTGTTCAACAGCTGACTGCACCACCTTATCAGTGGGATTCTGCTCCCATGTACTGTGGACCTCAGTACCGTGACAGACCACTGGGAAGAGGTCAAGGACCTCGAACTCTCAGAAGAGCTCTGCCAAGAGATGACAGATGCTGGATTTGTAACGAAACATTGGTCGCGTAAATGTTCCTTTTCATATCAGCAGTTGCAGGGTGCACCGCGATATCAGCATCAGGTCTACTCACCTCCACAGGATGGATATGTTCAGCAGTTCCCACCATCAGCCCAACATCAAGCACCTGGCTCACGCCAGTTGCCTCAACATTAGGGATGCCCAGAACCGGTAACAGGTGACTCACTGTGTTCCCAGGAAATGTTTCTTGAACCACTAATTAAGGTAACCATCAATAGTTAAGATCACATGTATGGTTGACACAGGAGCCCATTATTCCACACTTAATATGACACTCCCAATTTCAAGGCATACCATACCTGTTGTTGGCTTTTTGGGACACACAGAGGGGCCGCTTTCCAAAACAGTTCAGTGTAAATGGAATAATCTGTCCTTTTATCATTCTTTTTTGCTTTCCCCCTCCTGTCCTGTTAATCCTTTGGCTCGTGACATAATGTGTTCACTAAATGTGACAATTGTGATGTCCCCGTGCCATGTTGACATCACTTTTCCTGATGACTCTGTGCAACTCCAAAAGCAGCGTTCAGATAGATGTTACAAACCACATCCTCAGGCATGGACCTGCCTCTTGATTCTTCAGCTGAGGTGTGGTGGGGACTTGTGATTGTACCTGAAAAAACAGATTTGTGGGACACCTTCAAGCAATGGCTTCCATGGATTTCCATCCTCCACAAATACACAGAACTATTCTCTATACGGGGACAAGGACTATGATGCTACGTAGGATGGCTTCCTTCAGGGAATAGAGACATCCCAGAGGACAACCACAGTTGACATTCAACAATTGTACATTGGGCCTCAGGGAGTGGCAGCTTTGGCTGCACTGCCCATTGAAGTTCAGGACTTGTATGCCCTGTCTGAAAATTCAGCTCCTCATATCACTTTGTTAGTGGGTGAGGGAGGTGAAGCTAAGAATCTTGGTCCCATG
>NW_018127961.1:156561-158063 GCF_001952655.1 Monopterus albus
CAATATGTTGATGCCTTTGTTAGGGGCTCCTGACTCAGAAACCATTATGACAGCCACTGGATCCTTGCTGTCACATTTAGCCAGGAATGGCTTCAAGGTCTCCAAAGACAAACTGCAGATTGGGAGACCTCGAGTCTCCTTTCTGGGATGCGTGGTGTCTGCTTCTGGCTTGCATATGATTGAGTCACAAAAAAACTGACATTCTCTCACATTCTAAGCCCACCACTGTTAAGACCATGATGCAGTTCTTAGGGCTTATTAATTATAGCAAGAATTTTGTGCCCAATTTCACCGGCCTTGTGGCACCTACTCGTGCCATGCTTACAGAGGTGGGCTAAAAGAACTATGGTTCTACTCTGTTGTGGACTCCACAAGCAGAGGAGGCTTTTTTTGTCATAAAACAGGCTTTGGCACATGCATGTGCTTTGCATGCTCCTGACTACTCACAGCCTTTTCATTGGACGTTGATGAAAAGGACGGCACTGTGAATGCTGGGGGAGTAGAGGACACAACCGAAAGGTGTTGATGTACTACAGCTCTAAGTTGGACAATGTTGAAAAGGGACATCCAACTTGTGTGAGACATCGGTCGAGTGATACTGAAAACCTCACATATCACAATGAGTTATGAAACTGTTGTACACACTACACATCGTGTCAGGCCATTTCTGGATTCCAAAGCTTTTACTTATAACAGCTATTGAACCAGGCTCACATACAGTTTGCAAGTGAGGGAACAAACATGGCTACGCAGATGGTCACTGAGCAGGATCCTGATTGAAGACGTGTTCACATCCTTTGCTTAAGTAAAAGTACAAATGTCCCACAGTAGCCTACTCTGTTACAAGTAGAAGTCCTGCATTGAAAATGTCAAGTAAAATTAAGTATTATTATGAAAATGTACTTAAAATATTAAAAGTAGAAACAGGCTACTCAATGCAGAAAAGTTTATTTTATATATGCTATACTGTTACACTATTATTTATGTACATATATATATATATATATATATATGTGTGTGTGTATGTATGTATGTATGTATATATATAAATATACAGTCAGGGAAAAAATTATTTGAACCCCAGCTGATTTTGTAAGTTTACCCACTAACAAAGAAATGATCAGTCTACCATTTCAATGGTAGGTTTATGTGAACAGTGAGAGACACAACAATAACAAAAAAATCCAGAAAAATGCATTACAAAAAAGGTTATACACTAATTTGCATTTTCATGAATGAAATAAGTATTTGATCCCCTATCAGTCAGCAAGATCTCTGGCTCCCAGGTGTATTTTATACAGGTAACGAGCTGACATTCATGAAAATGCAAATTAGGGTATAACTTTTTTTGTAATGCATTTTTCTGGATTTTTTTTTGTTATTGTTGTGTCTCTCACTGTTCACATAAACCTACCATTGAAATGGTAGACTGATCATTTCTTTGTTAGTGGGTAAACTTACAAAATCAGCTGGGGTTCAAATAATTTTTTCCCTGACTGTAT
>NW_018127961.1:158205-172803 GCF_001952655.1 Monopterus albus
AAGCGGGTTGCAATTATTAAGTGCAAGGGACATCAGAAAACAGAGACTCGGATAAACACAGGTAATAATGCAGCAGATCTGGCTGCCAAGTTAGCAGCTGGTTATCAGGTAGCTCAAGGAGCTATAAAAGGGATCCAAGACCTACGGGGTCAGAGCTTTGAGAGCTCAGTTATGAAAGGGATCCAAGACCTAAGGGGTCAGAGGTTAACGAGCCTAAAACAGGCACTCAGGACCCAGAAGGTCCAGCTCAGGGAGCTAAACAGATGAGTCAAGACCCTGCAGAAGGGTCACGTTTGTGAGACAGAGTTGAGCTTGCAGACTATTAGGGAAATACAGAATAAAGCTGCTCCTACTGAAAAGCAGGCATGGCTAGGCAAAGGGGCATCTAAGGATCGGACAGGACTGTGTGCCACTGGAGGAGAAAAGGTTTTGTGACTTCAACTGGCTATCTGGTAAAACACTTGCAGCAGTTACTGGAACTAGAGCAAGCATTGTTGCTACCAAAGCAGGTGGCAATTATTAAGTGCAAGGGACATCAGAGAACAGAGACTCAGATAAACAGAGGTAATAATGCAGCAGATCTGGCTGTAAAGGTAGCAGCCGGTTATCAAGTAGCTCAGGGAGCTATGAAAGGGATCCAGACCTAAGGGGTCAGAGGTTAACGAGCCTAGAACAGGCACTCAGGACCCAGAAGGTCCAGCTCAGGGAGCTAAACAGATGAGTCAAGACCCTGCAGAAGGGTCACGTTTGTGAGACAGAGTTGAGCTTGCAGACTATTAGGGAAATACAGAATAAAGCTGCTCCTACTGAAAAGCAGGCATGGCTAGGCAAAGGGGCATCTAAGGATCGGACAGGACTGTGGAGAAACCACGAAGGTAAAATAGTATCCCCGGCAGGACTACTTAGTTTGCTGTGTCAAGAGGTGCACAGTAGAGGACACTGTGCGAGCTCCAAGATAAATAGTCTGATCTCTTAAAACTGGTGGCATCCACATTTGAGGGACATCACCAAGTACTTTGTTGCAACATGTGAGACATGTAATCAGTTCAACCCCAGAGACATGCTGAAATAATCAAGTGGCTCACTAGGTAAGTGACTCCCCCGGTTTGGGGTACCTGAGATTATCTGATAATGGAACATACTTCTCAAATGATGATCTACGTCTGATTGAGCAGATGAATGTCACTTTCGGCTTTTCCCATTTGGGGGTCGCCACAGCTAATCGTCACACTGACGACTTGCATGTTGACATTTGGCACGGGTTTTATGCAAGATGCCCTTCTGATGCAACCCTGATTCAAACCCAGGGCGCAGCGGTGAAAGTACTGTGCCTTAACCACTAGCCTACCAGGGACGGCCTGTCTGGTTGAGCAGATGTTTGGGATAAAACATAAGTTTGGGGCTGTTTGTCATGCAGCCTCTCAAGGGCTTGTTGAGCGTGCAAACAGAACTATAAAAGAAGGGCTCGCGAAAGTCTGCACAGACACTAACCTTACCTGGGTTGAAGCTCTACCTATCGTATTGTTCAACTTTGGAGGTCCACTCCAAATGCGACGCTTAATGTAAGCCCACATGAAATCCTGACAGGGAGAAAAATGCCCTGTCCTTTAACTGTTATGCCTAGAGATTTAATACCTCTTCTTTTACAGCATGCTGACATGAGTGAGTATGTCAGATGACTGAACAACGCTGTGATGAGTGTCTTTGAGCAGGTTATTGAAATCCTGAGCAGGGACCAACCTGAGGAACCAACACCAGCTGCAGTGGACAGCTGGCTCTATTGAAAGGTGCATAAACTTCACCGGTCAGAGCCACATTGGAAAGGACCCTACAGGGTAGCAGAAGCTACCACACACTTGTGTTAAACTGTGGCTCACTGAAAACAAGCTAAGTAACTGGATCCATAAGACACATTGTTCTCCAGCTGAGGATCCAGCTGGATGGACAGTGAATGGGGTCAAGGCTGGTTTAAGAACCTCATTACCTGAGTCGATATACACAATCCTGTAGAACCAGAGCCACAGTTAGAAGAGGACCTACACCAGTGTAATATTTATTAGAGAACATTGACAGGGACAGCAGACAAAATGCCTAGTCTGACAAGTTTAGGCAGTTGTCCTGGTGTGGTTCTCTGTGTACTGGGTCTCATTAGCTTAGTTATAGTGGTACCCATATTGTGGAGGGAAACAAGGTTCCGCATACACCGTGAGAAAAGAGCTAATGTCCTGATTCCACCCGAGTTGGTTTTTAATTTGAGTAAAACTTTCACTTTAATGATAGGTGATTGACATTCTTGACTGCTCTGTGTGGCCACAGCAAGAGCAATTAAGACAGTCTGATAAATACATTTGTATACTGTCTTATGTCTAGCTTAATGTTCAGTGTCTTACTAATCTGACTAATCTTATCAGAGATTTAGTTGTTGGGTTTCAGGAGTAACTGGCAGCCACTTCTCTTATGTCGTATCAGAACGGATTGGCATTAGACTTCATTCTGACTGAAAAAGGGGGCGTTTGTACTCTGATTGGGCAACAGTGTTGTACTTATATTCCTTATAGCACTGCTCCTGATGGCTCCATTGCTAGGGCCCTGATAGGGTTAAAAATTTATCAGAAGAGATGGCTGGCCATTCAGAAATTAAAAATTACATAGATGATTGGTTTGTTAAAATTTTGTGGAAAAATGGTTTCTTTGCTTACATCTTTTGTGGCCGCAGTTACTTTGCTGACCTTGTGTGGATGCACTGCATCCCCTGCATTAGGCATATTGCACTAAAGTGTATCAACACTGCCACTGATAATAGATATCCCAGTATCTATGGGAAACTATGCCAAGGATCTCAATCACGGAGCCTGGTGAGTTTGAGATTGAAGAGGACCCCTTCGACAGGGAAGAAGACCGTGATCTCCCTACATATTATTGCTAAGGGTTAATACATATCCACATATATTCTTGCATACACGTAGGTGGTGTGGACTCATAGGTGTGTG
Organism: Monopterus albus; assembly: GCF_001952655.1. NCBI lineage: Eukaryota > Metazoa > Chordata > Actinopteri > Synbranchiformes > Synbranchidae > Monopterus > Monopterus albus. The sequence goes on from NW_018127961.1 coordinate 161,196, forward strand.
ATTGATTTTGATTATTGAGTAGATATAAAGGTATATAAGGTATCAAGGTATAAAAAGTAACTAAAGCTTATAAAATCCAAATATTATAAAAGACAAATTAGACACTCTCTGCCAGAAAGAGCAGAATAAGGAGCAGAGGGGTCAACACTTCTTTTCTATTCAAACATCTATTAAATGAAAAATAATAAATATGAACTCTGACAGAAAAGATTAAATTATTGTAACGAGGCTGAGACTCGAACATTGTGGTTTGGTCAGCTTTTTAAAATCTTGGATAAACACCTAGATGGTCAATGTCAGCATGGTGATATAGAGTGGCTTGGGATTGTTATACCCCAGTTCTTTTATTGGACAGATCTGAATAACGAAGGGGTCCGGCTTTCTGCATTTTAGTGCTATTTATTTTTAAAGCCACAAATAAAGATTACAGAACACAACCCGGGTTGTTCATTCCTCCAGAGACACACACACACTCTGGCTGCAGGGGAGAGGAGCTCCCAGAAACACAGAGCCTAATACATATTTTAGGTTTGGGCCACCCCCTTACACAGATGCAGTCAGTCCAGCAGACTCCATCTCTTATCTAGAGCTCCACAGGCTTGGAGCAGCTGCGTGTTACCTAGTCATAACAAAATGAGGAGGCTTAATGTTTGCGTATGTTGTCATGTGATGTGTAGCTAAGACATTCACTTATTTATTCAAACATAGTATTCCAACACAAGATTAATACAAGAAAACAATTAGTGTCATGGCTTACTGCTAGGGCAGCACGGTGGTTTGCGCTGTTGCCTCACAGTGAGAAGGTTCTGGGTTTGAGCCCTGGCCAACCTGGGGCCTTTCTGTGTGGAGTTTGCATGTGCTTGTGTGCGTTTTCTCTGGGTGCTCTGGCTTTCTCCCACAGTCCAAAGACATGTGGCATAGGTTGATTGGTGTCTCTAAAGTAGGGGTGTGTGTGTGGTTGTTTGTCTGTGTTAGCCCTGGGATGGACTGGTGACCTGTCCAGGGTGTACCCTGCAACTGGCTGGGATTGGCTCCTGTGACCCTGTTTGGGACTAAGCAGTTTAGAAACTGGATGGCTTACTGCTAACCTTGAAACAGAGCAGACTTAATTGCATTACTAACACATTAATGTCTAATAAGTTTCTGACTAATTTCTAACAGGATTGTTAGAAATTGTAACAAACTTATAAATGTATTAGGCTCTGTGTTTCTGTGAATTCCTCTTCTCCAGCAGTTTGTTTGAAGGAGGGAGCCACCTGGGTTGTCTCTTGTAATTTTATTTGTGGTTTTAAAATAAATCAACACTAAAATGAAGACGGACTCCTCCCTTTTCAGATATGTCCAATAAAAGAACTGGGGTATTACAGGATGTTATGTTTTCTTCTAATATTTATAGATGAGAAAGATAGCAGTTATTCAATGAACTTACATATTTGGGCATATCCTCTTTTTCTTTCAACTCTGCTTTTTCCAACTCATTGTGAGGGTAGTCTTAAAGTATTTACTTTCCACCAGACTGTAGAAAGAATTTAGATAAACAAGGTGTTCTGACACTGAAACCTCCAAGTTGCCCGTGATGCCGGCCCCTCTGCTCCAAACAAAATTTCGTTGTACGTGTCACAATGTTACAGTGGCAATAAAATAAAGCTTGTTCTTCTGTTCGGTCTTTTTTCTCCTGTAGAGGGCAGAATAAGCATCTGTAAAGCAATTTGTCAATTGCACAGAAGGGGTGCTAATGTAACAATCCTGGATGCCAACGCACTACAAATACCTAAAGAAGAAGAAGAAGAACTCACATGGTAGCTAACTGTTAAGGGAGAACGATTACGTTTGGAACAAAGTTTCTGGAGTACACTCATACTGGGGAATCTAGAGGTGAGCATATACAATGTAGCTGTTCTCTGCTTTATTTCAGATCAGATATGTTTGATTCATGCTGTTGTTAATTAAAGCAATAGCCACTTGAACCTTAGGTGGACTAACGTCACGTAGTTAGCTTGCTAACGTTAGCAACATAGTGACAAACCACGTCGGTTAACGCTTGGAGTGTCCGCTTTTCTCTTTCGTTAACAGCAACTCTGTAGAAAATGTCATCTGCTAAAGTGAAGATGCGGGAGAAGAAGATGAGAAACCAGCCTGCTAGTGTGCAGTATCCAGCTTCTCCCCTAAGTATGGAGAGCAGTGCACAGAACGGACAAGACGCCGCGGTTACTGGTACTCTATATTCTGTTTATCGGTCATTGTCTTCTCTTTCGGTCTGGCAGTGATGTGCCCATTGCCGCTCCTCACTTCTAGGTTACTTACTCTCCTCATTTCCCCTTGCTGCTTGCATGTCAGCGTTTCACACGGTCAGCAGATTTCAGCCTGCATTACATGTCTGTGAATTCATCATGTGTCGGAGGGTAGTTAGTTCAGCTTATCTAAACCTCCATAAGAAGACGGAGTTAACCGGAGGAAATACAAACGTGTGCCATATCCAGGGTTATATTAACTCACTTGGGGGCCCCAGAATTGAAATAAACAGTAGGTCCCTGGTTAGCGAAGCATTATCATGCTGTCCATCCATCTTCCTCCTCTTATCCTGTATTGCACATCGAGAGGAGCCAGCTGAGGTGGCTCGGGCATCTGTTTCGGATGCCTCCTGGGCGCCTTCCTAGGAGGATGTTCCGGGCATGTCCTACCACAGTAGTACAGTCTGTCGAACTTCAACATAAATTGTGTATTTGTTTTCAGTTCCACGTGTCACTAGTGGGTGGTGGATTGATAAATGTGGTCACTCAGTGTTAATAGGATACAGTAGTACTGAAGTGGGGATGCAGTGTTTCAGAAATTAGCAAGACTAGAATTTGTAGAAACTTAAAGATGGAGATTTTTGGTAGTAGGCTATAAAGTCTGTCAAACTGCTATTTCAGAATTTGAGAGGCAGGTTAACAGCGTTTACATGTGCTGAGCCTCCACTACAGCCCTGACTGTGGGGCACTCGGGTCTGATGATCGATTACTGTTCACAGTGAAGAAAGTTGAAGTTATAGTACTTAGGTTTCTTCTTGAATGTTAATTAGCCATGTGAAATTTCAATGCATATTGGGTGAACACCGGGTAAATGTGCCGTACAGCAGCCACGTTTAGGCCCTTACCTTTTACACTTGTAATTTTCTTTATTACCAAATCAACTTTAAACAGCCACAACAGAATTGCCTTAGAGATAACCACCCCTGAGGGTTTGGAGCATGGCCATCAAGCATTGGACAGGTTCTTTTTCCTACAATGGCCCAGAATGACAAGATGATCTTCCCAAAGGTGGAGGTGGTGGTCCATCATACATGCCTCCTAAAGAAGGGTCAAAGCCCCCTCAGCAACAGAGAGGATGGGTCCGTGGACATAAGAAAGGTGGTGGAGGCTACGCTAAGGAAATGCCCAAGTACATTTCTGGTAAGAACATTGTATCTCTACACAGATTCATACTGTACAGCATGGTGTGTATTTTCTGTAGGAGGCTTGTGAAAGGGATTCACTGCCTTGTGTGATTGCCCATCATTCATTTATAATACTGCAGGCCATAGAAAATGATTAGCTTAATGCATATACTGTATTTTTACACATTTTTATGTGGTGCAACTTCAGATTTTTTTTTCTGTCAAGTTTAATTTAACTGAGGATGGAAAAAGTCATGAAATTGAAGAAACGAGTCATGAAATTGCATATGCATGGTCACAGATTGCAGTCAGATCTATGATATTATTATTGAAAATTTCCCTTGCTTTCATCTCTACCCAGCTGGTGCTTTTGCTAGGGCTAGGGCAGCAGAGGTGAGCGCCATGCTAAAAGCTATCACCAAGACCACGAGTAGCTGCCACGTTTTCGGAGCCCTGCCCAAACACATGAGGAGACGGGCCATGAGCCACAACACCAAGCGGCTCCCTCGCCGACTGAGAGACGCGGCATACAGAATGGTAACATTCAGGACATGTTCACATTTAACATCTTAATGTCCCACTTATCACTTTCTCTCCTTCTGCGTGTCTCTGACATGATCAGTAGCATTTTTTTTCTTTCCTTCCCCCTCTAGCGGGAGAAGAGTCTCCAGGCCAAGAAGAAGGAACAGGCAAAGAGCAAGAGCCGCAAGGCGCGTCGGCGGCATGGAAACCTACTGCTGGAGTTTAACCGACGCCAGAGAAAGAATGTGTGGCTGGAGACACACATTTGGCATGCCAAGCGCTTCCACATGGTTAAAAAGTGGGGCTACTGCCTTGGGGATAGGCCCACATACAAATGTTACCGTTCCTGCTACAGAGCCATGAGCACCCATTGCTTGCTACAGGTAACTGCACAGAATGGGGAGTGTGTGTTTTGCTTAACTTTTACTTACCAAATTTAGGATTGTGATGTTGAGGCTTCCAATACCTGTAAAATCACCTTCATGCTTCTGTTCTCTCAGGACCTTTCATACTACTGCTGCATAGAGCTCCAGGGAGAAGAAGACAAGCTGCTGGCCTCTTTATCACAACTGACCAGCAAAGAGACTGGTGAGAAATATTCCCTAAGCCAGTGTTTTGGCTTTCTCTATTAACTCCTTAAAATATCAGGAGACTGTGCAGATTTTGCTCCATGGATCCTTCCTTTTTAATTTTTGAGGGTCAGATGGTAGATTGCATTTTAAACTTTGAAAATAAGTTGTTTTTTTTATTTTCTTTTATTAAATCACACAATCTGACAAGTTATCAGTACATATATACAGTCTAGTGTAATTTCTTTAGTTGTAAAATTATGCATGTTGCTGTGTGTTATCAGGTCCTACATTTGCTGCAGCACTGTGTGTATCAGGGCGACGACAGGGCAGTGTGGTGGTCTACAGAGCAGGACATTATCCCTCACAGCCCCTGGGCCCTGTCACCTTTCTTTGGAGAGTCCGTACACAGGGCTCAACACACAGACAGCTATGGATCTGGGCTCATCCCACTATTAAACAGGTATCAGGGGTTTAAGAGGTTCAACTGCTTGTTGCTATCTAATGCAAAAACTAGGTCTGTGTGTTGACTCTTCAACTTTCAAATTCAAAAGAGTGATAGGAACATATTTCTGAGCATTTAAAAATCAATGAAAGACCGGTGCATATGATGCAAGATTTAGATTGCGACCTATTTAAATGGACAGTATATAATGTCGGCCTGCCATATGGATTTGTCGGAGTAATGAGACAGGCAACACACTTGTATTCCTGTTGAAACAATGCTCTTATAGGCAATTTTGTCTTCTGAGACATGGTTATAGCCTAGTTTACCAACAAGCTTAAGCTTCTCCTGTCAGTTAACAACAACGCAGGTTGTTACTGTGAGTTTGATGTGTGCCAGCTTACATTAGCAAACTGTTCCTCTTATTTGTAATTTTTCATTGAAATGTTTTCCCAGCTCATTTTTGTTAGCTTCCTAGTCCTGTTTGGATGGATGCATGTAGGCAGAAACAGTCAGCAAACGGCTGTGTGTTGCACTTTAACAGAGATGGATAAACAAACTGGACTCGCATAACATTGCAAAACCAGCCACATGGTTGCGAGATGTACTTTTCTCTGTTAAAAGTAGACCACAATGTGTGAAAACACTTCTTATAAAGTACAAATCTCACCCTTTAAGTGGCTAGTACCAGTGGGGTTTGTCCTTTTCTCCTTGTTCTGGAGTTTACTAAATTGATCCAACCTTAATGTACATTAATGCATCGAACAATGTCACCCTTGAAGAATCAGCAGTATGGATGGATGGAAAAACAAAGGCTTGATTAGAAGCGTCTCAGTTGACTGAGAGGTCTTTCGACTAATGACTCAACTATTCGACTGTTAGGGGCAGTCCTAGCAAAAGCCTGTTATTGAAATTAGAAACATCAGCATTTAGTATTCTGACAAAAAAATTGTAAGCTTTGTACTGACATGACATGAGTCAATAGAAAGACTGGGTCAGCGCAAGTGTTAATCCTAGATACTGTGCGCTCCTTGCAGGATCTTGTTTCCGAGTTACAAACTGTGTGCCAGTGTTGTGAGGCTGTGGTGACCCCTGCTCCGACCTCAGAACAAGAACTTGTGCCTGAAAAGACCCATGAAGCCATGCAGATCTCCCGGACCAAGAGAAAGCGGAGGTCCAAGGATGACCAAGGACCTCCTGCTAAGAAGATCCTGGGAGATGGGACCAGATCTCCCACCACCCCTGTCTCCTGGAAGTCCAGTTCAACTGGAATAGTTATAAAGTTAGTGTAGTTTACAGGTTTGATTGAGATAAAAATATGGCTTGGATGACCAGTTTTTGGTGCAAATCGTGGTCATTTTTGTTTTATTTGAAATGTTTGTATTTTATTCATGGACCTGTTGCAGCGATCTTACAATGGAGGTTGTATGCTATCGCCTGATTGGACCACAGTCCCATTCTGTTCTGGCTGAAACTTTGGAAGCTGCTACAGACTGTGATGTAAGGATTATGGTGTTATCAACATGAAAAGCAGAGAGCCTCTAAGGCACACTTTCATTTCACAGTAAAGAGCTATATTCTTTTCTCTTTCTGTTTTTAGGAAATTAATAAAACACAGCCATCCTGCTTTTGGTGGCCTGAGCACTGCAAAGACGAGGGCAAGATGAGTTTGCATCAACAACAAGCTGATGTCTTTCGCACACTGAAAGGTTTATTGTTCTTCTCAGTGTGAATATAGATATTGGCTTTGGTCTCTTAGTACTTAATCTTTCCATTTGGTATGCATGTTTGTCAAACCACAGCTCTATTTCATCCAGGCATCTATTCGACTGGAGAGCTCCCCTCGGGCACTGTGCTGGGTCTGACTGTAGATGACCCCAGACTGACTTTACCAACAAAGAAGGTTAAAGCTTTGCCCTGTGTAAAGCGGGCACAAGGTAAAATCTGACATGTCAGACAGAGAAACAATGGGTATTTTCTTTACAGATGCACATGGCTAGAAGGGACTGAAATTCATAGATTACTTCCCCAGACTTCAATCATTCAATTCAGTTGTTATCCCATCACACACACAGTTTCCAAATGTGGACGTAAGATGGGCCCAATATTCCTTTTCATACTGTATATGCCAGTAAAAGCCTGACTGTTAAATAAGGCATTCCTACAGTTGGGCACAGAATCAGTCTGTTGGTCAGGGCCTGAGGTAGTTTCCGTGAGTACACATCTGGTTCTGTGCTCCGGGAGGGCCTCTGCTTGGCCATGCAGATGTTCCAGGTTCGAATCCTGGCAGGACCCTGTACTCCAAACACCCTCAGCGACTGACAACAGCTGATTCACTGGTTGTGAGGGAATAATATAAAAATGATGAGGGATGCTTTCAACCCCTAGTTTTCACCATTATAATGATCAGTTCTACGGGAAGTGTTTTCAGTCCTGTCACTGCTTTTGGCATTTTGCACATTTCTAGTTAATAGGATTAGGGTAGATAAAATCCGCTCAGACCAATAATGCAAGATACAGTACTTTGCAGTGATACTGCCATTGGCATAATTGTGTGACACCCTTGTTTGCTTTGCTGGTTGTTAGTCCTTTGCTTTGTTGACATAATAGGGGTGTGTAGTGAGAAATGGGATTCATTTGCTTAAAATACTGGAACACTCTTATCCAAAATCTCAAATGAATTTAAAAGCAACCATGAGCTTATTCTTCAGGTCATGTCACATTGACAGGTAATCACCAGATTCCAGTTTAAACAATGACTTAAGCTCTGTCTTGTCCTCGATTGTTCTCTGGATGAGAAGGAGAACAGCAAAATGTGTCACTCGTATCAGGAGATGTACACAGGCAAATCTTGTGTGTTCCTTAACCTGAAAGGCTTTGCATACTCAGTAGCCAGTAATGCGTGTAAATTATGCCTTGGGGTAATTAGAGACCTGTTGCTAGAGGCAGGTTTACAAAGTTATGTTTTTATTTTGCTGAGTAAAACTGAGAACGGGTCGTTTCAAGGAGCTGCAATATCTTATCTGAAAGATAGAGGCCTGGACACCAAAAGCTTAATTTAGGCCAATGCCCATTGTGAAACCAAGTGAACATAGCTGGAGTTTTGCTATGCTGTACTTAAGGAGAGACCTTCATATGTAACTTAACTAGTGATGTTGGTCATTCAGGAGTGTGTCATGTTTGTGCTGTGTTTCTTCCAGAGGTGGATGAGGAGAAGAGGAGGGAGCTGATGCTGCGAGGAGTACCAGAACGTTACTGTCAGAGCTTCCTGTGGGAGCGGTCTGTACGAGACAACGTCACTGAGAACAAGATATCAGAGCAGGTAGCTTATTTTCTTATTACCAGAAATGTCATAAAATAATTGTCAGTAATAGTTTTCCTTTGCAGTGTAAGTTGTTTTTACGGTCTGTACTCAACTATCTTTACACTTTCTTCTACATCTTCTGTGAACATTTCTGAAAGCACAGATGAGCATAGAAATCCATATAACTTGTAGTATTTCATGTATATGGCCACAGGAGTTGAACCGTATGAGGAGCGAAGTGCTGGTGCCCGGCTCCAGGCTGAGCCCCACTCCCCTGCAGGGCCGAGTCCCCATCTTGTTGGTTCACCACCCTGGAAAGCAGGTGGGACATGAGATGAGCTCATGGGGTGCTGGATGGGACCTGCTGCTTCCTAAAGGCTGGGGCATGGCCTTCTGGGTCCCACTGGTAGGTAGCGTGGACAGTGCTTTTATTTGAGTTCTTTGACTTAATAATCTTTTATCAGGACATATTGGTTTTAGAACTATTTTTTCTCTGTAGTAGCAGGAGGAATAGAAGCAATAAGCCTAGGTTAACTTTGGACATTTAATTTTCATTTTGACAGGACCTTTTACCCTCCACATATTATAATACTTGCTGTTGTAGACATGAAGATATATTGGATAGACTGACACAGCCTACTTCGTACACCGGAAAAAGATGACAGGTGTCTGTACATTGACATTTGCTGACTTCCCAAAAATGTATGGATTCATTGTCAATAGGATTTCATTTTCCTTTTGCATCTTGGGTCATTCTAATGTCAAAACAGATCAAATGAAGTCATGGGTAAAATTGATTTCAACAAAACAAAAAAATGTTGTACTTCCACAATGTTCACTTTGTAGTGTTTTTCTGTAAGGCTACATGCAATGAGTATGTAGTTTATACAGTGGATGTCATTATGAAAATATCTGAAATGTTTTCATTACCTGGGTGCCTCATCCTTATTTTGGAAAAGCACCATGAACATGATAATTGTGCCTTGACATTTAAAGGCAGACTGGAAGCCCACAGGTTCGTTTCATTTATCAAGTTGCTGAAAACCAAATGTTTAGCCCTTCCTCCCTCTATCAGGTGTACAGAGGAGTTCGCATTGGTGGGCTGAACATGAGCCTGAAACATTCTCAGAACAAAGGAACTCCCCACTTCCCTGATGATTACCCAGACTGCCCCGCAGGTGTTCGCTTTCAGGCGGAGCAGGAGGCTGAGCTCCTGGACAAATTCAGAAGGTCAGTTAAAGACTGAAGGAACCAAAATTCTAATGTTGTGATTATTATGAAAAACATGGTAAGAACTATTTTCTTCACTGTGGCCAGTGTGTGCAGCCAAAGCTTTTGTTTCTCTGGTATATAAATAACTACTGTAGTTCTGATTGAAAACAACCTTTGAGAACATGCCTAGAATAAAAGCCCTTTTAACTGATGGACATGTTTCTGTAGTTTATTTCTATTAACCATTAGCAAAAGTAAAATTCCCCCTTTGAACTATGAGGAAACATGTTTTCAGTTAAGTAAACAAAGCAAGGTGATATGAGACTATTGAAACTAAAGATGCTTTGTCATGGTCTGTTGCCGTATGAATGTACAACCATCTGCAAGGAAAAGATGAGAGTAAGTTGGGAGTTGGTCAGGGGATTAGATGTTTTGATACAGGGAAGAGCTCCGAAGCTGTTACCACAGTTAATTTCCATTTTGCAGCGCTTTCCCACCATGTAGATGATACGGTGATGAGGCTGCATGCTGCTCACCCCCTATTATCTGCTGCTCAGCAGTCATGACTTTTTAAATAAATTGGCAGGGTTGCCCCAACAATTTGACATATAGTAGGTTTGACCTTCTGACCTTTTCTGTAGGCGTCCGCCCGCCAAAAGGACCAATTACGTTAAACTCGGCTGTCTGGCTCCATTCCGTTGCCCATGGCAACAGCTGGCTGAGGAGTGGGAGCTCATCATGAAGGAAAGAGAGGAGAGGAAAGGTGGCAGCCAGACCCAAACCACAACAGCTGCTGACACAGTTACGGAGGAGATGACATTATATCCAGATATCACAGTAACAAAACCTCAAAGCCACTTCAATGTACTGAGGTAAAGGTTCTTTTTGTGATTTATACTTTAGATTTATTCTTTTTGTTGTTGTGTTGTACTTACAGTAAAACCCATATCAGTACAGTGTCTCCCCTAGGTTTGTAGCTTTGGGGAGTGGCAAACGGACACGCGTTATATTTTCCAAGGTCAGCTCTCTGTCCGCTGGTGGAAGTGTGCTCACTTGTGTGTGCACACGTGTCTGCGTGCGTGCGGCATGCATCGGGGTGGAACTCAGCCATGCGCAATACAGAGAGCAGAAGAGAATTTGTAAACGTGCGACCATGTAGAGAGAAGTGACTTGCTGTCATGTAAATAAGATGAAATAAGGCTATTTTGTTTGTTTAATAAAAGAACAAAGTATAGACCTGTTCTATAGGAAGGTAACTTTAGATGACTTCTGATGTGATCTGGCACTATATAGAAAATAAAATTACCTTGACCTTCAAGGTGAGGCAGGGTGCCCCCCTAGTATAATGGTAGCGGAAACATTGCAGTAGTGAATCAACAAACCCACTGCGGGTTTACAGTGAGGTCCTGTACATCTAAATCACACTTAATATTAATGTAACTGACTTTTAAATGTCCCTTGAGCAGAAATATGCACTGTTTCAGGGGCTTTGGGCTTCAATAATCACTTTTTTTCTTTATTAAGAAATCTGAATGCAGCATTGACAGGCTTAATGCATGGCACTTCTCCAGTCTACCCTCCTTTCATCATCATGTCTCTGATGAGTGTATAGTATAGTATATCCTGCCTTTAATTTGCTGCAATACATCACAGATTAGTAGTAGTAGTAGTAGTAGTAAAACATCACACAAGCTTGGGGAAAAGACTGAGTTTATGAGAAAAAAATTGGATTATATTCACCACCCATGGGATGCCTCCTTGTTTTCAGCACCAGGAATTAAATACAGTGGGTACAGAAAGTATTCAGACCCCCTTAAATTTTTCACTCTTTGTTATATTGCAGCCATATGCTAAAATCATTTAAGTTCATTTTTTTCCTCATTAATGTACACACAGCACCCCATATTGACAGAAAAACACAGAATTTTTGACATTTTTGCAGATTTATTAAAAAAGAAAAACTGAAATATCACATGGTCATAAGTATTCAGACCCTTCGCTGTGACACTCATATATTTAACTTAGGTGCTGCCCATTTTTTCTGATCATCCCTGAGATGGTTCTACACCTTCATTTGAGTCCAGCGGTGTTTGATTATACTGATTGGACGTGATTAGGAAAGCCACACACCTGTCTATACA
>NW_018127961.1:173758-178358 GCF_001952655.1 Monopterus albus
GTAAAAATGTCAAATTCTGTGTTTTTCTGTCAATATGGGGTGCTGTGTGTACATTAATGAGGAAAAAAAATGAACTTAAATGATTTTAGCATATGGCTGCAATATAACAAAGAGTGAAAAATTTAAGGGGGTCTGAATACTTTCCGTACCCACTGTATTTTAACATTTTGTGTTTCTCGGTACTTAATGGGGCCAATGAAACATCAAGCTTTCCTTTGAATACTGATCACTTCTTATAGATGGATAGTGTTTTTCTCTTTGGTTCCTAGGAACAGAAAGTCTCTCAAGCTGCTCTCTGGTTGGTGCAGACCCACCACATCTAAAGGTCAGAGGCCGTGTCGTGTCAGGGGTGTGACGACTCTCGATTCTGCAGCTGTGACGTCTTTCCTTACAGAGCATAGGATGAGTCTGGTGTGGGTGCGGATGTTGCTGCTGTCGAAGGGCAAACCAGAGCTCCATGCCATGGTGTGTGTGCCAGTCACAGAGGACATCAAGCAGCTGAGCAAAGACACTGACAGCTGCGGCCCCCAGGAGCTACCACACAGAAACCACTTTAAAAGCAAACTCAAACACAGCAAGAAGGGCTCCAAGAAAGCTGCTGCATCCTCTTTGTTCTCTGATAAGAGTGAGCGTAAAGGGGTAGGCAATCCATCTGCCTCTGAACCACAGCTCACCACTTCTCCTGCAGACCGCAAATCATTCCATCAGTCTTCAGAGGATCCCATCTTCGGGCTGTGGCCAGATCCTCTGCCGAGTGTCACCTCTCACTGCTCCCGAGTGACTCTGGGTTGGGTTACACAGGGTGACTTCTCCCTGTCTGCTGGCTGTGGGGAGGCTCTTGGGTTTGTCAGTGTTGCTGGTCTCCTCAACATGCTCCTCAGCCAGCCAATGGAGCACAGAGGAATAGTGCTGTTGCGCAACCCCACCTCCTTGTATTATCGCTTTGCCAAAATCAACATAGATGTCTGACTGAAACACCTGTGCCTATTTCCAAAAAATACTGAATTCTACATGAATGGAGAAAGATAAAACCCGCCTTCAGTGGTGAGGCCTATGGCTAGACGCTTAATTAACGTAGTGATCCTCGTGCCTTGATAATCACTTCTTTGCATTGTGCCAGTGTTTACCTACAGTGTTGGCTAAAGATAAGACTAAAGAAGTGCACGTGGCATGAATCTAAGCTACCTGGTGTCAGTGCTGGAAAGAAAGGAACATCCTCATTGTTTCAGTTGAATAAGACTGTTTTTGCATATTTCTTTTCTTTATCAGGAGCGCTTCAGACTGGGGTCAGTAAAATACTGCAACTGAATGAAAGGTTTTCAAAAGGAAGTAATTTCTGGCTTATTTTACATCACTTATCACATCCAACGTAATGATACCAAGTGTTTTGCTGGTATAGAATTTGAAAGAAGTAAGATTGAGTTAGAACTTTAGAAATGTATCAGCTTCTGTTTAAAAGTGCCACATCCAAAAGGTTTTGTTTGAACATAAGCTAATAAAACACCTGTACTGCAACTAACAGAATGTAATGTGGGTAACTGTCACCTTCACATGTTTAAAGCTGTATGAGTGTTACAGCACACTTAACTGTACCTATACCCATGCTTAAATACATACTCTAACCTGGCTGTTAAGTAAATGCACTGAAAAGCTACTACTTTAACACTGGTTCTTTTTTTATAGTTACACTGGCATGAACAGTTGTTTCCCACACATCCCATAATGTGTGGGTGGCAGATACGAGTTTTGTTGCTTGGCAACACTAAAGTTTGGTAGCACTTCAGTTGACTAGTCTAAAGTAAAGATGGGCAGGCGGGCCATGCATTACAACTTATTAGAGGGCTTGAAATGAATCAAGTATTTCCCACATAAAATTAACCCTGAGATATAAATGTGAGCAAATGAGACTGATGAGCCATGAAGGAGGATTATAGCAATAATGGTACTACTTTTCTCTTCAGCTCAATTGAATTCACATAACACAAAATCAGTTATCTGGTCATCCCTGAGCATCCCTAACCATTAGAGGGCAGTAGTGCACAACTATTGGGAGTTTTACCTTTGTTTGTTGATAACTGATCATGTGAGTTTGTTCACTTGACATAATTTCTATGTTTTAGCAGAAGGCATTAGTCACAGTGACCTCCAGGACCTTTTTAATTAAAATTGCTGCTAGTAAAGCATTTGATGTTTCACTTTGATCCTCGGAGAATTTTTCCCTTTTATTCTCACATTTCTGGTAGGGTTGCTGATACTAACTAACACAAAAGAACATTTCTATGGGCAATTTTTGACAGATACTTCCCACTTTACATGTAAAATTTTACACCAATATGGTCACCAGTACTCATGTGCTACTGGCATTGGTTCATTTCTTTCTATAGATAGATGGTTTTGATGTACCCAGGAAAAATTAGAGTCCCAGCAGATGGAGCTGATCCTATGAATCATCTGTTGGGCCAGCTCTGTTGCACATGAATTTGGCTGCCAGCGATCCATATGTTGTACTCTCTGCCTCAGGCTGCACTTTGTCTGTGTGCCTTCTCCCTGTGAACGAGGACAGCACAGTTCATTAGATGGACCCTGCTGCCAAGGCTGCAGACATTAGCAGTTCGAGAAATCCAGGGTCACCACCAGCACATTCATACAGTCACTGCAGGCCAATCAATGCTCTACATTTAATACAAGTAGGTCATCTTGCAACATACTTTTTGAAGAGACCTGATTAAAAGTTGTTCAAAAGTTACCAGGTATCCTGTCCATTGCAATAAAATTGCGGTCTGGTTGCTTTATCTTTGGCCTCCTTCGTGCTATCAGGAAAACTCCAAGAAAAGACAGAAGACAACTGGAAGAGAGAATCAGGGAGAAGTGTCACCATCTTACATACAGTACGTATTACATTTTAATACAATGTAACTAATGTGTGCTTTTGAACACTTACCCAAATGAGAACATAAAAATATTAAGTAAAGCCAAGCCTTCAAATTCCTGGTAAAATACTATCCCTGCAAAATGAAGGAAAAGAAAAGATAAAATGCATGTCATTTAACACAGAATAATTGAATGCCAGGCTCTGTTTTTGAAATGCAGCCAGAAATTCTTGAGCACATGCTGCAAGGGGATGGTGAAAGGAAGGAATTTTATCATTAACTGAAGGTTGTAGTTCTTAATAGAGGAGCAGCAACACAGAAAATGTTCAGGGTCACCGATTAACCCTTAAAAAAAATCTTCTGATCATTTCAGTAGTAGAAAGTTGGCAAAGAACAGTCTGTATCTTCACTTTTCCTGTGTTCACTTCACTGTTCAGGAATCTACTGCTTTAACTACCACCAGGTTACAACTAAAACAGTAATTTACTTCATGCTGGAACAAAGCTAATCTTAAAAGAGAAGTCCTCCCCCGGATGTTCTTATACTGCCAGATTCAATTCCTCATCAATTTGTTGCTCAGAGCAGTCATCTGGGGGCTATATGTGTAGGCAGAGACAGCAGTAGTACTACCAAGAGCAATATTAGAGCAGGGGGTTTTCAGAAGAGGCGAATAACTCAAAATGTCACGTGCCTTGTGGCTCTGCATCCTCTATGAAGGATTTCTCCCTGTGTGATTAGTAAAATAGTGGGTCTTTTGTTCTATTGGCACCAAAAGCTGATATTGTTGTAATGTTGATGTTTTGGACTGCTGGAACATTCTCTCCTATTATACTCCACTGAAGCAGCACCAGGAATGACTCAAAGTGATGTCACATCAGTGGCGGTTGGGCAGCATAGATAATAAAGACCTGACCTGGCAGAATATACATGCTATAAATACTGTGGTTCTTTTGCTGAACAGTGACTTCTACAGTATGTGGTGCATATACAGTATGTACAAGTGAATCACCATCTTGACTGCATTGTGTCATGAACTGATTACCTGCTGCAATGAGATTTGACTGAGTGTACATATAATTCTGATACTATTTTAGGTTTTTCTCATTAACAGCAAATCCTGTCAAAAGATCCAATCCAACAATGTGTTGGTCCACAGTAGCCTGCTGGTTCCTATTAACAAGATCAATTTTACAGGTCCATCATTTCAGAATAATTTTCTAATAGTTATCAAAACAGCCACAACACAGAGAGGAGGCACACACACACCACCCAACCCTCCACCTCCCCTCCACTAACTGTCTCACCAGGCCAGGTACGCACAGTCCTGAGGAAGATCAACCCCCGCAAAGCGGCAGGACTGGACAACATCCCTGGAAGGGCTCTCAGGGCATGTGCCAGCAAGCTGGCCAATGTTCTCACCACTATCTTCAACCTCTCCCTCAGCCAGAGCATCGTTACCACCTGCTTTAAGACCATAACCATCGTCCTCCTTCCCAAGAAGAACTTGGTCACCTGCCTGAACGACTACAGGCCAGTGGCACTCACCCCAATTATTAGTGTTTTGAGAGAGTGGTGCTGGCCCGCATTCAGAGCAGTATACCGGACCCCCTGGACCCCCTGCAGTATGCCTACCAGCCCAACAGGGCCAACTCAGATGCCATCACGGCTGCCCTCCACTATTCCCGTTCTCACCTGGAAAATGGAGACTCCTACATCAGGATCATCTTCAC
>NW_018127961.1:178950-200628 GCF_001952655.1 Monopterus albus
GCAGAGAGTGGTAAAGACTGTGGAGAAGATCACCAGGACTCCACTGCCCTCTCTGCAGAGCATTTACCACCGCAGGGTGCGTAGGAAAGCTGCCTCCATCCTCAAAGATCCCACCCATCCCCAGCACGGACTGTTCACTTCTTTGCCCTCCTGCCGTAGGTTCAGAAGTGTGAAGTGCAGGACCTCTAGACTGAAAAACTCTTTCCTTCCCTCTGCCTTCAGACTCCTAAATATAGGCTGAGGAGTTTATTACCAGGAAATACGTGTTGTACTGTTTACATTCTCAGTTTGCACATGGATAATTGCACATTGACTGTTGACTACTGCACATGCTGCTCCCATGCAGCATACATTCTGTTATATTTTTTTTTTTACTATTATATTGCTGCATTTGTTGCTTAAAGTGCCTTAGATTTTGTGTTACTTATTTATCTACTTTATATTTCATTTGTATTTTGTGGCACTCATGTGGACGGCAAAGTAAGAATTTCATTGTACAGGGAAACATGTTTCCTAACTGTGCATATGACAAATAAACACTTTGAACGTGAAGACATTTCAGGGAAAAAACAATGTTTGATAGTAATTTTAGAGACAAAATGAATGTCCTTGAAAGACAAAATCATTTTAAACCCAGACAAATTTTCTTTCATTTTCACCTATTAAATTATTCTACTCATAAGTTGAACAGCATGCTTTCCTCTAGATAATTTTGACATTTTTGGATGTTCAGGTGACCTGACTAAAAGACTCTTGGTCACTGGATTTAATTATGCTTACCAACTGAACACTGTCTGTATTTTCCTGTAATTAATTGGTACCATAATGAAACCATAATTCTCTCAAGAAAACATTTTTAGTCATGCAGCAGCATGGCTCTAGGCCTGGTATTGTCGACCTGCTGAATCACTTGGGCCCAGACTAAATATCTTAATTAACAACATACAACAGGCCTACACTGTTTTATGACTACATTCTATACCTGCAAAACTTAAGACATTCCCAGCATCCACAGCTGTGATTAGTGTTTACTGAAAATTAGCATGTTAGTGAGATGCTAAAGATGGTGCACATAGCAAATATACCTAAACATTAGCATGTTAGCATCTGTGGGTAGTTACTGTCACCTTCATCAAAGCACAAAATAATTTAACCTCCAATGGTGAAATACACATCATAGCCTGCTATTGCCACAGTTTGTTATCCAAATAAATTACCATTGCAATGATCACAGGAAAAAGTCACCTGGAACAAATGTGTGGTCTAATGTAATTTTGGTTTTCACAGCCTGGACTCAACACAGTAACATGCATATATTCACACAACATAGACAATGAAAACTCGTGGCCCTATCCTAGACCCAAAGTATTATATACACACCCAGATGAGTGCAGATGTGCACAACAGCATCAAAAATATAGTCTGTTCAGAGCTGCAATGGCAGAAGGAACCACACTTCTAAAGCGACCCTGTTTCTTTGGACAACAGCTAAATCGGATTACACAGAAGATATCAGTATTGGATCAAGTCATTGTTGGTTTTGTTTTTTTGTTAACAAGAACCAAACAAACAAATGATCAGATGATTGTTCTGTCCTTTAAAATGGAAACGGAATGCAAGTAAAGAGTGATGTCACTGACTTACCGGCAACAATGGCACTTGCAGTGAAAAACACAAAGTTGATGGGGACCACCTCTGTGGCATCAAACATTTTCATTGCCTGATTGAGAAATCTGCAGAGAGAAAAGACAAAAGATCTGACAGGTCTAGTGTATATAAGAACCTTGGTTACAGTGGCACTACGTAGCAGCCTATTTATAGCATCCTTCATAGTCCTGCAGGTGCAAGTAGGCTACAACGTTACCATGCCCAATATGTTATTTTTCTTATTTATTCAGGAACTGGAAAGCCAAAACAGAATGTAGCTTGTGGCAAACATGAGGCATTTCAGCAATAATAAAAGTGTTTGAAAGAGGGGAAAAAAAAGAAGGTACGCAGACATAGAGAGAGAAATCCTTGACTAACTTGATCTGGAAGGCGCAGGACACGACCATGATGACAAGCATGATGTAAAAGATAGGGTAGATGAGCTGTAGCTGGCCTTTTATCGTCTCTGTTATCATCCCTGACACAGCTTTGACTGAGATGACTGTCAGAGAGGCTGCGGCAACACAGAATAAAAAGATCAGTGTTTAATTGTTCAACTTGTAGCGATGAAGAAGATTTATGTTGATTTATGGAGGTTATTAATCGTCTTGTGAGATCTAGTGAATTGTTTTTTTCCATCATGCTCTACTCAGCTCTTTACAAACATAACAGAGCATGGGTCCATTTTTAGTAGCCAGGCAACAAAGCAACCTCTGACTACCTAAAATGGTTTAATCAATAACATCTCAGGCAGCTTCCACTTGTTCATACCAAGTAAGGCCACCAGCAGCATCACGACGACGATATGCTTCACATTCCTCCTCTTGTACAGGTAGAGCAGGATGCAAAAAACTACAGTCTCTATTAACTGTTGAAAGAGTATGAGAGAGGTGTGTAAACAGATTATCATTGAAGACTCCATTTCCTAAACTTTGCACAGAAAATTAAAAATCTGCTCTATAATTGTACTTTTTCTGAAGATCTTATCTATATAACAAAGTGCCTGCAGGCAGTGACTAGTGGGCTTTAATTGAAACAAATAGGCTTGGAAGAAAAATGAAATGAATTGCTGATCTTTAATGAGAAGGGCCTGGGGCTATCCATGTGAGTCCAACAGTATTCGCTGTCGTGCACCTTTGATACAACACCACAGAGCTCTAATGGAAGGAGAATAAAAGGACAAAGGAAGTAGTGAGGAAAAAAGTACAAGGGGGCTTATTGCAAGTTTTCATTAGTGTTTTTGGGAATGGATTTAGAAGGTCAGGCTGCTGATGAATATTTCCTTTAACTGTACACACTGAATGACATCGAGTCCTTCTGGATGAAATAATCTGGTAATGGTATATATAACCTCTGGAAATTATGAGAAGACAGTAATGGATATTTCATCTTCCTCTGATTAATCACTGCCTACAGTTAATCCTATACTTGATGGAGGTTGTTCCTCTGCAAGATGAGCAGTATTCACAATGCAGTGCCAGAAATGGAAAACAACATACTTTTTTTTTTTTAAGCACACCTTCAATCAATGCAGCCAGAAGCAGCAAGGCTCTCTCACTCTGAATCCATTTTCCTAATATCTGCTTGAACATTTTTTCTTTTGCTATTCATGCAGTGTATCTATAGTTTTGTCTCTGAGTGTGTTTGCATCTGTTCAGCAAGTGAGACTAGATTCAGGAGTGAGATGTGAATTATGGCTGGGAGGAACACTGTGCCCTGAATAATGATGACACTGCTACCCAGGACACACATTCACTGTTTACACCACTGGCTTCCTGATGAGCTACTACCTGGAATTCTTTTAGGTTCCTCTCTGTTCGGTTTGATGGCTTATGTGCAGATAATAAGTTGTCTTACAAACAGTAACTGTAAATATTAAATAGTAGCAGTAAATATTCAGAGAAAAGGAATGGAATGAGATTTGGTTTGTTGTGGACACTATAATAGGTTGAAGCAACACCTCAGCAAAGTCCTTATATATTTATGTTTTCAGGGGAGATTTTGTACATATGATGTTAGAGAGACAGTGAACACAGAGCTGCCTGTCTTATTCTACTGCTTTCCTAAGTGTGCTAGTATCAGTGGAAAAGCAGGAGGATATAACCACCTGCTGCAGAAATCTCAAATCACCTAAAGTATGTTTTCAACTAAGACTAGTATTCACATTTCGAGCTAATATTTACATTGTTTTCGATGAGTAGGTTTTGAGAAAAACAGTTTGTTTCAGCTCTGTACTTGGCTCCAGAGCTGTCACTATGGTAACGGCTATGTTTATGCCATCCCTGCCTGAGGCAGAAATGGAGTAGGAGAGCACATGGGTGAGTGTTAATGCACTTGCAGACCATGAGGTGGGTTTTAATACTGAGCGTATCAACAATCTTAGTTTTAACTGAGGTCATCCATATGAGCTACAACACCAAGCAGAGCCAGAGATCTTTCATGGATGCCAAAATTAGTTGTATCATTCTCTGCGTTCAAGTTATTTAACTCTTTGACTGTGGGTTCATAAAAAGTTTATACTTTAATAAACCCTTAAGAGTAGTCCTTCTTTTGCTCCTCTCCATGGGAAGGTTAAAAATCGGGATAAGCCAACAGCAGGGGAGTATTTCAGAAAGCAGGTTGAACAAACTCAGAAGTTAACCCTGACCTCTGAGTTGGTCAAACTGGACACAGAAAACTTTGGGTTTTCACTTTCAGAACAGCTGATCAGGAGTGATTCAAACAAATCTGAGTATGTTCAGTCTGAGTTAAGCGCGTACATGCCAACTACAGAAAGCTACTGTATCATCAATGAAGCTGAACTACTACAAATCACCATGGCACTGGGCAAATAGAGAGCATTCCACTCATTTACTGTATGTGTTTAGCAGACTTGAATTTCTTTAATGGATGATTAAGTACTGAAATCCTATTGTTTGTTACATTAACTTATTAAAGCTGAATAAATATGCAGCTGGCAAACTGCATATGCAAACTGCAGGTGGCATCAGAAGATGAGATCATATAGATAAGACATTTAAATGTATTTACTGTATAGACCCTCTGACTGTTGCCTCAGTCTGATCTGGTAATAATGAGTTTGGTGATTTGCAGGTAGAAAAGCACTGAAGTTAAATTGAAAGTAGTGTATTTAAACAGTCACCGAAGTGTTGTTAAAACAACCTAAAATTAAATGTAAAAACTACTTTTAAACTGCATTTAATGCAGTTTTATAAAGGTCAAGTCTTTAAAGCTGCATTACAGTCATTCTCACTCAGAAATATTCACAAGGTCTCCAAAATGATGAATAACTATAATAAAAATGTTCAGAGATCACTGTCCTAGCTAAAGCTTCATAGTGATTTTTTTTTTTTTTTTAATTTACAGTGATCACAGACAGTTGTCGGCAAACCTGTAAAAACGGGTCCCGGAAAGAACTTCAAGAAAAGAAACACAGGCTATAACAGCAGAACTGGACACTCTGATGATCTGGCATCAGAAATAACTTCTATGGCAGAATGCATAAAGTAGAAAAGTTAAGATAATCATAAGATAATCTGTGTGTGTGTTTTGTTTGAAATAATCATTAGTGAATATATGAGAATAAAATGAGACAGGATTGTATTGAAAAAGGTACATTTAGAAGTCTAAAGTACATTTAGAATCTAAAATCATAAAGAGTGGAAATGCTGACATGGAGAAAAGGGAAGTAAGACACACATCCATACAAATGAGGAAGTGTGTGTGTGTGGGACAGAGACAGAGTTCTGATGGTCTCAAGCCCAAAAGTAAAGATTTGATTGATAATTACTGTTTAATCAATGTCTAATCAATGTTTAGTCAAGTATTGTATTCAAAATATAAAGATCCATGTTTTGATTTTAAGGCATTGATAGTTTTGTGTAATCAGGGTATAATTCTGATTGTTTAGTTAAAAGCAATAATGGGATTCTTTGTATTTCAATCAGATGTGAGTTTTCTGTATTTTTATTGGGTTAGGATGATTTAGTTTTCTAAAAGAAGAGAAGTTAAACTGCTAAATCAATGTGAAGGGGAGCTGGTCACAACCGGTCAAAAGCAGTCATGAGCTAGAAATAACATTGACAAGTACGCCATATGCAAACGAGTTCTGAAGAACAACACTGTGCATGCCAAAAAAGGTATTAAGTGCAAATTGTGGCATCTGGTTGGATGGAAGGACTGTGTCTACTGACCAGAATCCTTTAAAAATCCTGGCAAAAAGAGGAACGAGAGTATACCTTCACAGTTGCAGCCGGAGGCTCTGTCTGGCTGATTTTCTGACTTCCAGAAGACCGAGTGACTGAAGGGAGACAGCCGAAAGAGTGAGTAGGCTGCGGCTTCTCGGATGACAGCGAGGGACGATTTACTGTCCCAAAGCCTCATGATTCAGCAAGAGGAAACTGAATTCTTGTTTAAAAGATGATAATCTGAACAGAATGCCACAGTCCACCCCGGCCTGTGGGGGAGGATGGCTTGGAAAGAAGACAGAGGACTGGGGACAGATGCAGAAGATTTCCTGATACTCTTATCATCCCTGTTTGAAGAAAGAGGAGTGGAACAGAAGAGGATCAACGTTGTTCTTTTGATTGTTTCTGTGTTTCTCAGAAGAAAGAAGATTTGGACCAAAAGAAGACTTGTTTTTAGACCTTTATGTTTTCCTGAGTTACAGTAGATTTGACTAAGACGAACATTGTTTTTCAGATTTTTTCCTATTTTTCTCTTGGAGAGTTTTGAAAATTGAACCAGAAGAGAATGAGGTTTTTCTGATGAGTTTTGATTTCTCTATTTATTCTTTTTTTTTCTTTTGAAAGCTTGAATCCTGGCCTAAAGGAAAAGGAGGAACAAACGATTGCTCAACCTGCCACCACCCCACCTCGAGCCAGCTGAGAAAAGGATTCCGTGAGAAACCCTTTGACTTTTATTCAGTGTCTTGAGAGCTCAACCATAATAGTTTTAATCAGTATGATCATTTTAGATTTATGTTTAGAAATAGTAGTTATTGGTTTATTTAGATTGTAAGCCAATCCAGACAATTGGTTTTAAGGTTTATATTTTATTGCTTGCTGCTTTGCTGTAATTCTTTTAAGCTTCTATATAAAATTCCTGAAAAGGTTAAATACTCTGTTTTTATTGAGTCAAGTTCTGATATTATTAATTCTTATGATTTTAGTGAGTTTACACTTTTAAGTGGTAATGTTCAAGACTGTTTAAGACTATAATATAACTAGTTTAAATGCAGCGTCCTGAAAAGGGAATCAGTGATGAAATATTGACAAAATGTTAAGACAGTCATTTAAAACCAATCTAAATAAACTAGTCAATTGTTTACTCATTATATTACACACATTATAATTCAAATGCCCTATCTCAGAACACAGCTTGATAAGTTTAATCATATTGTTCAACAATCAACAGTATTAACAGTATGCCAACCTTCTCAACAGTGTCTCAGAGAGCTAAACCAGGCAGTAGCAACCTAGCAGTGATAACACGCTGCCTGGCTGTGGGAAACCTAACGGCGACAACGGAAAGCAGTACTTCTCTGACTGGGCTTGTTGCTCGGGTGTATGCCATACAAACCGGCTGGCTGCTGAGAGGGGAGGTTTATTTTTAGACAGTTACATCAGGAAATATTTTATACAAAATATCCTGCTGTTTGAATTTCCTATGCTTAATAACATCTTATGTCAATTAAATACTGTGCAAAGCAAATATGGTCTTAAGCTCTATTCCTATGTCCAGGGCTTAGTATATCGTGGCCTTCATACACAGTAATGTACAGTAGATGTTTCAGTGCGGGGCAACTGATTGACAATGTAACATTTGTATTCACGTCCACAGAGTCACAGTGTGACAGATGGGCAGCATATAGATTTTATTCTGTGAAGAGAGACCGCTGACTTGATGATCCCAAAAGTGATCATGTTAGTGATAGGTCCTGGGTAAATCAGGCTACACTACTATTGTAACAGGACTTGTATCCTCTTCTCCCAAAAAATGTCATAAAGTTAACACGCTCCTATCTTCGCGCTGATACGGACTGTATGAATGAGGAAATAAAGCGACCTGTCACAGCTTCTTCAGACTCTGTAGGAAGGAGGAGACATAGAGAAAGTCAGGGTTTATTGAAGAATGCCTGCCAATAAACAGGCCAGATTCACAGAGTAAGTTACCACGGTAACTGTCTCAGAGTGCAACCAATCTCTGTTTCTCAAACTGAAAACCCAGAGTTTTCCTCAATTCATAGCTTTCACTAAACCCGTTTTCTGTAATACCCCTAGGACAAGAAGTGACAAGTTTCAGGACATGTCAGTGGTGTGCTGCCATCAGCGTGACATACACCAACCCATTGGGACAGTGGCTCCAAGGATATAAGAACATGTTTACACATACTATAATACTGTATTATTATTACTGGACCCAGGCAGGAAAGTTTTAAATAATGGCATACAAGATAAAGAAGGAAGTGCCAGCTGATGGCATAGTACTGGACCAGTTGGGCTGTGATGTGTGTGGTATTGTGGGGGGCAAAGGTCACCAGGAGATAGGTTCCTGTTATTGCCAGGCTGCCACCTATGGAAGAAACAGAGCAGAGAGCTGTGAGATTCTAATGACAAATGACAAGCTAACACTCAGGTAAACATGACCATCCTGTTTCTCCCTCATATGTGACTGCAGAACTGGCTTCACATGATTTTAATGGGCACTATTTTCCAGTTCTTAACAGCAAATATATAGCTGTTTGTAAAGAAGGTGAGTAAAGTGAATTAATTTGCCACTGCATATTTGCAAATTCTTTCTTGCCGTGCAACCATTTCTGTCCTTTAAATATGCATAGCTATGGCTGTATAGTTTCAATGTACACATACTAATTAAAGATCAAAACTGGTTTGAAATGAACATTTGTTTTTCTCAGAATCTTACAGTATAAATGATAACCTTTTTAGTCACTGAAAGATTTAAAATTCTTTAAAATATCAGGCTATTTTTCACATTAATGAATTGAGAAAGAATCATTAAACTCAAACTTGTGTTTAGAAATAGAACATGTTTCAGTGAATAAGGTCAAACTACTGATCCAATCTCCATTTCTGCCAGTTCTGGCTATAGAAATGTCATCAGCCATATTCCCTAAACCAATATACCCCCTGTAGTAGAGTGGCATTAAAATTACCAGACATCCTGTGGGCGTTTTATTCGGAACACGGGTGACCTACCTACAGATCTTAAAAGCCTCCTACAGCTCTAAATGGATTCTGACTCGTACAGTGTTTGTTTAGAAATTCTGATATAAAATGTTTTGTTGCTTCCATGATAATTGTTTTAACATCTTAATCTTATTGTTGGTTTGTATAACCTCGGCAAACAGGGTACTACAGAGAGTTTGCTCTCAGTCGTTATAAATGAAACATTCATACAATAAACGGTTTACAATATGTAGCTGATAATGTCACCCAGAAATTACAAAATAATATAAAAACTAACAAATATTGCCGATGATTTATCCAGGAAGCCAACAACATGCAGAGCTGTGTGGTGCTGATATGATTTTCAGTCTAGCAGTTGTAATGATCATCACTGTGACAACCATTACAATCAAGCCATTTAGTAGCAGACAAACAAATTGTTAGGAAGAACAGCAGCTTTTCCATAGATTTGAATTTGATTTCAGCAAACTGAAATGTGTTTCATTTACAGGGGTTTTTCCCCACGCAGATCATCTGTGAGGTTAGTTTGATAAAACTAAACTGACGATGTTACTTCTCAAATCTAAGCAGCAATCTGAGAGGATACTTTATGTCCTCAAGTGCTGTGGTATGAGTGTTTGCTTACCAACAATGTCAGAGGCCCACACCGTCTCCTTGAGGAAAACCACAGATATGACAGCACTGGCTGGGAAATGAAAATAAATCCCTGTGAGTGTAGCTGCCAATCACAACATGCTGCAGTCTAGCAGGATATCTTCACCACTCTAGAACAGTTACCCTACACTGTATATTTGTACAATACTGTGAGGCAGTCAGTTACTGTGCATTTAACACAGTCTAGACACAATATCATTTGAATTATAGCATGAAAACAACTTCCTCTCTCTTTATCACAACAACACAATCAATCCACAGAATAAAAACATACTTGGTGCCCAGACATTTTTGGTAACCTCATATTCTGGACTGATATAGTTTCTGATGCATCAAATCATTTTAATCACAAGAAAACAGACCTCACTGCTGCCTGTACACATACATACTGTAACTGGATGAGGAGTAATCCGATTTCATCAGGCAGCATGCAGTGTTTGAATATTACTGTAATTTGTCATATATGCAGTTACACATACACACATGCATTTAGTCATTCACATGTACACAGTAATACTATAAATCCCTATATTGTGCCCACATAAATAAGTACATTCACACCTGATACACACACACACACACACACACACACACACACACACACACACACACACACACACACACAGTGCATGGCATGTTTAAACTGGTCAGGATGATAATCTCTGCCAGCATGCATAGATAAATGGAAGTCATTAGGACTTCTTAACACATCAAATTACAGCAAGATGCTACTCCAGGTCATAATTTTTCATGAACCCATTCATCGTCAGTTTTACACAACCTAAGCCTCAGATCAGTCTTCTTAATGTTTCCCTGGGATATATACTGAATCGAGAGAGATGAAAAACTGTACAGCATTTGGCTGCCACAGAGACTGATAGCATCACAGGCAGATATGCATGCTAACACACAGACATGCCCATCAACACGGAGATACATAGATGGATGGCCACACAGCCGGACTAACTGCCTGAGACAGATAAAACAAATTAGAAGACAAGCAGGCGGTGGACAGACTGACAGGGAGGCAAACGGATACGCCAGTGACAGCAGCCTGTCACACGCAGAGGTTAGTTTATATAAAACACTGAACTGACTGTGCCAGAGGTCCTCAACACATGCCAACTACTCAGTAGCTAATTTTACTAGGTTCTGTTGTTATACATTCTCATGAATGATTCAGCACGGCCAGCTGTAGCAGATGTGTTTGCTGGGAAATTCTGGACTCAAATGCAACGAGCCACTGCCAGCCAGCCAGACATGCAAGTGACAGCACTCAGAGACAGACTAATTGAATTGAAAAATTACTGAAAAGCATTGGAAAAAACAGATAGACAGCCAGTTTGAGTTTGTGTATGAGCTCTGCCACTATCATAATGAGATTAGCTACAGACTCAACAACTCAATATGTGGCAGACAGTGTGTCTGATGTGGGATTAGGATGGTGTGGTGGCATGACAGACACGTTCTCAGGATACTACACAGTGACTGTGCAGCACAGCAGCAGTAGAAGCCATGAAAAGTCTTTCTATAAACAACTAGGACTCCAACAATGGCTGCAACTATAAACAACATGATGCTAATAGGGTGTCTCACAGAACACATGAAGCAAGGCGCAGATGTGCTTGATGCTGCAGGGACATTACTGTCAACCTGGAAATTTCTAAAGACTCTTGATGGTATTCTGATGAAACAGTTGGTTGTTAAATATTTCATACTGTGAACATGTTGGTATACACATTTAGGACTCTTTGCCTCTTCTTTGCCTCTGGGACCAGCTGGATCCAACAAGTAACCATAGCAACTCCATAAAAAGTGAGATTCACACGACTTGGTAAAATGAAAAATGCGGCAACAGAAACCTCTGGGGTACCCAGTTCCATCACTGCCCGTGCATTTTTATGGGATTGTGTGCCTCTCAAATCAGGGTGGCCCTCTTCATGTTCCATCTCACATGTGTATTAAGAGAACCTGCCTGTGGGAAAACACACCATGTCAAACATCATTTCACCACACAGATCTGAAATGAAACAATGAATGACTGTCATCTCCCATAGAAGCTAAAATGTAGGAAACGTTAACACATTGTTCATACCGTATGTCCACAATATCACAAATGACAAAAAACCACTTCAGAGCAGTGGTTAGCACTGTCACCTCACAGCGAGAAAGTCCTGGATCCTATGTCAGCTGGAAGTGGCTCACACTTCTGTAAAAACCAAAGATCTATTGGAAACACACAAGCATTGACCTCTTCACACTGTGCTAAACAACACGTCTTGCAGTCAGTGGCACAGTGCTGCAGGTCTGACATCTGCAAATGATGCTGATGCAGTGGGTGAATCATATTTCTGTTTATTTGCACCACACCAGTCTCCCTCCTCTTTTGCATGTGATGACACTGCATCTAGCAGGGAGAGCTGTGCTCTGCTCCATACTACAGCGTTTGGGATGATGCTTTCATTCTTAATGTAGACCAGTGGGCCCTGTGGACGGGGACAGTGGTAATTGCTCTCCATGGAGGCTCAGAGTGCCAGTGTGACACGCAGGGACAGGTGGATGACAGCAGCACCATCAGCCCTCCAGATCCTATTCCTTTTCTTCTCTGCTTTTGCTTTCCACCCTCTCTCTCTCTCTCTATGTAGTCTTATTTCATTCATGTTTTTTATTTCCCTACTCTCACAAAAAGGGCTCTTCCCCTCAGCATTCAACCTCATATTTATCCATCTCTAGCTGCCCAACTACTTGTCTCCCTCTTGTTTATTCACCCACGGCCTTCTGCTGTCTGCCGCCCCCCCCGTGAGCCTACACACAGCTCTTGGAACACGGACACAACAGTGCTGCAGGAGGTATGTGTGTCTTAGCCTATGGCACATCTCTGATTAACATAATCTGCTGGACCTGGGTGTTTTTACACACAACTATGGTTATGGCATTTGTGTGTATAAGTGTGCATTTTCTCATTTGTGGAGTCATGCTGACAGACAGTAACCTGCACATTTTCTCCTCAGCTCCACTTGTTAGCTGTGAGAAGGACAGGACATGTCACAGCTACAGACGTCTTACTCTCCTTTACCTTCCTTTCACCTCTTCAACTTTGGCTTCATTAATTCTTCAAGACTCCCCTTCAACCGCATATTATTCCTGCACACTCCAATGCAACAAAAGTCTCTAGCAATTTTTATAAGGAAAATAATGAGAACTAAATGCAAATGAGCACAATAATTGTTAATACAGGTGGTTTTAAACAGAATGTCCCTTTACACACCCTGAAACAGCAACAAGAGGTTACTGCTTGCAGTACAACAGAGTGCTGAAGTCCTGCTATTGTGGTAAAAGCATTTTAGAACATAATTGCTCATAAGCAAGTACAACACCATGCAAAAATACAATGACCAAGAGGTGCAGCCTTTTAAACAAGATTAGTGGTTTGATTCAGTACTTTATTTAAACCATTCATCCACTTGCGAGACGTGACTATATGAAAATCATTTGACGCCTCTGGGTAATAGCCGTCATAAATATCCATGACTCGCCACCAGTGCAGTGCAGTGAGTAACGGGTGGCAGGAGTTAAGAAGCGAACCTGTTCGATAACCTACATTTGGAGGGTTTGCACTTAGCAACTGCCAATTGTAGCGACCACACAGGCTGTGTTTTGATTGGCTAATGAATCCAGCCTGGTTTATGACAGCTTTAGTTCACACTGTGGGTCATGAAAATAGTCATATCTGGAGTGGGCTGTTAAATTTATGATGTCCAAAGTGACTGGACGTCCTGAATCAACTATAACACTTGGAAAGTGGAAGTTTACATATTCATTTCTTTGGGTCTAAGTGCTGGAAATAAATTAGAAATTGGAAGACTGGACAGAAAGCACATTTCTGGGAGAGATGTGCCAGCCTCGCCGGTGCAGGCAGATCTGTATTTGTGATACACAGAAAGAAAACAGCACTACTAACAGAACTTCATTAATAAATGAAAAATTTTAAAAAACATTTGTACATATCTATAAACCCGGAGATGCGCTTATTTTAAAAACTTAAAAGACTAGAGTATCACCAAAAAAGAACAGAGGCTTTATTGTCGTTTCAAGCAAAATCAATTTGACTTTAATCAGGAGCAGCTAGACATGTCAGCAAACAACCAATAATAAATACCAGGTGTGTCGTGTCAGCTGATTATTCATTACATCAACTGACATCACAGAAAAAGAACATCAACACATGCCCTGGAATTGAGATCTGGTGACTCAACCTGCCAGTTGTGGATTTTCCATCTCTTCACCCTGAAAAGCTCTTTGGATGTTTTGTCAGTTGCACTGGCAGCCATGCAGACTCTAGCCATAACAGAACCACCACCATGTTTGACAGATGAAGTGGCACTCTAGGTCATGGCCTGCTCCACACTTCTCTTTCCATCATTTTTATAATGTCTTTGCTTTTTGCACCTCTAAACTCTCAGTCAGCTCTGAGTCATGTGTGAGCTCTTTTGTTGATATGCTGCAAAGCTGCACATGAAACATGTAGTAGTCAAGCATCTAATTACTTTTGAACTCTCGCATTTTGGGCATTATGTGTTGAAAGAGTTATCTCACACACAGCACTTCAATTAAAGCTGACACTTAGCGCTTTAATGTAGTTTCCATTACTGTATTTCAAACTGAATGTGTTGAAACACAGAGTCTGAAGAACAATTCAGTTTAATTCAGTTTGTTTTCCTGTGCAATCAACATTACTGACAGGACATTTAATGCAACCTACAAAAATAACTTTTAAATACCTCAGGTGTAATACTGCATATGAAAAATGAAGTATTTTGTAATGCTATAAACCTAACCTGCTTGGTTAGATCCTTCCTTTGGTTTTCTCTCTCTTTTACATGAAAATGTTTAAAATCTTTAGTTATTCAGGGAAGTTGATTGAGAGCCTACCTGTCTTTTACAGGAACACCCTGATCACATTCAAGCTAATTGTAGGTGAAGTATTTGTATGGCATTGTTATGGAATGTGTTCCCAATAAAGATTATAAAAAAGATCATGACAAAAATTACATTCAGACTGTTGAAAAGCTGAACAAATCCTGGCACGTGCATGTACTTCTGATGATAGTTTTAAAGCTAAAAAGGAAGCTTGAAACGGCAACAATCCCTCTGTTGTTTTGCGGAGTAATCAAATCTGATAAACTTAAGTTACTGTTATTTCCTGAGACATTATTTGGAAATTTTGCAAACACTATGTATAATGTGTGGCCCCCATTCTTTACAGATATTACATTTGAATGAGTTGTTATCACACTCAAAAGTAAAACCTGTGAATTTTTCAGTAAGATAAAATAGGCACTTGGTATGAAGAGTACTATTAATGACTGGATCAGAGGAAACAGAACACAACTCACACGACAACACTGCTTGTTGGTCCCAAAGGAAATAACCTTTCCTTCTGCCTTCATGCATGTATAATGTATGAGGGGGAAAAGGTTGCACTCACCTATGACAGACACACAACCCAGTGGGGCTATGAGCGATGCTGGGGCAAAACCGTAGGCAGCAAAATTCCCCAGTTCCCCAATGCCCATGAGAACCACACCGCACCACCACAACACAGAGGTGTAGTAAGGCTTGGAGCCACGCTGAGACTGACGGACATGGGCGTATTTCTGTCAGAGAGTGAGGGAACAGGAGCCAGAGGCATCACTCAGATTAAGTGGATCCAATAACCAGAGAGGTGAACGAGACAAGCTGACATGTACGCCATACATAAATTATTATTAACGTATACAGTACAGTTACATAATGCTTGGAAAATAAAGTGCAATGATGCAGTTTTACATTGGCTGCTGCACAGCTCTAAAAAAAACTACAACACTCTCTGCTGACTAGCATTTCATCTCAGAAAAGGCATGACACCATTAAGCAAATGAATAAGGCGGGAATTTGGACAAAGCAATGCAGGTGTTTACTTCACAATCATCACTAACTATCTCTGCAAGCTTACACTGTTTAATAAACAATGGTTGTCAGCCTTGACCAGCACTTCTTTACATTTAGCCAAAGCTAAATTTTAGCAAAACAAAGAATCATTGTAGACAGCCAGTATTTCTAAACCATAGTACTGTATGTGAAGCCTCTCCCTTTGGATTGATCATTTAACTGCATGCAGCTCAAAAACAATGTGTGTCACTTCAGAAATACTGCTGACAAGACACATTGTTAGAGCATAAATGGTTTTATAATCAGGTCCAGACACAAAGTGCAAAACCTTTGTACTTTCATAATTTTAAAGTGTTGTGTAAATGTAATTGTAATGTTAATCACAGGTTTAAACTGAAATATATTTCTAAAGTTTAAATTAATTCATTAAATTAATTTGAATTCAAATAAGCTTTATTAGAACGACACATTTCTGTTGTCTGCTGTGCAAGGCCTGCTCTGAACATGCCCGCAGATCACACAGTCAGTGGCTAAGTGCCTACAAGTCTAATGATCACGTATAGTTTGCTGAGAGAAAACTGTCAGAACAACAGTCAACCAGTAGGGAGGGGGAAAATGAGCCTTTACAGGCATGCTGTGCCCGCTATGTGCTGAGTGTCTGCTGTACAGCTGGATTCCTACCTGTATGTTGAGTGAAATGCTGATGAGGACATTGCCACATATGGCGATGATGATTCCCAGGAGATATGTCTGTGAAAACAAACAGTAAACAGACAGAAGATTAGGTGATGCTCTATTTGTCACATAACACCCCATAATACTCTTCACAAGTGCTCCCTCCATCTATCACATCTGTCATTTCCATGACAACCACAGAGAGCACCATTCCCCATTGGTGTTCTGCTCATAGGCAGCGTATGTGTGTGTGTCTACACATCTTTATTGTGTGGATAAATTCTTGTTCGATGGCATCGTTGTGAAGACACTGTACCCTGTTCTTACAGCTTCGAGGGCTTTTTGAGGGTCAAAGCTTAGGTTTGGGGTTCAGGATAGAATTAGGTTTAAGTTAGGAGTTAGCATAATAGTTGGAGTTACAGAATGAATTATGTCAATGTGTGTGCTCACAACTATAGAAAGGCACGATTATCTCTGTGTATGTGTGTGTCTACGCTCCTGTGAAACAGTGGCTTTATTTCTCACCCACTCACATGCAACAAACAAAAACACAAACATTTAACACACGCACACAAAACAACAATCACCAGGTCATGACAGTGTACATGTGCATGATTTTGT
The DNA here is from genome assembly GCF_001952655.1 of Monopterus albus. Taxonomy (NCBI): domain Eukaryota; kingdom Metazoa; phylum Chordata; class Actinopteri; order Synbranchiformes; family Synbranchidae; genus Monopterus; species Monopterus albus. The sequence goes on from NW_018127961.1 coordinate 195,687, forward strand.
TCAGGAAACTGGGTCAGCATAGATTAGCATTAATGCTGGTAGAAGTTAGTAAATGGGAAGGAATGAGGTGTCTCAGCAGCAACTGCAACAACATTAAGAATCTACAGCCACACTAGCAACTCTGTAAAAGCCAAGTCATGCTTTTCGCAGCTGGATGTCCACATGGTTTCTCGGGAGTCCACGTGACATAAATTTTGTCATGTGTGAGCACCCATGCAGACTCTTTGTGCAGCTGCCTTGACTGCCCATGCTGACTGCACATGTGCCAGGCAAGCAACCTGAATGTTTGTTTTGTGGACTGTTTATTTCTCATCCTTGGTCCTATATGGAGCAAATTTTAATTTTGATAAGGGTGTTGCAGGGCTCCATGCTCTGTAGACCATAATTGTGTGCACATATTTTTGTGGCAATCCATCCAGTAGCTGTTAAGACAATTCCGTCTGGATCCAAGTGGTGGACTGACTGACTGCCACTGCTATTCCCAGAGCCACAACAACAGCTCTTGAGAAATTATGCCCCTGAAAAATGTCTTGTATCATAAAACTCCTTTTGAAAACTTACACAACATCATGATGTCCATCTAATACCAGGAAAACATCATATGGGCATCTCCCTTAACCAACTCTCAGGAGGAATGCATAATTAAGTCCTTGATGGAGAAAGAGGATCCATTCACTTTAAGTACTCAAGAATACAATTCAGGCTGCTTTGTTTCATGGAAAATTACTGCCATGAGGGAGGAAGTTTTATTTTAGGTCATAATCATACCCATGACTGTGGGCAGACAAAGTTTACAAAGAAATGAAAGCACACAGTGGGGGTGGAATGTGAATGATGAAACCCTAAAGAACTAAACTCAATTATGGTAAAAGAAGTTACCATCCAAGTGTTTATCATTTGAAAGTGTGTTATGAGAGTGATGAAGAAAGAGAGAAAAGGTTGGGAGATAAAACAAAGGGATAAGAGACAAAGCAAGCGAGGTGAGCTGGAGGAGGAGAGGGAGGGATGACATCATAGTAAGTCTGTAATGAGGAAAACAGAAATGAAGACAGAGCGATGCTTAAAAACTGAAGGAGAGTAGAAAAAGTCAGTGTTCAAGTTCATGGTTCGTTCTGCAAGATAAGACTGGCAGTGTGTTATTGCCAATAATACTCATCTGATAGCAGTGACAATGAGATAACAGCACAGTGGTCAAATGACAGCAGAATGACTGGAGTGTAAATTCATTCCTCTGGTCTCCAAACACAATCATACAATCCAGAGGTCATCTATCACTCTCTCCGGGCACATTATTATACATCAGCAGTGAAAATAGCAAAGAACATCTCTTCACAACACTGACAGCGTAGAGCTGTGAGTGTAGTTTACTCTCAAAGTCACTAAGCAAAAACCAGAACCATTCTCTGGATGAGAAAAGCAGCCATAGCCCTCTGTTCTTTCTGTTTGCCTCAGAAATTGCAGTGAAGTGTACAGATGCAGTGAGGATGACACACTCCTACAGAGCACAGTTAAACGCCCTCTCTTTAATAAGACCAGCAGAGTCTCCGCTGTAGGTGTTTTATCAAGGGGGTAAAGTATAAGACTGGAACTGTGAGCTTGAATTCAAAAATGGCCTTTGCACTCTGAAAGATGCCTCAACATTAAGTTTTATTCTTTAGCTCAAAAAAATGACATGGCTGATGGAGAACACAGACATTTGGGCATAGCTTCTTTCTTCAGTGTAGTCAACTTCCACCACAGCTCAGACACGTCTACCCACCCAGTGTGATCAGTACAGGAGAAACTACTAACACTGATTAGTGCTGCCTCATGTCACTGTAGAAAGGAAGCACTCAGTACAGCACTTCACTGCAAACAGGAAACATACACACAATACATGTGTATACAAGATAACTACTGTTTATTACCAGGGGTCATATTTTTACACCTGTACACCAGTTTGTATACTATCCTAAATATTCAAAAACCCCTAGAAAAATGTGAAATTCAAACTTGATTTCTATAATTTACAGTATATATTTAATCATATGACATGACTTACTACATACTATACAAATATACATAGGTTAAATCAATTTGGTTCAAAGATCCCCAACATGTGAACTATAAACATCAAGTTAACAAACCACCATCCACAGTTCAGAAGAACTGGAGGTCTTTATAAAAACAGTGTGAGAACCAGTTCTTCATTCAGGCCATTTGGGGACAGACTATTGAGGCTACAAATCCATTTTGCCTCTGGTTTTAACAATCCATTATTCATAACACCTCCCCGACTTCTTGGTTCTATAGTACCAGTACCAATGCAACTTAGATCTTTTTCTGTGTGGGTTGTTTTCCATTAAATGCCATGATACTGGTGAATTGACATTGTTCCTCTTAAGTGGAAGTGCCTGTGTTCACTGTATCAGATTCTCAATCTTGTTGTTTAGCCAACATAAATCATTTATAAGGACAAGACAGAAAGTAAATAACATTGCAGGAGTTACAGGTTACACATGACCTAACACTGTATATCTTACTGATATTGGCACAAGCAAATGGTGTAGTGCAGACTAGCTTTCTACAGGGACAACACCCTGGAATAAAAACCCTGATCGAACCTCTGCCCTTCGTAAATCTGTCCTTCAAATTTTAATCCCTCCTATATACAAACTTTGGGGGATAATTATAATCCCCCAAGGTTTGTATATGCAAGGGCAGAGGCATAATAAAACCCAAGGTGGGGTTACAGGGTTGTCCAGTATTCTGCTGTCCAGTATTGTCCAGAAAATTCATGTCCTCATTTGCATCTTACTTTGGAGTTCAACGAGAGTACAATTTGCACTCACTTTTCAATAATCTGAAACAGCACTACTCTTTATTGGGTAACAATGCATCATCTCTTCACCAGCCTAATAAAGAATTTAAGCCAAGTGGATTTGTGGGTAATTGTAAATTCAGAGCCACCACACAGTCTAGTCCTCTCCTCTATTTCAGTCTGCCTCTGTCTTCTCTTCACCCTCTGCTCCACATTCACCCTGACACCAAGTCCACTGACTTGTAAGATTCATCTGCAGAGACACAGCAGAGGTAAACAGGATTTTGACTCCAGTGTGTGTGTGTGTGTGATGTTCTCCAGTACTGGGGAGTAATGAGCTACATGCAATTAAACTAGCAGTTTAACTACATTTTGCAGTAGCTTTCTGGTAGTTCAACTACATTCATATTTGCATAGATATTCAAGTATCTCAATTACATTTGTGTTTTTAACTACTGAAACTACAAACAATTTTAGGCCAATCAAGGAAAGGAATTATCTGTATGCCTCTGTGCCAGTGATAGTCACAGCCAGAGGCATTGGTAGAATCTTCTTGTGAACACGACAGGTCAGTAACACCTTGGCACGAGTGTCCACTTGGACCTATGGATCAGCTTATTACAATTTGTAGGTCAAAGGTCAAGCTTGTTGTAATTTTAAAAGGTTAGATGAGTTCCTAAAACTGCTGGGTACTTTTGAGTAAATGTTATTCTAACAGGCATAAATAGTTTATTTGCTGAGGACTGTTTTCACCTTATTGACTTTTGTATTTGGGAGTGACTTAATTGTGTTTTAATTGTTTTTTTGAACAACAATGGTTTATAAAAACTGAGAATAATAATCTACTATATATATCAGGCTTGGACTACAAGGTAATACTTGTACTGGCAAGTACAAGTAAGGATCCTTTCAAAAGAATACTACTGTAAGTAGTTTTCATGCCCCTGTGTTGGCAGTAGCCATGACTGGAGGCATTTTGTTTTTATGGTTGTTCATTCTTGTGAACGTGATATCTCAAAAACACCTTGAGGAAATGTCTTCAAATTTAGCATAAGCATCCACTTGGACTCAAGGAAGAACTGATTAGAATTTGGTGGTCAGAGGTCAAAGTCAGTGACCTTACATCTATCCAATTCCCATGAATATGACTGGTTGGCGGAGGCATACCACTGTGAAGCAATAATTCTAGTTAGTTATTAGATATACACTAATTTGATCATTTTTTACAAAGTAGTTTGAACTACTTTTTCTAAGTGGCTTTAATTAGCTAAGCTACATTTCTCCCTAGGATAGCTTTGCTGTAGTTCAACTTCTTCCAGTGTGAAATATCTTTATATCTCAGTATCTTTAAAAGCTATGCTTTCAAAATAGCTTCCCCAATAGTGGTGTCTTAGAGATAAAACAGGAGTTAGGAGGTGGTGGGGGACAGATGGGAGGCTTGATAATGAGATTGCTAAGAGACTGATATAACATCAAGGTAAAAAGTGCAAGTTCACGTGTGTGTGTGTGTGGAGTGACAGACTCAAACACTGAAGCAGACAGAGAGTATGTGAGGTGGGTTGGCCGGATAAAAGATGATTACAGCTCTGTGATAATTCATGATCAGACAGCCAGCATCACGTTTCAGGCCGGCTGCGCTCTGCTCACTAAACCAAGATCAATAACCTTGTCAAGCTTTACAGGACAGTGTGTAAGTGGTCTGCTGCTTTGTTGTTACTGAGCCCAAGAGGAGGCTGCTGGTTTATACTGAGAGGGATCAGAGGGCAGAAAAAGGTGTTGGAGAAAAACAGGATTTTAAGAGTATGGAACAAAGTGGTGAACGTACAGTCTGTGGCCACTTTATTCCACCAACTTCACATGGGAGATGTAGCAATTTGAAGTGTGAGCAGGGTTTTTATCTCACCTTTTATTGGATCCATTCATGTCAGATTAATCTTGCCAGCAAACAAGCTCAGCCAAATTACAGTAAATTATTCTTTTATTTGTTTGTTTATTGTTTCAGTGTTGGTAAAAAGAGGGAGCTGCATGCATTTGCAGTACAGGTGGTCACAGCAGGATTCAAGCACCTCATGCAGACAACAGGAGCCTAATGCTCTACCCACTGAAGGAGACAAATCCACTCAAGAGGGTGTGAGGAAAAGG
>NW_018127961.1:200657-201612 GCF_001952655.1 Monopterus albus
GGAGTAAAAGAGAATCTTCCGGTCACAGGAAGAGCAAACACAGCAGTCGAGGTTGATACACTGGGAGTGCCTTTGGCTCGTAAGCTTGCTTAGCAAACATTACACACTACAAACAGTGGGGGAAGCAACAGGCATCACAGCACAAAGTATGCTGAACTGTACTAGTGCATTTACTGTAATACATCTGGCTTCACCACATATCTTATATGTCTGAACATCCTTTTGCATTTAAACATCACTATGCTGTGATGGGTTGTCCTGATAGAGAGAAAGAAACATTCCAGTCACAGACTTCACAGGGTTTCTTAATTAAAGCATGGCTAGGGGCAGTTAACAGTTCCAGCTCCACAGAGAGGTGAAACAAACAAACTGAACAGCTTGATTCGCACTTCATACTAATATTGTATTAGAGGGATTTCAGGTACAGGCAACTGACTCTAAAGTGGCATTAGAGATGTATCTGGTTGGGAATTAACTGTGACCCAGAACTTATGATTGAGGAAGTGTGAATTAACCCTTGTGGATCCTTACCAATTTGATAATGTCATATATTCAGCTGGGATGTTTATTATTTATGATTTGGGGTTTAATATTGTTATTTTGATTTCTCCCTGTAATTTCTGTAAAGGTTTGAGTAAAAGAAATATTTATCCTCATAAGACATTTGTAACTGCAAGGAAACTCCCATCTATGAATTTTTTCATAGACACTATCAACTATGTATGAAAAAGATGTCTTGTGCTGTTTGACTACAGAAATACAAGAGAGAACTACTGGATACTAAAATGTTGCTCTCAGGAAACAGATACCGTTAATGCCCTTTAAATATTCTCCTTTTTGTTCAGAATAGGGGCAACAAATCCCTGTGTAATGAACTGTACCTGTTTATCCATCTGTGTTAATAACCCATTCCAGTCCTAAAGGTTTTTTTTTTTTTATATCTGTTTATTTTCAT
>NW_018127961.1:201677-203942 GCF_001952655.1 Monopterus albus
TACCTTTATTTAACGGATCATTTTTGTTTGCTTTTACTGAGTAAAATTTAAAGGCAGAACTTTGGTAGTGACAGTATTTTTTCAAAATGCAGTATTCCTAAATCTACTAAAGTAAAAGATCTATGTACATCTTCCACCTATGCCCTTAACACTCCTACATTTGATGAAGTCTTCTGTAACTGTAGCTTGTTCTAGGCCACATGAGAACGCTGATTATACACCAGCTTTCTTTTTGTTTTTTCAAAATATAATTAATTTGTTACAAAGAAAGGATTCAGTTACACAAAATGTTAACAGAGCAAAACTGGCAGCATAACTGGCAAACAACAACCCAGGACAACAATACAGATGCTGAACAGCATGGTTAGCTTGTAACGCTGCTGCTGGAGTAGAAAAATTACTGTGAGAATATGAGACGGTAATTAAATTCTAACCTCTGTAGTGTTCATTTTCTCACCATTTAAATGTCATGATGGAAAAAAAAAGTCAAAGGGGAGTCCAGTGAAGATCGGTATCAAAAAAGCAAAAAGCCGGAACAAACTGTGTACTGCATCAGCTCACTCATCAACACATAATCAATGGTGTCAAATGTTGTTCCCTATTGTTTTTCTGAATTTACTGTCTCATTGTGGAATGACTGTATTTCTATGTCTTAAATTAAATTGCAGCCAATTTATTGTGTATATTCTGTTACATAAATGTCACAGAGAAAGTCAGCTTGAGTTTCCATCTATGGACGTTGTTGACTCTCAAGGTACAGACTTTACAAAAGCATCAATGAAAATGGTGTTCAACATATTATAGGACAGCACTGAGCATTAGACCCTGAATGCACACAATCGTTCATGTATTAATAAACATTTGCATGGGTCATGTTTTACCTAAAACCTAATTGTTATTCTTACTGTAACCTTAATCCTGACCTTATGCATCTGACCCTATAAGGACATCATCCTCATAAAGGCACATGTACAGTTCTTATAACAAGCAATTGCGTGTGTGATTTGCACAAAGCAAACTGTAATCACTAGAACAGAACAGAGAATCAAAACCATTAGTAGCCCACTGAGCTGCTACCAATGACAAGTTTTACTCTCCTGCCTGGACCACTTTAACCTAGAGTTGAAGTGATAGAAGCTGAATGGAACCAATAGCTGATGGGGAGACTGACAGCACTGATCCTCCTCCTCCTCACTAGGACACTGACGTACAGACAGCGGGAGCGGGACAGACAGCGTGGGCCTTTGTGCCTACTGACAATGGGGAGCTGTCCCTCTCTGGGATGGGCTGAGCTCTGAGTGAAGCCCTTCAGTTTCTGCTCAGAGGTGGTGGGTACAGAAGAAGCATGGGTGTGAGGAGGTCAGTTCAGAGAAAAAAATGGAGAGAGAGACAAGAATGGACAGACAGGCAACACATGAGGACTATTTATATTGACATCCTAGCTTTACTAGATTTGGTTTTTATATTAAGCTACATGAAATAATATTAACTGCTAGCCTGCTAGTGAAGAGCGACGTAAGGACGGCAAACTGAGTGACCAGCATGACTATCCTCAGGCCCCACTGTTATCAGAAAAAGGTGAAATCCTGCCTTGGTATAGCACTGTGGCTAAGTGGTTGCTGATGAATTATTTGCAGCTTTACCATCACCCACCTGCTTCACTTCCTATGGAAACCAGCAATGCCATCTTTAGTACTACAGTACCTCTTGCAGCAAATTCTCCACAGATTTAAATAATGTGCTACAAAAACCCTGAAAGGTTTAACTGCATGCCAAATGAAATCATAGGTCAGTGATGTTGGTGAGGGACAGGCAAGCATTGCTCAGATTTAATCCTGCCAGTCCATGAGTTACACTAGATACATATTCTCTAACCTTTAGGCCACCACTGCCTAAAGGGCAAATAAATCACTTAAGACAAAGAAAGCAGTGTGTAACTGAGGCCTCATGTCTCACTCCAGAAAAACTGTTAACACTTCCACCAAAGAGATATTTCACCTTTAAATGCTCTCAGGGTATTTAAATATTTCACTAAAAACACAGCAAATATTAGAGAAAAGTCTAAATTTGCTAAGGATTTATGCCTGTTTTTTGTAGAACACTGTTTAATTTCTTATTTCCTACCCCATTAATCATCTCAGATTTGTCTTGTGATTCACATGACCCCATGGTTTGTTAAAAGCTGAGCTAAACTAGTTAAATGTACATAACGTTTGACCAGCAACAACTTTACAATGCAGTTTATGCATTGATGCATCAGTATGA
>NW_018127961.1:204729-211140 GCF_001952655.1 Monopterus albus
CAAACGTCTTCCATTTACGGATTATGGAGGCCACTGTGCTCTTGGGAATCTTAAGTGCAGCAGAAATTTTTTTGTAACCTTTGCCAGATCTGTGCCTTGCCACAATTCTGTCTCTGAGCTCTTCAGGCAGTTCCTTTGACCTCATGATTCTCATTTGCTCTGACATGCACTGTGAGCTGTAGGGTCTTATGTAGACAGGTGTGTGGCTTTCCTAATCACGTCCAATCAGTATAATCAAACACAGTTGGACTCAAATGAAGGTGTAGAACCATCTCAGGGATGATCAGATGAAATGGACAGAGCCTAAGTTAAATATATGAGTGTCACAGCAAAGGGTCTGAATACTTATGACCATGTGATATTTCAGTTTTTCTTTTTTAATAAATCTGCAAAAATGTCAAAAATTCTGTGTTTTTCTGTCAATATGGGGTGCTGTGTGTACATTAATGAGGAAAAAAATGAACTTAAATGATTTTAGCATATGGCTGCAATATAACAAAGAGTGAAAAATTTAAGGGGGTCTGAATACTTTCCGTACCCACTGTACAATAGTATGTACAAGTACTTTTACTTGATTAGATAATCTTGTTTCTTTCACCAGTAGCAGTAGAACTACTTCAGGTTCTCCTTTTGTCACATTTCAAGGTAATGCTACTTGCCAGGGTTTAGAGAGTGACCAAGAACCACAATGTCCCAGGTTTCAGCTGGTGAACCTTTGATGCATGTCACTCTCCTGACTCCTGTCATCTCAAATAAAGGCATGCAATGACTAAAATCCCTAGATAATGTAAGTTGTCTGCTGTTACCTGACATAGCTCATGATAAACTATTGGTAATTTGCAACCACAAACATCCACATTTGCAGTCACACTAATGCAAACATTTTTAGCTCCGAAGGCAGAACAATGTGAGACAGACACATGCAGTATTGTCCCCTGAATGTCAGGATGTTCTCTGGGATAGTGGGCAGCTTTGGACACAGGGGAAGCTGGGACCATTAGCTAGTTGTTCAGGACTCTACAGTAGATCTATTCTCTCGCAGCCCACCCATGTGCCATTACTCACCACTCATGTCTCTCATTCCTCCTCTGTCTCTCTCTGCTCCAGTGGTAATGTCACAGAGAGGAAACATGACAAAGTGAGACACAGACAATGGAAGAAGAGCATGAAGAGAGTATCTCTGAGTAGGAGGGCAAAGGACTGACACAGACACATACAGTAGCAGGGGACTGGCACACGCAGACACCACGCAAGTGAAAGACACAGACTTTACATTATGATACACTCACAGACGTGCACACACTGTACACACTCGACCTAATCACAAAGTTAAAAGTTCAAAAGAAAGATCCAGCCTTTTAACATGATGATTTAGTCACGTTCACTTTAGAAGAGAGTTCTGACAGGTGCCAGCAGCGATGTCTCCGTGATGCCTGGCTTCCTGCACCCAGTGCTCATTACTCAGAGCTTTGGAGGCTGTAAAGATTTCTTGACTTCTAAGATTTTCTTCGAGTCTAACTTAATCTCCTCTTGAGTATTACTGTATAACCTGCAGTGAAGGCAAACGACTGAAACGGGTTCCACATGATTTATATCACACTTACAGAGAACAAGGGGAAAAACGAATATGCTGGCATGTTTTCATTTTAGGATTTTAGGATGCAATACATTCTAAGACTTTTGGAAAACATCCATGGTTTAAACAGATGAATGCATGGTAACTGTTTCAATTCACACCGTGACTGTTCCCTCCGTCCTCTTTTTATTTGACCAAACATCTTATCTGACGCTCAAACAAACTTACCCGGAAAGGATTTTGCAGGATCTCAGCCTGGTGAGCCTGAGCGGAGGTCATTTGAGGAACCGCATGCAGAGAACTTGAATTCGCCATGTTTTCCTTATCATGCAACAAGAATATAATATTCTTCTAGACTACAACTCCCACTCTCTTCAGCATCGTTGTTCGCTGTTTTCACCTCACCCCGTTCCAATCATCCCACGTTCCTGTTGCTTCAGCCAAAGAACTTTTCCCTTCCGAGGGAGAACTTCTTCATTGTTGCGAAGCGGATGAGTTTTGTGATGACTTCATGTGCGTTCGGAAAAATTGACTTCTATTACCGACACGGCATTTTTAAATAGCCATTTATTTTGGAAGAGGATTAAAAACAAATTATTCAATTATCAGTGTCCTGCTATGATGAAAAAATGCTTAGTCAACACATAGACCATTTTGTTTTTATTCAACTGTTCTGATTTACGACATTACGAGAGCACTTTAAAGTAGCAAATGCGGCTTCTGTTGCGGATATAACGTAGACAAACAGGTGATAAATCGAAAAAAAACCCAAAAAACAAAACAAAAAACCGTGCCACAGCTTCAGTGCACCTTGACGTTGATTCTCCACGTTTCTGACTCCACTGAAGGTATGAACACCATTCTTCCAAAAGATATTCCCTCAATTGGTGGTTTGATGATGGTGGTGGAGATGTTGGTCCAAATAACCGTGAAGACCATAGGAAATGGTTCAGATCATTTTCATGCTCATCACACCATTTAATGGCCCCTCCTGCCTTATAGATGGGGACGCTGTTATCCTGGAAGACACCGCTCCCTTCAGGAAAGAAATGTTTCATCGCAGGATAAAGGTGATCACCTAGATCAACTGCGCACTGATTTGTAGTGACTCGTCCCTCTAAGGGGATAAGTCGACCCAAATGTCTGCATTCATTATGTTTCTCCAACCATTTATTTAGATATTTCCTTGATCGCCCATCTAGATGGCTCCAGCTGTGCTCAGGGTGCAGACATCAGCACATATGCGCAGCTGTAATGAACTAAACGTTCATTCTGGAGCAACACCATTCAGGTTATTGTTGTAAACACAAAGTAGAAAAAAAGAATAGAATACAAATCAGCTGGTTGAAATGCTAGAGTCATATAAGGATTGGACACTTCCTGCTTGTGAATTCTGTTTAGAGGTTTGGATGAAATAGCCAGGCAGAAGATTTATAGTGTCTAGGTTTAAATGAAAAGTGAATTTCAAACCTCCTTAGTCTGTGATAGAGTAGCATATTTTAAATGGGTAGGTGTGTGCAGATTGTGCTAACTCTGTAGAGAGTAAAGCCTACTCTTAAGATACTATCAGGGAATTAATTTAAATAAGTATATTTAATGATGGTGTAATAAGAACATTGCTTATTTATTGGTGCCACCTCAATAAAGCATCCCAGAACCTCCAGACTGGATAGCAGTGCTCCAGATGTTGTTAAACAAGCTGCCACTTGCTGGGCACGTTAATATTGGCAGAGACATCTGAGTGATTTCCCAGATGATTTCAAAGAGTCACATGATGCCCCATGTGTTACAGTGTGATGATATTCCCACCTACAGACCACATGTGTTTCATCTGCTAATTTATTCCACTCCACTCCTCATGATTGCTTTTGGAAACCTCATCAGCAGCTGAAAGGAAGATGAAAAACAGATCATCATAACCAGCAATGATAAACAAGGCCAGCCACATCAGAAGGACAGTGTCTGAGCTCCATTCACTGGTTAAAGGGATGATGTGAGATACATTGTTGTCTCGTCCTTTATGGGATCTCACTGATCCAGATGTGACTAGATGAATGACGAGCACTTGTTTGTTGTGATGTGCTCAACATTAAATAAAATTATTTTATGCAGACAGGACTGCTGCTTTCTTTCAAATATTGTCACACAAGTACATTAACATACACATATTGGTATGAGGGTTACACCTATTATTACCACATAAATGCATTTCATATTCCAATGAAAGTATCCCAAGGATCTATGTATTAAATTACTTTCAAACAGTCCTAAAACTTTAGAAATCCTAAACTGACTGTGAATACTGAGTGATACATCAACAGCCTAGGCTATAGATTCAAAGAAGGAAGGCACCGCACCACGAATGAGTAAAATGTGTTAACAATGTTCCTGGTTCTCTGCAGTAATAAAGTTTATTAATAGATACATTGTTTATTCAGTGTAATAAATTATTGCCAAATAGACAATTTAAAATATTTTCATATCAGTTAACAGCTGCCATTTTTCAGTCTAAATAGCCCACAGTCATGGACAGAAGACAGTGACAATGGTCCCCTGGACTACTGTGTAAAAGATGCCTCCTACCTGGCTCAAGACACTCAGACTGGTTGTTTTGCAGCTTCATGAGTTTCTCATGGGCTCATGGTTGTTTCGTGTCTCTTTGTGGTCATTTGATTGACTTTCCTATTCTGATACTAACAAGCCAATTACCAGTCACCTTCTCACTCTGACATGGAAGAGCACTACCAGTTAGATAACTGTGATGAACCACATCAGTTCAGATTAAAAATAAGGTGAAAAGAGAGGCCAGCAGTGTCTCTGTACTGGATGTCCATTCATCCCCAGATGGTAGTTGACAGTCAGTCAAACCAACCACAGTTGAGTTTTAACACTAACTAGTGAATGTGAAAGACACAGTGGCCCAGCTTAGAAAACTGGCTGTCAAACCCAGACGACGCAGAAGTACAGAAATAAATTGCAAGTAACAATGCAGTGCCATTTCCTTGTCTGGACAGATCTCAAGGTCTTACTGTTACTGTCATGGAGCTGCCTCTGTATTTATTTGTTGCTACTATTACACATTACTGCTTGGCATTAGAGTTATTTGGTTCTCAGCATGTGGAGCACGTAGACCTCAGTCAGATGGACACTGGCGTAATACTTTGTTAATGTGTTATCTGTATTATTACTGCACTGAGACTCCCAGCTGCAAGCTGGAAGTCAAAGAATCAGTGGCTCTATTTTCTGTCTGCATTCTTTCTGCTCCTTCTGTGTCTGTGCACTGTCCTGAGTCAGCCTGTGTCCTCTGCCTTAATAATCTAGACCCGTTTGATGTGATTACTGTGGTGTGAAGGGGAGAGGGGAGATGAATGAATGTACATTTTATTTGTCAGAATAGCACGACTAAACAGATTCCCTTTCTTACTTTTTCTATAAATGTCTCAGGAGATTTCTGATTCATCTTTCAGCGCTGGCAAGCATTCAGAGAACGCTTTGACTGGCAGCCTTTGTAACGGATAGAAGGCTGTGGCATTTCCCATAGAGCTTTCACAGAGTACCCCTGAGATGCCCCCGATGACACCCTGATGTTTTCAGTCAAGGATGAGGATATTGAACCTTGACCTGTAACGAAGAAAGAGACCTGAAGCAAGGAAACTTAGGAGAAAAGAGATGAGGGAGGAAAAAGAGTGGCTTTAAAATGTTAAGAGAGGCACATAAATACAGTGAGAAGTGGGGAATAAGGCTAAAGAAGGAGAGAAGAAGATAAAGGCAGGGGAGCAAAAGATAAGGAGCAGCAGATTTAGTCGACAAAAACTCCTACACGCTCTCACTTGAGCCTGCACCTCAGGCTTTGAAGGAGAAGGGAGAGATATCAGCATCATTCTCTTACTGTCTCCCTTCTTCTCTGACTCTTTCTTATTCTGTTCTCTCCATCCTCTTTATTTACCCCTTCCTCTGTCTTTCTCATATCACTCAATTATAAAAAGTCTAAAGAAAATATCATCTTGACTCTGGGGGAAAAAAAGACACTGATTGTCTCCTCTTGTGGGTACACTCATATGAGATTTCAAAAAGAAGGCTTAAAATTGGTAGAATTTTAAAAATCTTCAGTAGAGCTGAAGGCAGATTCTCAGCTCTCACCAAATCCATTGTATGATGTCTTTATCTGTTGTTCCTCTGGAAGTAACTTAATTGGATTACACAGGAAGCAGTGCTTTGTTTTCACCTCTTTATGACCCATATCATGCAATCATTTGAAAACACAACTGGTTGTTTATTTCAAGCTAAGGCTTGAAATTCAAAGCCGTACCTCGATTTAGTACTGATGCATACAGCTTGTGTCGTTTATCCGCTGTTCAGCTGTCAGGGCTGAGACACAACAATAAAGCCATCAATTGTTTTGTCATTAAATTTACATGGGATTCTGCAGAAGTGAACATCAAAAGAAATGAAATGTGAATAAGAGCCAGCCAAGAGGGTGCCAAATATAAATCATGGTGTGATAAAATGCTGGCAGTTTATTGAGGTATTTTTGCTTCTCACAACCAGCCACTGTAAAAGCCTATAATCTATGCTGACTTAAGTTGTTGATTGATTTTGATTTGATTTATTCTTTCAAGCATGTAAAGACAGTTGATATGTCAACACACATAATTTTACACATATCCAACAAATGCTAATCCAATATCAATTTGCTTATACCTAATACATGCTTGAATGGAGTAGGAAGAAGTCAGACTTATCCAGTCCTACCCCATGACATCATCTTACATCATTGGTTTGCAAGCAGTATCTCTACATAAATAATTCTCTTCTACACCACACAAGTAATATAC
>NW_018127961.1:213642-220632 GCF_001952655.1 Monopterus albus
TTATTTGTCTCCATAAGTAGTTGCACAAAACCTTTGAAGTTATCTTGTTGTTGGCTCAACAGTGCGGTGTACATCTGCTTCTGCTGACTCAACATCTCTGTTACTTGCACCACTGAAATATAATCCTCTTCTGCGTCAACATCCTCATTTGCATCTGATTTATTAGCTCTTTTCCCTCTTGGAGGCATTTTAATAGTTGTAGAATTTGTTCAAAGACTTGAAAATGTAGAAGATGTGAAAAATCGTAGAACAGACAAGAGGAGCAGTAAAGACGTCTGATTGCACAGAAAAAAGAGTTTAAAAACTGAGACTCATTCACTTTCAACTGGGGGCTACAGTGTTGTCTGCAGTGCTGCAAAGTTAGTGAGCACTTGGGTACAATTTTGAGGTATGTGCAAGATTTCTCTTGCAGTGGAGTACTTTTACAATGAATGCAGGACTATACACTGTATAGCTGTATGTACTGTAGCTTTTATTTAATTAAATAAAAGATCTGAATTCTTTTTTCGCCACTGGCCATGATAATTTGACGTTGATTTTTCTGAAAAGAGACCCTGGTTATCAATAAGAAATTAGATTGAAGGAGACTTGTTGAAGCTATGAGAAATAATTACACAAAGCAGCACATTAATCTCACCCATGTGTGAAAAGAATGAATCAAAGCAACCAGTTCAGTGAAAATCAGACAGTGAATAATCTGATGGTGATAGCCTAGTTAGCACAAGTAATTTAGAAAGAACCACCTCAGTAGTCCTGGACAAAGTCATAATGACATTTGCTATTACAAACCTCAGGCTTCTTCACCCATGCTAATGAAATCTGTGGAGGTGTGTGCCATCAGAGATCCCATTAGCTGATAGGACTGATGGAGCTTGAAGAATGAGAAGATACATACAGTATTATTTTCACCTAAATCAGATATCCTACACAGAAAATGAATTTCCCAGCAGGTGAAGAATAAACACAGACTGTCATTTAATGTAAGGACACTATTCACACGTGCCATATAAAGGCATGTTGTTACCTACATGGGATTATAAGACATTCCTACTTGTGAATGGAAACATTATGATGACCAATCTGAATAAAACAAATCACCAACATCAGTCACTGTGAGCACAGGGTGAAACCAAGGCAGTCGATATGACCCTGCTGGAAATAGATAATGAATAGGCTAAATTGAATTACAGCATAATCACAGCACAATGCCCACACAGCCACAGATGGATCCCACAGGTGAGAAGCCTTGATAGGGAAAGGTCTGTAATAATGTAATCAGCTGAGAGTGGTTGTGTGTGATTTCAAGGCTCTTGTTAAGCTTCCCAAATCCTTCAAATCTACTATGTTAAGGTGTGGAAGCTTATAAGATGATCTATAATACTGTCATACTGGGAGTACCTGAAAAGCATATGTTTTATTTTCACTAAATCCCTAAAACCACCCAGAATGAGGATATGGCGTATGTGAATGCCGCTGTAAAGCCCTGGTCTGTAAGACAATCCCATGCTTGGGAGAATAAAATGGGATGAAATATTAATGCACTCTTCCATCCATCCATCCATTTCCCTCCGCTTATCCGGAACCGGGTCGCGGGGGCAGCAGTCTAAGTAAAGATGACTTCCCTCTCTCCAGACACTTCCTCCAGCTCCTCCGAGGCGTTCCCAGGCCAGCCAAGAGACATAGTCCCTCCAGCGTGTCCTGGGTCTTCCCCAGGGCCTTGTTCTGGTGGGACATTCTCAGAACACCTCCCTAGGAAGGCGCCCAGGAGGCATCCGAAACAGATGCCCGAGCCACCTCAGCTGGCTCCTCTCGATGTGGAGGAGCAGCGGTTCTACTCTGAGCTCCTCCCGGGTGACCAAGCTCCTCACCCTATCTCTCAGGGTGCCCCCGGCCGCCCTGCGGAGGAAGCTCATTTCAGCCGCCTATATCTGGGATCTTGTCCTTTCGGTCATGACCCAAAGCTCATGACCATAGGTGAGAGTCGGAACGTAGATCGACCAGTAAATTGAGAGCTTCACCTTACAGCTCAGCTCCTTCTGCCAGTCAATCTCCCGTTCCATCCTTCTCTCACTCGTGAACAAGACCCCAAGATACTTGAACTCCTCCACTTGAGGCAGGAACTCTTCACCAGCCTGAAGGGAACAAGCCACCCTTTTCCGACTGAGAACCATGGCCTCGGACTTGGAGGTGCTGATTCTCATCCCAGCTGCTTCACACTCGGCTGCAAACCGCCCCAGTGCACGCTGGAGGTCCTGGGTTAATGCACTCTTAGGGAGTAAAAATTTGCAAGAGAAATATCCTGTTTAGGAGTAAACAGTTCCAGTGCAGCCTGGAGCCTGTGGTTATATTTCTAAACAAGTATTGCAGTGCAATACAGTAAATATTCTTCCAGTGATCAGAACTGAAAGTTAGTGGCTTTTCTATGACCAGCAACATAAATTTGCAGCTTATACAACACAAGACCATTTACAGGACACAAAGTAAAATGTTCAAAATGGGTTTCACTGACACAGACATCTGCTCACAATGCACTCTAGGTTCCACCAACAGTTACTTTCATGCTACTTGGACCTGCCAACCAGTTCATTCCCTCTGGATAGCAGTGACAGAGAAACTGTCCACCATCTTGGGCTGTAGAATCCCTCCTTCTCCATCACTTTGCTTACTCGGTAATATCACAGAAATCGACCACTTACCAATTAAATACAAAAACCCACTCCTCATTTCTCTAGCTATTGCCAAGAAAACAATCTTTCAAAATTGGAAATAAAAAACCCCCCATTACACTGGACCAACCTTCTGACAGAATACATCACATTAGAGAAAATGGAATCCACTCACAAGAATAGTTTATCTGCTTTTTATGACACATGGAACCATTTTTAACACATTTCAACTTGAACCAAAGACCTGGGGCTGAGGCTACGCACATTCCCACCAACCTCTAAAAATGTAACAAGCTGCTTTGATTAGTAGTATCTTATCATTATTATTGTTTCATTTTTCCTCCTTCTCCCTTTCTTGCCCTTCATAGACTGCATAAGTTGGAAATATCCACACTTCGCACCCTCACACACTACAATCATGTAAAACTCACCACATTTCTTTGTAATGTCATGTATCCGTTGTCTTATCTTCCATGTCCTGACTGTTTTGTTAATGTGTTGTTTTGTTTCAATAAAAATAAATCAATAAATAGAGTTAGTGGCTTAAACAGGGTATCTAGTAAATGACATCAGCAAGAAGAGTGACTGAAACAACCACAGTGGTACAGCCTGAGGGGGCAACAGCTGCTACTGAAGCTTCTCCTTCAGCAGTATAAAGTCGTTGTGCTGTAACCTTTATCATAGCTGCTTAAAGGTGTGTGTTGGACCTGGAAATAAGACAGATGTGTATTTTTCAGTTTTTCAAATAACGCAAACAAGAGTACACTAATGTTTTCCCAGTGCATAATCAATATATTAGCTTCTGGATATAATAAATACAACAATTTACTCACATCATCAACAATTTGCCCACCTCATACCCTCCTACAAGCCTGCTGACAAAGAGCTTACTATTGGCATACAACCTGAAGAATTCTCACCAGGCAGCTTTTGTCTGCAGCTGCTGTCACCTTCACCAGACACACTGGGATGGGTGAGACAAAACCCTCAGCAACTAATTGATAAAAGCAGGGGTGTTAATGATGTCACTGAATTAATAAGAGGAGATTCAGGTGCTGGAGATGGTGTTGGTGCTCAATGCTGAACACTCATACAGTTTATTCCTGGATTAAAGTCATAGTTTTCCATGTGCTCTGTAGGGAGGATTAGTAAATATCATTTCAAGTGAGAAACACTGGCCTAGTTTTAATGTCATGGGGTATTTGTATTGATCCACAACACGTGATAGTGAATGAATTTGATCAGTGACCACAGACCATCAATTGTAACATTTTATATGAACGTATTGGTCCTCAAACATCTTTACACACCTCTGCAAAAACAACAACACCACTGTCACTATAATGCTTTTGAGACATTCTCATAGGAGGCCTACGCAAACACTCTTAGTTTTGTTTTATTGCAATATTAACAGAGCGGCTACTATCACCTCTTATGATAGATTTTCTTTATTATAATTTTCTTTTGTGGAAGTGTCTGTGCCATACGCTTGAGATCTTATCATATGACTGTAATATATCTTCAAGTTTATCGTGTATCTAGCGCTAAATCCTTTGTTTTTCCAGTGACACTGTACTCTAAGTGTATCACACTTTATTTACACTTGATAGTGTCCTCTCCCTCTGTCTGGATGCTTTTCATGTGTTCGTTAGTTGACGACTCCCTCTCCTCCCGGAGCTGCGTCTCGCCCCTCAGCACCATAATGCTGAGATCACTTCAGGAGGGCGGTGCAGAGGGAGTGCTACGTGTTGCTGAGCAGCAACAGATAGAAAGCAAAGAGAGAGAGGAATTCCCTCACAAACAAAAGCAGCTGCAAGGGCGTGTATCAGTTCCTACGGTGCCCTGAATTCCCTGTAATAAATCAACCTGCAGCAGAAGGGAGTGTAAAATACGGTGGATGTATGATGTAAGGACAACAGCTACAACAAGCCTGAAGGATACCGCCAGTTTATTTCTGTCTGGAGGCATCATCACATTTGACAACGCGCCGAATTGGCTTGTCTTCTGCCGTGAGAATCAGCCTGACAGGGACGCGCCTGTCTGTAGTCCAGGGGACAGTCTCTGCCTTTAGGGCTACAAATTGCCCACAAACTGTAATATGTCATCACTGGAGTTGAAATGCAGTCTTCCTGTGTAGGACTCGGTGAAGTGGCATTGCTTTAAAGTAAGTTGTATGTGTCATTGTTTCAGTGAAGCCAAAGCTGAGAATCACTGCTCTTTAGGGACTGTATTTTTGAAAAAACACATTGTGTAACAAATGGACATCAGATCTGTCTTTAACATCTGTAACATTAATTCAAATTATAAAAGCTGCATATTGGCTGCAATTCAACATAGCTCCGTTATTTTCTTTCTCCCTTCTGTCTGGCTGTGCGTTTGTCTCCTTGTGCTATCTCATTCTGTCTGTATTTGTCTTTGTGTCACTGTGATTTGGTCTGTCATTCCTTTCTTTCTGTGCGCCGTGCGTCTACCTGTGTCACCATCTCCAGACATGACAGGTCAGATCCTGGGGGGGCTGGATGGCGACGCTCACATGGATGACAACGCCGCCATCCGCATCAACGTGGGCGGCTTCAAGAAACGTCTCCAGTCGGACACTCTCTCTCGGTTCCCCGAGACGAGGCTCGCGCGTCTACTCCAGTGTCAGTCCAAAGAGTCCATACTAGAGCTGTGCGACGACTACGACGATACAGAGAAAGAGTTTTATTTCGACAGAAATCCGACTCTCTTCCCCTATGTGTTGAATTTCTACAACACGGGGCGGCTGCACGTTATGGGAGAGCTGTGCATCTTCTCCTTCAGCCAGGAGATCGAATACTGGGGCATCAACGAGTTCTTCATTGACTCCTGCTGTAGCAGCGCCTACCACTGTAAGAAAATGGACCAGGGCCGGGAGGTCTGGGATGACCGGAGCGATGAAGGGAGTACCACTTCATCTTTTGACGAACTGTTGGAATTTTATAACGACGCCACCAAGTTCGACAAACAGCTGCTCGGGAGCGCAAGGAGGCGCGTCTGGTTAATGCTGGATAACCCCGGCTTTTCAGTGGCCAGCCGCATCATCAGCGTCCTTTCTATTTTGGTGGTGCTCGGCTCCATTGCCACTATGTGCATGAACAGCATGAGCGAGTTTAGCTTGATGGACAGTGAGGGGCAACCCACAGAGGACCCTCGGTTTGAGACTGTGGAGCACTTTGGCATCGGCTGGTTCACCCTGGAGCTAGTCGCTAGATTTCTAGTTGCACCAGACCTTCTGCGTTTCTTTGAGCACCCGTTAAACGTGATAGACCTGGTGTCCATACTTCCCTTTTACCTGACACTCCTTATAAATCTGGTGATAGAAAGCAGCCCGGCGCTGGCGAACCTGGGACGTGTGGCGCAGGTACTGAGACTGATGAGGATTTTCCGCATCCTGAAGCTGGCTCGTCACTCTACAGGGCTGCGTTCCCTGGGGGCCACCCTCAGGAACAGCTACAAAGAAGTGGGTCTGCTGCTTCTCTACCTGGCCGTCGGGGTGTCGTTTTTCTCGGTTATAGCCTACACGGTGGAGAAAGAGGACAGCGAGGACCTCTCCACCATCCCGGCGTGCTGGTGGTGGGCCACAGTCAGCATGACCACGGTTGGATACGGAGACGTGGTTCCCGTGTCCATAGCGGGCAGGCTGACCGCTTCAGCGTGTATCCTGGCAGGGATTTTAGTAGTCGTGCTTCCGATTACGCTCATTTTCAATAAATTCTCCCTGTTCTACAAGAGACAAAAACAGCTGGAGATCGCAATGAGAAGCTGTGATTTCGACGAGGGGATAAAAGAGGTGCCTTCTGTCAACCTGAGGAACTATTACGCACACAAAGTCAAATCCCTCATGGCGAGCTTATCAAACATGAGTCGGAGTTCACCCAGTGAACACAGTCTGAGTGAATCAATACAGTGAGACAGTTTTCTGGAGGTCACACGGTCCAGCTGGGTGACACTATGTGTGGCTGCATGAAGAGCTGTCCAGGGTGCTGAAACCCTTGAACCAAAAGCTCACTACTTTGTCTCACTGTTTTCCGTCTCAGTAGCTCAGTGCAATAGTGTGTTAATCTATATGTCAGTCACAATGAGAAAGCAAGCTAATGTACAGTACAGTCTGAATATAAAATTTCACCATGCGTGACTAAGGCCCTTTATCAAATAGGCCAAATAATATTTGACCACATCAGATTAAAAAGACAGAATGTCCATGTTGTTTACAGTCCTAGATGGTGTCACACTGTTTTCCACCCTCCTGCTATACCTGTTGTGCTCAAATATGTCTCAAAGTAGCTCCAGACATATTGTTCTT
>NW_018127961.1:220968-221466 GCF_001952655.1 Monopterus albus
GAGGGTCTTGATATCTTCCTGATTGATATAATACATGCAAGCTTGAAAGGGGAAAAGAAGGAGGTATACTATCACTGACAGTTTGACACGCACAGCAACATGCTGAATAAATCTATTCTCAGAAGGCTTTTTTTGTCTTGCTGCAGCATCATTTCAGCTGGCAAAAATGGTTGTTATTAACTGAGAAGCTGGCAGGTATATTCACAATTAACTGCTACCGTGCCACACACATTTAATTATATTGGCAGCAAAAACAAACTACATGTCACATTTACAGTAATGCATTTTTTGCATTCCTTTTCCTGTCTTTGAAGGAATAGATACAGACGTAATATGTGACTACCACTGCCTATTGAGAATACAGCAGAAATATATAGTCCTAGCTTTTCTTTCCTCACTGTTAAATTTCATTTAAATCCTCCACTATACAAGCAGTTTGTCTCTAGCAGATGAATGGCAAAGACGACCTGATTAGGACTTTTTGTCTATCAGATCTGA
>NW_018127961.1:222078-230482 GCF_001952655.1 Monopterus albus
AAAAGACATATTTTGTTATCCACGCTGACAGTTCCTGTGCTGTGGATTATATTTTATATGTAGGTTATATGTTTTGTGTTATACGGTCCACGCTGACAGTTCCTGTGCTGTGGACCGCTTTGTTTGTTTTTTTGTCCATGAGGTTAGTCAGACGTTGCCTTTTGTTATCCAAGCTGACAGTTCCTGTGCTGTGGATATCCTTTTTGTTCGCCTGTCCTCCAGGTTAGCCTGTCCATTCACCTATCTGTCCTCATCCTCCTGCCGTTAGTTTATTTTTGTACCTGTTCGTCCTGTTCTCTGCCATCTTTGCTCAGCCCTGGTGGTATGTATTCATTGACTCTGTTCCTTTTTCTTTTGTAATCCCTACCATTAAAACCACCTGTTTTTTACTAGCACATGGATCAGCCATTTTGAGTCCTACCTCAGTTCTCCCTCACCCTCCTGGTGAGAGGACCTAAACCATAACACTTTGGTCAGTATTACAATAAACATTTCTATCAGGGGACACAGTAGCCGTTGTAGGAATTCAACAGAGGGCACTCACTTAGTGGGATTGATTTCAGTTTAAAGTCTGAAGAGCCATTTGACACCAGTAGGCTTCAGCTCTAAAAAGTCAGTTCTTTTGTCGTCTCACATATAACTACATTGATTTTAGTTGTTGTTTTTTTTTTTTATTTATAGAGCATTTTATTTTCAAGTCAGTTTTTAAAATGAGAAATAGCCATTATTATCTTGAGTCTTCTCATCAGGATTGCTGTGATTGGAAAAACAGGACAGCAGCGTCTTTATCCATGTCAGTACTTTGTTTTTCTAATGTTACGGATAATTCATGCATTTATGCACATTTAAATGACTTGAGTAATCAAACTAATCTGCTCCAGTGGTCAGGGGATAATTTGAAAATCACTGTCTCCAGATTAATGTGTGTAGACAGGCAGATGTATCATACATATTGGTACTCACAACTAATTAGTGTGTACTCAGAACCATACACTGTGGCTCATGACTTCAGAGACAAAACCTAAATGAGTCATAGTTTTATTTTACAAGAAAAGCTACTAGAAAAATGATAATATACACATAACAAACCTAAAACATTCTGTGAAAACTAAAGAGCCTTGAATGTACATATCTATGACGATCAATAATATTAAAGCATGACTGGCACAGGGGTCATTTCACACACTTCAGCAACAAGATCTTGTTCACTTGGAAAACCCCAGTGAGAAATCCACCTACTAGTAGTTGTATTTCTGGGGAGCTCATTTACAGTTAAATGTCTACCCTCAGAGGTCAATTATATCAGTCTCCTTTTGTTTACTCCTAAACCTTTAAAGGCTTTTCCCCTGACAGCAAATCCAAAACACCATGGTAGCTAGTGCCAAACCACCATGGAAAAATCACTGAGTTCACAGCAACAGCGGTTGACATTTTAACATAACAGCAGAGGTAGCAGCCAGTCTTATCCACCGCAGGGAGACAAAAGTAGTCATAGAATTTGGGAGAAGATCAAACTGAATGAGACTAAACAGAGAAACAGTAACAAGATTAGAAGATTTGGCCAGTGGCAACCAAGTC
Organism: Monopterus albus; assembly: GCF_001952655.1. Taxonomy (NCBI): domain Eukaryota; kingdom Metazoa; phylum Chordata; class Actinopteri; order Synbranchiformes; family Synbranchidae; genus Monopterus; species Monopterus albus. Next base: position 223,657 of record NW_018127961.1, read on the forward strand.
CAAAAGTCAGGATTGTGTGTGTTTGTGTGTACTGTAGGTCACTGTGGCTCCTGAGGAGGAAGATGGAGATGTTTGCGCCCTCCACCGCTTCTCCTTAGCTCTCCTGCATCATTACCCTCTGACTGAGGTGATAGATGTAAGGAAGGCCCAGGGCTTGCCTGGTACACAGCTGAGTACAGATGGCAGCTCAGGTCATTAAAGGAAGGTCATGGCAAAAGTATGTATTCCTCCTTGCAGAGCTTAATGTCTGTCTGCTGTGGGAAAACTCTAGATTCCTCTCTTGTCTTTGTTCACAGCAAATGTGAAAGGAACCAAATAAACACAGGCCTTTTCAGCTTCACAGGAAGCCAATTTTGCATCATAAAACATTTCAAAGGGAAGTATTTTGATTTATTAATCATTCAAATGAAATAATGAAGCCAACCCTGAGTACACTTCTAGAAGCTTTGATAAGTGACAAACTAATAACACACCTTTATTTTTCTACATAATGAGTCACAATTTTGCCTCTTGATGATGAAAAGAAATGGTTAGTCTGGGTTTAAGAACCAGTGGTGTATGTACCTCCCGTGTGTGTGTGTGTGTGTGCAAACCTAATGTACACAAACATGCTGTATCAGACAGCGTGTCTAATGGGGAACTTAGTGAAGCTGGCAGCACGGGCGTCATCTCGAGCCCGCTCTGTATTGGTGATATAAAACTCTGTTACTAAGCAAGCATTCTGTGTTGTTGCACATTACCATCTGCTACTACCCCTTTCCTTTAAACCATACGGGAAGATTTGATCATCTCAGTGAGCTTGTTTCTTTCTCTTCCCCCCCACTTTCTGCATCTTCCCACCATGTCTGATGGGTGAACATCTCCACAAATAATCTTTCATTACATAGATCATGGCATTGCTAATTATGACTGACAGATCTGATGCAAATGTGCACAGTGCAGGTAATGCTGAACAAGGACAACTGATGAGATCACTTTATGTCCTGATTAGTAAGTCTAAATCAGAGCCAAGTTGGACTGTTCTTGTGGATGGAAATCAGACCATACTTGTGTTTTTTACACATAGCTATTGTATTATTTACCACTGTGGCATATTTATGTATTTAGAGGTAATACTTTAGCTCTAATATGTATCTCTTATTATATTATTAAAATCAAGAAGACGTTTGTGCCAACGTGCCCCAACTATAACTGTTGCAAGGAATGTGATGTTGAAAGAACAAAAAAGTTGAAAGTTATTAGATAAGCAAATAAATAAACAAATAAATACCATTTAGTGACTCATCCATAGAAATGGATTTTTTCCAATCGAAATCACAGCAGTGTTCCCACAGAACACTTAGTGAGCTCTCTTTTACCTTTTAACAACGGCTTGTACAAAAATGACCAGATCTACTGTACATATATTGACACTCCACATTTACATGTAGTCCGGTTTAAACAGCCTAAAAGACTGGAAATGTATTTTTGTTCTCAGCGACCAAGAATTGTAATGGTGTACTTTGGCAGTTTTATTTTGACAGCAGTGAGAGCAAAGCACTAATTATCTGAGTCTGTATTTCAGGCCTTTCTGTAAGTGCAAGCAGAGGAGCCGAGCTGGGCTTTGTTTATTTGTTCTTATTGAGCTTTACACTTTAATTGTGGGTGATGAACCACTAAAAACTGTTTTGTAGTGTTTTCTGGAGTTTCAGTAACATTGTTCAGGTTTTGATGCCTTGATTAAGGGTAATTTGACAATATTGACAAAAGGAAAAGAAACCATTTTTGTTCATTTCATCTGCTTGGATATTCTCTGTAGAAGATTTACATGACCATCCCCCACAGTTGCTTTCTCGGGAATCAGGCCAAGGATTCTCGAGCAATTTCATGTCACACATTAACATCTGTGGACTGCATATAAGGCAAATCAGCCCACATTGGGCATGAGGGGAAATTAGTTGGAGTAAAACCTATAAGTTATCTGGAACAAAGGGTATACATTTTTTCCAAAGTCCTACAAGAACTACAAATATTCATCATCCATCTGTCCATCATCAACCTCTTATCCAGGATTGGGTTGAAGGAGGGTCCAGCTGTCCCTCGCTCTAGCAACATTTTCCAGCTCCTCCCTGGGGACCCTGAGGTGTTTCCTGGCTAGATGAGATGCAGGATAATCCCTCCAGCATATTCCAGGTCTACCCCAGGGCCTTCTACCAATCAGGCATTCTAGGAAACCCTCCAAGGAACCCAGGAGGCATCATAACCAGATGCTTGAACCTCTTCAAGTGAAACACTCACACATAGAGATAATGCCTTGTCACCTCACTGAGCTGTTTCTACTCATATTTCACATGTCACCATTCTCCTCTGTACCTGGGGCCTGTGACTCATTGCATTTCATTAGCAATATAGCTAAATCAGCAGTCCTGCTGAGAACATGTTGACACAATGAGGGCTGAAAATGAGAGGGCACCTCTACATATGTAGCAACCCTGCATCCCTGACTGGCTACTCAGTGGAGAAGCAAAATATTAGGTATTCTCAAACCCAAGGTCAGACCCCCAAGTCAGTTAATATGAAAGTTTCCAAAAGTTCAGCTGTGAAAGCTGTGAAGAAACAGGCATACCAGTACACACCACAGCACATGCACACCTTATGAGGAAATTGAACTGTAGTTATTTTTCAGACACTGGTGCTCCCACAGGTGATCCCAGGAGTCAGACAGTCTCAGACTGGATCCGTTATTACACTTGGAGGGGTGGGGTGGAGTCAAGAGGGCAGACACAATCAGACTTTTCCTAACATCAAAGTGAGAGGTGAGATGGCTGGGAGACACACACATCCCTTATCTCTGTGTCATCGCTTGTCTCTGTGTGTGTGATGTGTTTGTGTGGTTATGTATTTGCATGTATATATACTTTGTGTGGGTCTGTGTGTGTATGTGTGTGTTAATTCTGTGGCCTCACTTTCCTTCAGAATCAATTTCCTCTAGGATGTGCCAAGGACAGCGGTGAAGTCAGTTTGATTTGTAAAGCTTAAACAGGAGTGTGTCTGAGAGCCTCAGCAGAAAGCCCACCTGAGCCTGGTGGGATGACATCAGTAGCGCCTCAAAAAGCCAAAAGAAGGTGTGTACTTTAAACAAAAGCAGTTACGGTATGTCAAAAGTTTTGCAGCAATAATTCAAGAAATATCAGTAAAGGTGGAGGACTACTGAGCTGTCTATAACTACTGGTGAGTCATGGAGGCAATAATGAAGTACAGACAACAAAATGGTAAAATCATTTACGTCAGTCAGGACCACAGGCTACAAAGGAATGTACGTTTTTATTCTACTGAAGTGAAGGCTATGCAGAAAAAAGACAAGAATCCAATCCTGGCTGGAAAAAATTTCAGCTGTTGGTGTCATCTATGTGATGTGAGAAACTGGTTAAAAACAGATGAAAGTAGCAGGTGCAGTGATAAAATACGGTGGGACACAGTGACTATAATAACATAATGACTCTATTTCTGCAGCCCCCCTTGCTTTTGTCTCTATCGATCTTCCCAGACCAACAACTCCCTAAATACCATGGGCTACATTCCCACTGTAGTTTTGGGGAATGGTGATAATTGCCTAATTTGCAATAATTGCAGCACTGTACCTTGTCTGGTAATTGCCTTTGAAATCCACCTGGTGTTAAAATTACACTGTGCAAAGTTCTGCAACCACTCCAGGGGGAGCACACTTTTTAAATCAAAGTGATTATGGAAACAAATTGAGCTCCGGCCTGGCTCTCTGCACTCAGTGTTTTTCATTTTGAGTAATCTCAAGATAGCTTTAGATGGAGGCAGTAAAGGTGGAGATGCCTGCTGTTCCTTAACACAGAAAAATGTTAGTCACTACTGGTGACTGTGTGTTTCTCTGCTGGTGTGGCATCCTCTCAAAAAACAACACTAAGCAGCTGCTGTTTGCTGCAATTTTAGGCATAAAGCAGCAAAATTGGAAAACTCTTGTTAACACAGATTCCCACAAAAAAGTCCTCTTGATCTGACAAATGGGTTTATATTGTCCTCTTAATCCTGAAGCGGTGAATATCATCGATCTGACTCATGCATTCCAGGAACTGGAAGTGGCCAAAAATAAGTGGGTGATTACCAAGTAAACTAGATGTAATGGAAGATCGAGTGGTACAACATAACATCTGGTAACACAGTAAATAAGTAAGAGCGTATAACAGCTTTCACCAACTGCAATTTCAGCAGATTAATAAGCAGAAATGCCAAATGATACACATCATTTTTACAAGCTCTAAATAAAATATTAACAGTATATACTGTATTATCACGTTGTTAAATTATAGCAAATATGTTAACAACTAGTTTCTAAACTCCTACAAAACTGAAATTATTGTACTTGGGCCTGAAAACCTTAGAAATCTGCTATCTAACCATATAGTTACTCTAGATGACATAGCTCGGACTTTCAGTACTGCTGTGAGGAACCTTGGAGTCATTTTTGACCAGGATATGTCCTTTAAATTACACATAAATCAAGTCTCTAGACATGCCTTTTTTCACCTGTAATTCTCTACTATCAGGATGTCCCAATAATTCCCTAAAAAGCCTCCAGTTAATCCAAAATGCTGCAGCCAGAGTACTGACAGGAACTACTAGAAAGAGAGATCATATCTCTCCCATATTAGCTTCTCTCCACTGGCTCCCTGTAAAATCCACAACAGACTTTAAAATCCTTCTCCTAACATACAAAGCCCTTAATGACAAGAATCCATTACATCTTAAATACCTCATAGAGCCTTATCATCCCAACAGAGCACTTCGCTCTCATACCTGTTAATGTGAGCGTGTAACCATTTGTAACTGTATGTTTTGTACTTATTTCATTTTTATGGGGATTGTAACAACTGCTTACAGAAAGTGGCTTTATGTGGTTGTTCATAAACATTGTTTATTTGATATCAAACTAAACCTGTAACTCAAATCATTAATCATCTGGTGTATCATTGTGACTATGTGTTGAATCACAAGAGTAACAATCATTATTTAACTGAAAAACTCCTTCCTTGGCAGTGAATACACATCACATCTAAGTTTAAAATCCCAACTTCCAAGCTCTGTCAACTCAGATCACTAGTAAGGAGGGGAAAGAAACAATGGAGTGTAAGAGGCAGAGACATCTAATCTATTATTCTAGGCTACATGTCAACTCCAGCTGAGCAAACACACTTAAGCAAGACTCTGTTGCACCCTTTAGAGACTGACACTGATCAGCTGATGCGTTCATGGGCACATATCTAAATATCTGTGTCCTGGTTTTTTGATGAGGTGTCTGTTCTAACAACCTACTTGGATTCCAGACTTGTGAGCAGAGAAGCACCAAATAGGCACCTATTAGCCCAGGCTTACAGTGGAGCAAAGATACAACAACAGGACCTTTGCAGACCTTTCAGCAACCTTCCTTCAAGGGGACCCCCGTGATGCTCTTGCCTATGCTCCTGTGGCCTCTATGAAGCAGATGGTGGCGATTGCTTTCTGGTGAAATGTCAGCGTTCCTCACATAATACATCTGATTCACCTGTATCTCTTACAGCCACTGGGGGCTGATGCCTCATTTGGAGGAGCTCATTACTCTTTCATGGACAATTCTCAACGCACAACATGCACACACACCTTTTCCCAGTGCAAGAGAGGACTCACACACTCATATGGTCAGCATTAATTAAGCTTCTCACAGCTGTAGAGATGCATGGTGATGGATGGTTGATATTTCCTCACAAAGTACACTCAGCTGTGGTAAGGGCTTTACTATATCATTCAGTCAGGCATCATCATCTCATATCCAGAGGGAAGAATCTATTTCTCCCTTCCTTCCTGTTAATCACCAATTTAGCATTATTCACTAAAAGCCCCATCCATAACTGAAGATAAAGCAGTAAACTGTTTCTATGATATTGTCTTTGCAACACCACAGCCTGTTCTACATGTCTAAAATGTGAAATGTCTTCCAAAAATCAATTAAAACAGTTCACTGATTTTAGTTCGACCAGGACTGTGCTGTACTGTTGTAAAGACCTGACATTATTCACTGAGAATTTTTTTTATTTTGTTGAACATTCATGTTCTCCTTGTGGCAGTGAAGATGCTAAATGATTTCAGGCAGACTGGGAGTCCCTGTGGAAATCTTTTCACATTCTTTTCAGGCAAAATAGAACTGTTTTTGATACTATGACTGAAAACGATATTACTCAAAATGCCATATAAAAAAAAAATCACGACTTTAAAGAATTACAAAAAGTATTTCTTACTGTACCTTTTACATCTGCAGTAGTGGGGTTCTGTTAATGAATTCATTCATTTTCTACCGCTTGTCCCTGAACGGGGTCACGGGGAGGGGCCGGAGCCAATCCCGGCCAGCAATCGGGCAAAGGCGGGGTACGCCCTGGACAGGTCGCCAATCCATCGCAGGGCTAACACATAGACGAACAACCAGACACACGCACTCCTATGGGCAATTTAGAGACACCAATCAACCTAAGCTGCATGTCTTTGGGCACCCGGAGAGAACCCACACAAGCACGGGGAGAACATGCAAACTCCACACAGGAGGGGCCCGAACCCGGAACCTTCGTGCTGTGAGGCAACGGCGCTAACCACTGTGCCACCGTGCATGAAAACCTATTTTGCTTTAGTCTTAGATGAAAATATCAAAATATTTAGTGCTAATTTAAGATTGATAGGTTTTTATAGGACAGTAAACAGTAAAGACAAGAAAGTTGGTTGTTGATTGCAAAACCATACTTTAATTGTCTCATGTTATAGGAACTACGGGCTGGTTAGAAGGTAGTATTAC
>NW_018127961.1:230543-234958 GCF_001952655.1 Monopterus albus
TAGGGAATTGATGTAGAAACTAGGCTTTTGAAAATTAATATGTAATAAATTAATATCCCCACTAATATGACTAATGTTCCTGGCTACCAGTGTTGGGGAGTAAGTAGTTACTGTAATTAAATTACAAAATAAATGTAATTGTAATCAGTTACAGTTACTGAGGAAAAACATGTAATTAAATTAGAATTACTAGTCAGAATATTAGTCATTATGAAGGGGTTACATTCAGATACATTATTTTCAATAAATGCATAGGTGTAGTGCTGCTAGAGCACACTGGAACAACACTCCGTCTTTTTTTTCTCCAAGACGGGAAACAGAATATTTGCATAATGTAGTTGAAATTCATAAGGTTAAATGTTTGTGAATCATATGTTCTGCAAGAGAACCAGTAAAAACAGTGGGGACACTGTCTTGTCCATTACTGTGTAAGAATTCTTTATTGTATACAACAAAATTTTCAAAGTATTAATTTCACATCACAGTAAGTTGCATGGGGGAATCAAATATTAAAGACGTGGGTGTTCACCTGTCAGAAGCATCGAACAGATGTTTCTGTGTGATGCTGGGACAGATGTTTCCGGTTGTTCTAACAAACTGGTCTCTCTCGTTCTTTCAACTCAACTCAACTTTATTTATAAAGCACTTTAACACAGCCAAGGCCAACAAAGTGCTTAACATAAGAAACAATTCAAAACATCTAAAAACGTTACAACTACATTATTTAAAATACCAATAAAATAAAATAAAAGAACCAACATAGCAAAATAACAAAATACTATCAACCAAAACACAGCCAAAACAGAGTCTCATGGCATATCAAACGCCAAGGCATACAAATGAGTCTTCAAGTAAGTTTTAAAAATAGCCAACGAGGGGGCCTGCCTGATGTAAAGGGACACCGCATTCCATAGCTTAGGAGCCACGATGGAAAACGTTCTGTCCCCTCTCAGTTTACGCCTGGCCCTCGGTACCTCCAGCAAGAGCAGGTCAACTGATCTGAGGCACCGGGAGGGACTATAAGGAAATAAAAGCTCAGCAAGGTACAATGGAGCAAGACCATTTAAAGACTTAAAAACAAATAAAAGAATCTTAAAATGAATCCTGAAAGACCCTGTTTGCATCTTCAATGCACCTGAAGGGCTAGAAATTTATAAAAGCAGCCCCACGAGTCTGTGACGAGGCAATGTTATATATATTCAGAAAGAGACAGGCAGGTGTAACTTACTACAGCGAGACTGAGTTCTGTTTACATATGAACAAGAAGGAGTGGGCGGGGTAGGAGGGTTTGTTTTCAGGAGTGGGTAAGAATGTGGGAAGGGAGGGGAAAGAGGTGGGGATAAAGGGTAAGGAGAGGTAAGGGAGAGTGAGGTGTGGGTAATGGGAGTTTCAGTAGGGGGATGTTCTGCTGCCCTCCTCTTCTTCTTTGCCCTCTTGTCTTTGTTCTTGTTCAGCTCGTTCTCCTCACTACTACGTGGTCTTGTCTCCTTCTCCACCTTCTCACTCTCTTTGTCCTTCATCGATTCATTCTCCACCTTTTCTCCTCCTCTTCCTTCCTTATCATGTTTTCCTTTATTTCCTTCTCATTCTCCTTCACTTGCTTTTCTGTGTTTTTCTCGTCCTGCTTCTTTTAATGCTGTTCTCCAGCTGCTCCTGTGTTTTTAGGGAAAGCTCCTGAAAGAAGAGAAACCATTTTTATTACACAATTTTTATCTAAAACAACCAAGATAAAACAATCAGCTGAGGCATCATACCTGAAGCTCTTTGTTGTTGAAGGTGAGGAGACTGATCTGTTCTTCAGTCTGCTTCACCTCCTTGAGCCACCCCTCCTCCTTCCTGAGCCACTGCTCTCACAGCAGTTTGATCTCATTGTGCACCTCCTGCACTGCTCTCCTCTAGCTTTCCTCTCTGCACTGCAGCTCTTGTTTCAGGTTCACCTCCTCAGAGTCACCCCTGGCCTTCCACTGCTCTTGCCTGCTCTTTAGCTCCAGATCTTTCTGAGCTAACAGGGCCAGGCAATCCATATGCGCTTTGGTGTGAGCTCATCTATTTCTGGTGACCTTTTTCAGGAGCTCATCTTTGAGTTTGTGCTTCTGTTGGAGCTTGCTCAACTCAACTTTTGCCAGGAGGCCAACCTGCTCCTTCAGAGCTGTGTTTGCCTCCTTGAGGGACTTGATCTCAGTGATGGCTGAGTACAGAGCATTTCTGATGCCTTGCACAACTGAGTTTGCAGAGAGTTGATCAGTGAACTGAGGCTGCACTGAGCACAAAAGGCAGGTCTGAACTACCTTGGCCCAAATTCCTGAAAACACAAACATAGTTCCAGTATTAGTTAAGATGCAGTCACATCCTAACACTGGATACAGATGAAACTACTGTTGTCTAAGTATCGCTTTCCTTAGAGCACATCTCAACAGGAAGCATCAACTCACATTCAAACACATTCTACAAAAAAATGTACATTTTTTTTACAATACATTATTTAAAGTGCAGAGTTTCACTTGAGTTTGTTTGGGTTCATTTTGGGTTCAATGCCTGAACCTTTGACATAACCTATGAAAATCAGTCTGCTATTAGAAAATCCTTAAACTATATTGACACTGTAGACCGTATATAATATCAATTTATATCTGGTTGTTTTGTCTGTTCATTTCAACTCAGAGGAGATTCAGGAGCAACAAAGGCTCAGAACCTTCTTGTTGTGAGATGACAGCACTAACTATGGCTTCACTGTGTTGCCACTGAAATCCTCATGAAGAAAATGAACTGAAAATGTAAATTGAGAGAATGTATTAAAATGGATGATTTAAATGAGTGTTGTGATGTTCTGATGGACACATTTGTAAATACAAGGTGGGCCACAGAAAAGCCCACCCTGAATAATTCAGAAGTTCATGTTCTTTTAAAAGTAACTGTAGTAAAGCATCTTCTCCTTGGATAAAGAGTGATATCCATCAGTTAATGAAAGAGCAATCTTGCATGGTGAAAAAATTAAATAAAAATACAACCTCATACACTTTAAAGGATTAAGGAATAAAGTGGTTAGTGGACAGAGAAAAGCAAATACACTTACACTATGCAGTTGTTTGCATATTCAATCATGACTTTTCAAGCATGAAGAAACTCTTTTCACTTTAAGGCTGCTAGTTTGCCTTTGATTTGAATGTCTAGGCTGTTATTCACTAAAAATCTGTGAAATTACTCTAACAAATGAAAAACTGATGTAAGAGTTTAAATTGTTTTTAATACATTTTGCTTCTAAATCATTGTGCTGTAGCATTTGTGGTTATGCTCTAATCAGTGGGAAAACAACAATATGAACACTGCAGCTGCAATCAGAATGAAATATCTCCCAGGGTAGTAACATCACCTCTTTTATTTGTTTATTTAACCTTTATTTATCCTCTTTCATGAGGTCTCCCTGGCAAAAACCTCTTAATGGTAACAGCCACAAAAAGGAAGCGTACTAGCAAAATTATTTTAGCTCTGTATATTTAGAATAATACACGTCACAATTAGTATCAATTCTTTCTCAGAAATAGAGGTTAATTACACATTTGAGGCTCTTAACCATCACTATAACACTTTAAAATTAACTGTGATACCTTTGCTGCAGAATAATTACACAGACAAAGGAGAAATCAGCTAAAATAAGACTGGCAGCCTTTCTCATTGTAGTCGTATTGCTAGTGCTGGGATGTCTCTAAATCTAAATTTATCAGTTAAATCTGAATAAGCAGATGAAGAAATTAATAAGCCTGTATAGGCTCTAGACAACAGAGTCATTAACAGGGTGAGTGACACTGTCGATAATTTCCAGCTGAAGGGTACTGTGAATAATTGAATTTATTTCATACAATACAGAAATAATATGCACACTTTATAATCAGTAGTGATGATTACACAGAACTCCACATATCTTTAGGTAAAGAAGGTTCAAAAAGTACATTTAGGTCAGCCAGGGTCAAAAGATATTGCCACTAAGGCATGGCGCAAATTATAATAATGACAGCTAGAGCCCCACAAACAGCACAGGATGCCGTCGCTGGCTTGTGTAGTGGCTCTGCAGTTTGTAGGACTCAAGACAGATAGAAAGTGTATAGGCTTGAGATTCACATCACTGACATTATGACTCATGACATCCATGACTTTGGAATTTCTCAGACATACTAACATCCACTTCTGCAAATATTTACAGCAAATGAGGCCTCTCTCTTGTAAGGCCTGTCTGTTATTAAATGTGTACTTGATATTTCATGAACTAAAAACAGAATCACTACTGTGACATTTGTTTACACTGGTTTAGCAAGTAGCATTTGTACAGACGTCATTATAAATAACAATACAATTGAAAGGAATATGTGTTCTATGTTTCTGAAGCCAATAGTTGAAAAGGAAATTATAGAGATAGTGAA